>NW_023458561.1:1807347-1808573 GCF_013731165.1 Rhagoletis pomonella | reverse complement strand
TGTATGTTTCATTCTGATAAATGTGTGTGTGTATATGTATGTACTTATGTTTAAGGGGGCGTAAACTTGTGTGACTCGTTGTTGAATGTATGTAAAAGGGGAGCATGTGTACGTGACTCGTTGAAAATAGAAATTAACGAATAAGTTTTTCTGAATTGTGAAAATTTATATTAGAATTAGAATAAAAAGATTTGTTGAACGCAGCGGACGTGTTTTGTTAAATTACGGCATCCTACAGTTCAGAAGTAGGGATCGAGCGACAGCCTTCCTGAAAATTGAGGAAAAAAATTTTATAAAAGCTAAAATATAAAATATTTAAAAATTTAAAATTAAGGAACTGAAAATATATGAAACCGATGTGCAGCTGCAAATTTATACAATTTTAAAGACAAAAAATGCAAGTTTAAAGAAAAATCGAAGAAGGAAAAGAGTGTCCTGTAAGGAATTCAAGAAAGCAACGAGTGTCCTGTTAAGAACTGAAGGAGGAAAGTAAAGGAACTAAAATATAAAGATTGTAAAAGGAGTGTATAAGAGAAGAATTTATAAAAGAAAGTTTAAGCAAAAGAGAAAATCGCAAAAAACTAATTTGTTGATATGGAAGAACCAATTTGCGCAAAAGATTATTCTTTGGTTCAGCTGCGGGAGTGGTTGAGGCAATTAAAATTGCCCACGTCAGGATGCAAAGCTACACTTGCGCTGCGGGTTAGTGAAGTGCCTAAAAATCAGCGTGGTGTTTGTCCCATTGTTCATACTGGGTTAGAAGGTGATGCTGAGACTGAGACAGATGAGGTACAAGCTCTTCAAGAAAATGAAAATGCAGCCCTTACTTCTAAGCAGCAAACAAATGTAGATCATGAAAGCTATGGTAATCGTGATGCTGCTGAAGTTAACGTTTTGTTTTTACAACGGGAGGCAGAGTTGTTAAAGCGTGAGAAGGAGTTTTTAGTTAGGGAGAATGAGTTTTTGCGCAGACTTTCGAGTATCGGTGAGAGTGCAGGTGCAGCGCTGCCACGTCGTGAGCTGAATAACCCAGTAAGCAGATCAGTTGACAATTTAAAAGGATTGGTGCCGGAGTATAATGGTGATGCTAGTGTTGACGTCTGGGTTACACAAATTGAAAATATGAGAGTTATGTTTGCAGTTGATGAGGATACTATGCGTTTGCTATTATTTGGGAAGTTAAAAGGCAAGGCACAGCAATGGCTGTATTCAAAGCCGAATTTTTT
>NW_023458561.1:1805459-1807247 GCF_013731165.1 Rhagoletis pomonella | reverse complement strand
TATGCTTCAAAAAAATATTTATTAGTATTTACCAAACCCTTCAACTAAATTAACGATTTGGTACAACCTAGATGAATATTAGAGGCTTTAACATATTTAGTTATAATTACACTATGCGACAGTCAAAATCGGGATGGGATGAAACCAACGGGAAATGTTATATCGGTCAAAAACAAGTTATACGTGGTCCGGCGTTTCGCTGGGTCACGTCTAGGAATCGAGATATATCGATTTGAAGTTAGTAACTATCATATAGGGGAAATTGTCACCTTTGGTGGTCTTTTTTTTGACATAACTCGAGAACCTCTAGTCCGATTTTGCTCAAACAAATTTAAAAAAATTAAAAATTACAATTCCTTTAATCCGTTAATATAACGTATTTCTATATACTCAACAGTTTTGCCGGTAAAAATAAATGTATAAAGAAAAAAAAAAATTATTTTTGCCTAAAAATTTATTTTTTTTTTTAAATTCATAAAAAATCCAAAACGGAAAAAAGTGTCACGTAAAGTCACATAACCTATGAACAAAATGAGACATACGTCATGAAAATCAATGTATGCCTTTCGCTTTTATTCAAACTTAAGTAAAGGTATGATTTTCAAAAATTTGCTCGAGATATGCTCAAAATTCCTTGGAAAAAACATTGATGACTTTTTTTATGATAGTCAAAATTAAAAAAAAAAGTAATAAACAAAAGGTTATTTGATTTTTATGGTAGCGGTAACAAACTAAAAAACGGTCATAAATGTGCGTGGACAATTAAAAGGAAAAAAGGAAAGTGCACTTTTTTAATTATTTGGGTTTTTTCTGTTGGCTACCTGCATGATTTTTTTACACAAATTGCACCCAAATTTAAGAGTGGTCATGTTTTAGAACGTTTCAAAAAATTTAAAACGCACACGAATCAGCTATATAGCCACCCTTAAAAGATGCGCCAATTCATAAGTACCTCTCAGTAAAATATTGAAACTTACGTAGTATTTATAGGTGTTCATTGATCGATTTTTGTCATTCAACAAGTGTCTCCGAACGCGTAAAGTACGATTTTTTTTAAGTGACGAAAAAGTAATAAAAGTATAAAACCGAAATGAGTGCAAATTGTCCAGAAAATATCAATTTATTTTGTTAGAGCTTTTTCAACAAATACTGCATTACTCACTGAGCAAGTGGAGCGCGCTTTTAAACTTTATTTTGATTCCGAAATAATTCGCGGCGTTTCGTGGGCCCCAGACAAAATTTGTAAAACGTGCTACAATGGTCTTAACATGTGGATCCAAGGGAAACGCAGTTCACTTCGTTTTGGTGTACCAATGATTTGGACTGATCCAGGAGAACACAATTCCTACAACTATTACGCTTGCGCAAACAAAATATGTGGAGTAAATCGTAAAGGCCTTAAACGAAGAGTTTACATATCTGTTAAAAGTGCACAAATACCTCTACCGCATTCGGATGAAATACCAATTCCACCGCTTCCAAGTCCTGACAGAGAAACTTCTTTTTCTATGTAATAACCTAATAATTACTTCTAATAATTTTTAATTTTACGTGTTAATAATAAATAATATATATAATAAATATTATCCAAATTCATTGAAACATAAAATCAATATTCTTGTCAAAATGAGATACCTTCACTTAATTGTGAATAAAAGCGAAACGCGTCCATCGATTTTCATGATCTATGTCTCATTTTGCTTAAAGGTTATGTGACTTTGCGTGAAAGTAATACGACTTGCCTTTTTTTCCGTTTTGGATTTTTTATGAATTTAAAAAATTAAAAAA
>NW_023458561.1:1802496-1805359 GCF_013731165.1 Rhagoletis pomonella | reverse complement strand
AAAAATGAGGTGTAAGATTAAAGGGCTTGGGCTGTAGATGTGCCGTGAAGTTTTAGTTTTTCGAAAACAGTTGATACCCTTACAGAAACAAGAATTATTCAAATTATTTAAAAAGTTATATGAGTTATTGCAATATGGGTATCAACGAAAATGGTTTGGAAAATGCTGTATTTCTTATGTACATGGATGAAGGTTGCCACCTGTGTTTTAACGCTATACGGGTTCAATAGTTTAATAATACTTGTTAGGCCAACATAAGTCTTGTAATAATTAAAAAAACCGCTTATCCAAATTAAACAAATTTGGTATCAAATGAAAGAGGACTAAAATGGATTTCAAAGTGAGATATCTAAATGAGGAATTTCATCTATTCAAATATATTTAAATTAAAAATGTTACTTAATTACCAGGTGGATAATGTCTTTATATCAAAAAAATTAAAGCCTCAATGCGACGAATAAGCCCTTTGAGTTGAGTTTTAGCCGATTGCATTTTTTCTTTAGAAAGAACTCGCCTCAACCTGGGGTCAAAAAATAGGGCTGCATTTATAGTCGCATTTTCAAGTAATTTTGCCTATTTTCAACGCAATTCAAAAACTTTTCGCTGATTACACCTTCTTTGTTTTTCAACTGAAGCGTCATTTCCAGCCAACTTTTATAGAAGTCGCCCAAAAGCAATTGACTTTCTTGGAGCTTTAATGTTAAGGTATAAGGTAGTGCTAAAACTCCTACGATGCCCTCTACCAATTCCCACTCGTCAACGCTCAATTGCTCCGAAGCTACTAAATGTTCGGTGCAAAAATCTTTCAGCTGACAAAGTCAGTTCATCATGTTGTAAGTAGAACCCCAACGAGTTGGAACATCAATTTGTGGTTTCACAAGACTCAAATCTTTTATCTTAAGGCTGAAAATTATAAATAAAACCAGGTCAAAAAATTAGTTGCCGCGCGAATGTTAGTTAAATATGTACACACCGCAAAAGTGGAGTTCTTAAAAGCTTTATAACTCTACGGGCGTTGCTTACTATTTCCGGACAGTAGTCCTCCAAAAAGTCTTTGACAGCGAGTTGGAGCGTGTGGGCTGCACATTTTATAGATATAATATGATGACCCATTATTAGTGGTATTAAATCATCACCGGAAAACTCCTCTAAAATTTTAATTAAGCTTTCATCACCATCATCATCTGACAGAAGCTCAACCGCTTTAATCATATTGCGTCCGCTTGTTACAGCATAAATTTGTTCCTTCTTAATTTCATAAGAACTCATTAGTCTTTCGATTATCAATTTTATGTTCTCGGCCGTATGTCTTCCCAGTATTTCTTCCATTGAAAGCGTTTTTGTTCATAAATAATCACTATGGTAATAATGAGTCGAAATTTGTAAAGTGGTCCTTGTTTTAGCCAAGTTTCAATAGTTACAAACAACATTTTTCTGGGAGAAATGATAATTGGGGTATTCACAACAATGTCGTAAGCGTCGTATTGTTGTTTGTCGTAAACTATAAAAGCATGAACAAATTTTGGAGGATTTGAAACCACAGCCAACTATTTATTATCACTGTGGAATTTCATAACATGACTACAGTATAGTTTGCTTTGCTGCCTCTATGCTTAAGTGCACATTTAAGATACCTACCCCAAAATGCGCATCAAAAGCATTATTTTTAACATTTATAAGGAAACTGCTCCGATAGATGCATTCAACATACCTGCACATTGGCGATACCTGCTTTAAAAATTGTGCGACTAGTATCAATTATCAATGAAAGTATTACGTTTACCTGCACTGGCCCTACAATTACCTACTTTTACAACCTTTTATTTATTTTGCTCATCTCGCAGAACAACGAAAATGGCTGTCAATTTATGTAGTTATATAGATAATTAGATAACATTCGGTAAAAATTTCGCTTGCAGTAATTTCTACATGGTAAGCAGTGTTACCATTTGAAAATATTTTTAGGTACCAAAACGCCTACCAAATCAGTTTCCAAACTACCAAAATTTGTTCATCATTAAAACGAGATTTCTCGAGTTTTCAGGGTTTTTAGCTACACAAATTAGCAGTAAAAATTAAAACTACACATAATATTGTTTACAGTATTGGTTAACCATTCACACCAATCTTTAAGATTAAACAAAAGAAATTAAATAAAGGAATTAACGTACTGTATAAAAGCTTTTGAAAAATATGTAAATATCTTTGGGATTGATTCAGCTCATATCAAAAATTTTTTTTGCGTGTGAAAAAACAAAAGCAGACATTTTATGCATTCCAATAAAAAAATTTTTTAAATTTGATTCAATTTGCATACACTCACCCCTTTTTACCAATACACTCACACTTTGCAAATTGTCTGTCACCAATTTTTCTTTCAAGACAATAGATAATTTCTCGTTAATTTCAACAGCTAATCGGTCATAGCTTTGGGAAGTGAGTTTTCGTTTGCAGAAAATTGTCTGCTTAATAAAATATAGAAAAAATAGAAGAAATCTTATACGTGTAAGCAAAGTGAAAGCAATGCTTTGAACGCTTAAACGCAAATTAAGCGAACAAATTTTAATGTTCAATTTAGTTGTATTTTTAAAACATTTTTGCCTACCAAAGGCTTCATCAAACCAACCAAGCTACCAACAGAGAATGAACCTACCAATTTTGGTCCAATTGGACCAAAACGGCAACGCTGATGGTAAGTGCTCCGCCAATATTTGGTTTCATAGGGATTCGGATACCTTCCTCACTGAAGTAGTAAAGAAAATTCGTTTACAGCCGTCTGGGCTGTAGCTATGGGGGTGACACTTGGTGGAAGCGCCGGTGGCTGGAGATGCTAGCAGTATGGCTGGTCGGATGGAGGCGGCTA
>NW_023458561.1:1799964-1802396 GCF_013731165.1 Rhagoletis pomonella | reverse complement strand
TTTGCTCACAATTAGTATAAACATACATATGTACATACATGCATATAGCAGCAGTTTATTTCATTTAAAGAAATGGCGTGTCGTCCATTTCCGTTGTGACGTATATAAATAGTGCATATATTTAGCAGCAATATTTAACTTCTTCTGGCGGGGCGACATCTAGAGTCTTCTAATTGTATCTCCTTGATATGATGCCTACCATGAGGTTGATATCTATACTAGGTTGATATCTAGAATTTTCCATAAATAGCTTTGCTACATTTATAGTAGGTGCATTCTTTTGCAACCGAGCTACAAAAGAACACTCGCTTAAATGACGAAATACACGCAAAGCAACAACACAAACTCGGCTATTTATCCGAGCTCAGCCAGGTCGGTTAAAAAATACGCGACCTGAAGGCTGGTGTTGGTAAGTGAAAAAACTGCCCTATTGTTAATTGTTAATGGGAAAGTGGAGAGGGAAATTTTTGCTTCCTTTTATACGTGACTTATATTTTAAAAGAGTACATATATTACGCAAACACCTCGCATAATTACTCATTTAAATTGGTTTTTGTTACTAAATCCTGTTAAACTAATCACATTTTCTTGCCAGCTACCAACAGGGTTGCTTAAGTAGGTAAAAGGAAATTTTACTCGAGTTGAGCGTTCTTTTGTCGCTCGCTTACAAAAAAATTCAGCTAGTATAAATAGTGGTCTGGACATACAACATTCAAAGCGGTCTGGACATACAACATTGCAAGATGATAAAAGCGTTGTAATGTAATAAAATAATATATCTCAGTCCCATAGAATTTGTTTTGATAACTTTTGATTTTGAAATTTTAGCAAAAGTCATTATAAATAATTTATGAGATTGAAAACGAAAAACGTGGAGCGCATGCAATACAAAGCATTAAATTTAATTGACAATATTCAAACTACATACATAACATAGACCTAAAATTTCTACAGCGAAAGTACAAATTTGAGATCGATTTTAAGCGGTCGTTATTAATATACTCACATACATACATATGTATATTACTCTTCAATTTCAAATCAGGCCTATTACATGCGCCAAATGCTTTTCATTTTCAATCTCATAAATTGTTTATGACTTTTGCTAAAATTTCAAAATCAAAAGTTATCAAAACAAGTTCTGTGAGACTGAGATATATTATTTTCTAATTTTAGGCCATTTATAAAAGCGTGGTACATTAAACAGTTTTTTTTACAGCGCTTTTATCAACTTGCAATGTTGTATGTCCAAACCACCATACTATAAATATAGCAAACGTATTTATGGCAAACCCAGTCTAGATATTAACCTCGTCGTAGGTTAGCCATAAATACCTTTGCTTGCTCTTGCACATAAGCCAAATTGATCAAAATAGCCTAGTACAAACCAACAATAAAAACATAACTTTGAAACTGATCATTAACTCATCGTTAATTTATCGACTTTTGCTTAAATTTTAAAATCAAAAGTTATCAAAACAAGTTCAATGGGACTGAGAAATATTATTTTCTAATTTTAGTCTATTTATATAAGCGTGGTACATTAAAAGGTTTTTTTTTTATTTATTTTATACTTTTTAGTCTTGTCTTTATAAAATTTTGCAATAGATACTAAAATAATTCAACTTGCAGTGAAAAGAGACCAGAAGACTATGCAAGCAAAATGTTTGCTCACATTTAGTATATGCCTACATATGTACATACATACATATAGCAGCAACTAATTTCATTTAAAGAAGTGGCGTGTCGTCCATTTCCGCTGTAGCATATGTAGTGCATATTTTTAACTTCTTCTGGCGGGGCGACATCTATCTCTAGAGTTTTTCTAATTGTATGTCTATGATATGATACCTACGACGAGGTTGATATCTAGACTAGGTTTGCCATAAATACCTTTGCTATATTTATAGTATAAAATGGTGGTCTGGACATACAACATTGCAAGTTGATAAAAGCGTTGTAAAATAAAAAACGAAGCACTGGTAAAAGTTAATACATTCAAAATACCTAAGAACAAAGATCGATGATAAAGTGAAAAAAATGATTCTATATTTGCAGTTAGACCTCTAGCAATATGTACATCAGTTAAAACCGTATGTAATGAGCGTGATGCGCTAACACATATTCAGACAGACAGACAGACCAAAATTATATATTCTCTTCTTCTTCTTATTTGGCGCTGTAACCGCCTAAGCGATTTTGGCCAGTCATTTCTCTTCTGTGCTAACTGACGCCAATTGAAAATGCCAAGTGAAGCCTTCTCCACCTGGTCTTTCCAACGCAGAGGAGGCCTTCCTCTTCCTCTGTTCCCAGCATCGCGGCCCGCGTTGAATATTTTCAGAGTAGGAGTGTTTCTGTCCATCCGAACGACATGGCCAAGCCAGGGGAGCCGCTGAATTTTAATTCGCTGCACTATGTCTATATCGTTGTAA
>NW_023458561.1:1750544-1799864 GCF_013731165.1 Rhagoletis pomonella | reverse complement strand
ATCGATATATCTCGATTCCTAGACGTGACCCAGCGAAACGCCGGGCCTCGTATAACTTGTTTTTGACCGATATAACATTTCCCGTTGGTTTCATCCCATCCCGATTTTGACTGTCGCATAGTGTAATTATAACTAAATATGTTAAAGCCTCTAATATTCATCTAGGTTGTACCAAATCGTTAATTTAGTTGAAGGGTTTGGTAAATACTAATAAATATTTTTTTGAAGCATATTTCTACAAATTCCATTCAACTTAACGTATGGTTCATAAAAGGATGTCATTAAGCTCTGCTAATACAGATAAGCTTTCCTTCAACACATGGTTTAGTCATAGTTACCAAATCTTAGTTGAGGCAACCACGTTTTGGTTTTAGAGCGGAACATATTCATGCTTGTGAGCCACCCCTAAAGAATGCTGAGCGCTCTCTGAGCACAAATGTGTTTCACATACGAAGAGCGTCAGCTGAGCTATATACACAGTCCCACTTATTGAATCGTTTGAATGTTCTAGTATGCCGACCATTGCATATAAACAATTCAATGAATGAGACTGTGTGCGTGGAAATCATTGCTCCGCTACCGCTGTTCGTATATTGGTGAAACACACAAGTGGTCACAAAGCGCTCAGTAAGCTATGGCGTGTCGATCACTGCGCTAGATAGAGAAAGAAGAGTGTGTGCTATGACATGCACAGACTTGTTTGTCTCAAGTTCTGAACACATTGAAAACGACGAGCTACGGACCACAGCTTCCAATTTGTCATCTTCATTATCTAAACGCTTTGTCGATGGCGACATGATTTCTTTGAACGCGGCAGCGACATCATGAATTTGTATGAGTTTGACATAAAAGAAGAGGAAGAACCTTATCTGTCGCCAGAAGAATAGAAATAGATCTAATCTGGCCACAACCACAGCCGTCGCGTAGCCCGGTCGTCGCCAAAATAATTATCTACGTGTTAAAATAATTTGACAGCTGTGGTTTGTAGCTCGTCGTTTTCATTGTGTTCGGGCTATCAGTTTCAGTTTTGCCATCGCCGCGAGTTGTGTCCGTGTGCGCATAGTTATTAAAAACTAATAAAGTTTGATGCCAAACGCGGTTTCTCAGTGGATATATAATTCATGTGAATTATAATTTGAAAGTATCTATTTAGCCAAGGGAAAAGCAAGGCAGTATACTTAAACCAGCACTTCCAGCAGATATTGGCCTGGGTTTTCGCATGACAGTTCCGGTTTCATCGTTTCTTTTTAGAAAATTCTTACCACCATATACATATATATTATTTACACTAGTAACTATTTATGTAAATATGTATGTATTTTTATGCTTAATATATGCAAATAACACAACAACCATCGAGTAAATTTTTATTTGTGTCAAACTGAAATTTTTTTGCAATAATAAACGGTTAGCTGATTCAAGGCTACAGCAAGTTCACAAAATTAATTAAAAACTTGCATCAACCAAAGCATTGTTTTGTATTTGCTCAACAATGATTTTGTTCAACTAACAATATTGTCCACTCAAGGTAGCCGTTTTGTAATTATTAACAAATATACATTTTTCCCAACTAGAAGTCTCAAGTAAATTGCAGACTTTCGTGAACTAGATGTTAATTTCGCCATATCCAACTATGCCACTTGGCCACTATAACCAAATCTTGGTAATCATAGTTAAACCTTTTTCTGAGTGAACTATAAAAGATGATAAGAGCCTTTTGTGTAAGTAAATGATCTTGCAGATCTCTAATTAGCAGAAGATGCTTTCATTTAATTTCTTCTTCTTCTTAATTGGCGCTGTAACCGCCTAAGCGATTTTGGCCGAGTCCAAAACAGCACGCCAGTCATTTCTCTTCTGTGCTAACTGACGCCAATTGAAAATGCCAAGTGAAGCCAAGTCCTTCTCCACCTGGTCTTTCCAACGCAGAGGAGGCCTTCCTCTTCCTCTGTTACCAGCATCGCGGCCCGCGTTGAATATTTTCAGAGCAGGAGCGTTTCTGTCCATCCGAACGACATGGCCAAGCCAGCGGAGCCGCTAAATTTTAATTCGCTGCACTATGTCTATATCATTGTAAAGCTCATACAGCTCATCGTTAAATTCATTTCATTTAATTTATGTTCCGTTAATAATGCTATTAATTTCCGTGTAACATTTCGAGAACTTTAGTGCATCTAATGTATTTTTTAGGGTTAGGATTTTTCTAAAATTTACAAATCTATGGTGGCCTACGATATGCCTAGTTCCAAAACATCGAAATTAATTATATGTGAAAAATTAAAAAAAAAAAACTAACCTAAGTACAATCCCCCTGCTTATTGTTCTTGTGGCGTTAAATTTAACGCCAATGCTCTCTAGTGTGACTTCGAAAAGGGCAATGAATTTGTAAGTATTTATGTGAGTAGAAAATGCAGCTACTGTAAAATTGCCGGATTTAGCCTCCCAGTATTTAAAGTCCAAAATAAAGTCAATAGTAAAAAATGCATTGCTTATCAAACCAAGATGGGTTTTCTAAGCAATTCAGATTTGACTTGCAGTAATCTTAAATATGGACAGAAACAAACGCCAGTAACTTGTTCAATACTAATTTTAGCTCGCTGATTCCGTGCTCCATTATTTTTTCTAATAAGCTAGAGCTTTAGAAATATTACGAAATTAGTATATTTTCTATTGCAGAATTTTGAAAATCCCTTTTTTGTCTCAACACGCAAAGCTACATGCAAACGATAGTAAAAACTTTATAAGGATACATAGTAAAGAAAAAATATTGGCAAACCTTTTGCACGCATAATTCAACGAAATAAATTTTTCATCAAGAACAGGAATTTTTGAAAAAAATTTACAGAATCATTTCATGGTAAAATGCATGATTCTAAACTCATTTTCTAAAGTATGCTGGATTCAATAGTTCTGAATTTCGATTTTAAATTAGTAGTCAGATTGAATCGAATCATATTTGGCAAACACATACATGTGAACATACATGGCAAAAAATTTTTGAAACTGAAACTTTTTTTACTGTAAAAAATCGCAAAAATCCATTCCACATACACAATAAAACGTGGCAAAAATTTGACGTAGTGTTTCAAAGAGTCACGGTGGAATTTAAAAAATTGTGGATCATATCGCAAGTGTACATATTTTTGGCCTATGATGAGGGGTTGGGGCATTTAGGACATTTGCAAAAAATTTTCCCGGTTTTGCGTCACACAAATATGGCTGCCACGGTTGCTAACCGTCCCGTTTTCGGCGGGACTGTCCCGGATTTAAGAGATATGTCTCGGCACGACCACGGTTGCCAACTATTGCATTCTTGAAACCGGGACACACAATGTTACGAAAAAGGGGTAGGTAAAATAACATAATAAACGAGATCAAATGTAATAGTTAATTTTGAAAAAACAGATACATAAGCATGTTCACAGAACAACAAAAAAATATAAAAATTCATGGATGCATAAAAATGTTCATAAAACGATACCTCAATGATAATACTTTTAAATAACTTAAAAAATATTCAACAATTTATATTGAGCTCGAGGCCGTTTTTTAAATAATTTTTTTTTTTTTTTATTGTGGAAGAGCAACAATAATTTGAAAAAATGGTAGAATTGATAGCTATTTCGGAAATCGCGACATTTCCTCATCATACTTCTTTCAGTAGGATTCGAACCGACGATCCCACTGACTCAGCCAGTTGCCTATGCACCGTGCTAAGTACGCCTTGTAAATTATCGTTTGCTTTTTCCACTATTTTCATTTTTGTTATGCCAACACAATCAAGCGCAGATATTCCCCTGCATTTCACTTGATCATGTGCTTGTTGGTATTGTTGGTTTTTGCTAATAATTCTATTTTTAGAATGTTTAACTTTTAGGTGTGCTCGTGGTGACAGGTAATAAGATCAACGGAAATAAGGTCAATTGACTTTATTTCCCACCCTGGTGCGAAATAAAGTCAATTGACATTATTGCCTTTTTAAAAACGAAATAAAATCCATTGACATTATTTCTCTTTCAAACATTAAATTTGTTGAGCTTCGCGGCGGCCCGCGTCAGCGCGCCACACCGCGCGCCGCGCTCGCGCCCCGCGTACTCCGCGCGACCGGCGCGCACACCACGTCACGCTACGCCGCGGCCCCGGCCCCCTTCCCCGTCTCCCGTCGTGCTGTAACGTAGGTAGATTTATTTTTTGTATACGTTGAAATCAAATTTTTATATATTTTAAACTCGAGGGCTTATATTCAATAAAATACCCTCTATCTGGAAACTTTTCACAAAGATGAGATTCTGATATAAAAATCCACCTAAGCTTAAGCTGTCATCAGTGATATTAATGCTACCTTATATAACGACAGGTAATAAGTCTCAGATGGTTTTTCAAAATCACAAATTAGTTTTTGTGCAAATTGCAGATAGAGGGTATTAATGAATTCAAGCCCTCGATATTTCACATTTTTATATTTGTAAGTTTTAGAAGCAGGGATGCCAACTTGGCTCAAACCATGCCATTTGTCCCTATTTTACTTCAAATGGCACTTAATTTTTCAATTTGGCACAAAGTGCCAAAATGGCACTTTTGTAAAAAAATTATCTACATTTCAATACATTTTTCTGAAATCCTTTTTCTCAACTCAAATTTTCTAATTTATAAAGGCTATTCAACTGGTTTATCTTATTTTATCATTGCACTTTTAAAAGGAATGACATCTTTTTTGGCACTTTTATTTTTCTATTTGGCATATTTTGGCCCTTTTTTTTCCTCAATATAGCACCTCATAACTAAGGATAGTTGGCAGCCCTGATTGGAAGATTTCTGCTGTGTTTTGGGGCAACAACTTGTCTGCAGTAAAAAAGCATATAATTTGTGTTTCAAAAGTGTGTGAAAACCAATCAATTCACTTATATGATCTCGGTTCCGATATTAAATAATCAATAATGGTTTATACCCGCATTTTGGCACATTGGCTCGTTGAATGTGCCATCTAATAAATAGTGTCGTCATTCTCCTTAGCTACTTTTAAATGATGTCGTCACAAATTGCTGGGGGAGACATGAATACAGTGAAGAAAATTCTTTTTCTATAATTGTTTCCTTATAGAAAGGTTGGTTTCTTTTCCACCTTAGACATTCCGAATTCGTTCAAAACATGCTAATTTAAAACACAGAATTCTTTCAGTGTTCCTCCGGGGTTTTTGGACATGGACTGTTTCTTGAATTTAATAGTGTTCGCTTTATTTTTGTGGAAACGAAACATGTTTTGCAAGGTATGGATCATTTATACACTCTTTCTTCAAATATTTCTCGTATTCCAGCTGTGCGCAGGCATTTAGTTTTACGCATCGTGTTTTTACATATTCGTAATTTAAATTCTTTTAATAAAATCAAATGGTGGTAATTCATGATTTTGTGTGGATTAATATCACAACACTGAGGATTTGGCAATAACCTTTTTCATCTATTAAAAAAACAACACTTACGGGGCAATGTTTATTGTAAGAACAACATTTTTTTCTATGAATCGACATACTTTAAGCATTGTTGACGCTATTTCCATTTGAATGAGGAAATAGCGTCAATGACTTTATTTCCAAATTTTTGTTGACTTTATTTCGCTTTTGAAAAGGTAATAATGTCAATTGACTTTATTTCGCACCAGGGTGGGAAATAAAGTCAATTGACCTTATTTCCATTGACCTTATTACCTGTCACCTTTTGTAAAGCTTCTCTGAACTCTCTCTAATCGATCGGAATGCGCTGTGAATGCCGGATCCCAAATAAAGCTGGCATATTCGAGAAGAGATCGAGCAAGGCTTGAAAAGAGGCTTTTAAGAGTCAGCGGGTCTATAAA
Organism: Rhagoletis pomonella; assembly: GCF_013731165.1. NCBI lineage: Eukaryota > Metazoa > Arthropoda > Insecta > Diptera > Tephritidae > Rhagoletis > Rhagoletis pomonella. Next base: position 1,794,017 of record NW_023458561.1, on the reverse strand, counting down.
TTCCTTTGAGTTACGTTTTAGGAAGCAGAGTTTTGAATTGGCAGCAGAAATTATATATTCCCTATGATAGTCGAAACTAAACTTGGTGTCGAGATAAACTCCTAAGTCTTTGACAGTGGTAACACGCTGGAAGCTAGCATCTGCTCCGTACACGTAATTAAATGTTATCGGGCAAGCCGACCGCGAGAAGGTTATGAGATTACATTTTCGAAAATTCAGCATTAATCCGTTACATTTACACCATAATATGAGGGAGTTAAATCATTCTGTAGAGCTACGCAGTCTTCAGGAGGCTTAATAGGATGATAAAGTTTGAGATCGTCGGCGTAAAGTAAACGTTCACTAAGTTTTAAGACCTTAACGACATCATTAATAAAGATAGTGAAGAGTAATGGGCCTAGATGGCTACCTTGGGGTACACCAGAAGTAACTGAAATTGAGAGAGACTGTCACCAACTTTGACTATTAACTTCCTGTTTTTCAAGTAGGACTCAAGCCAAGTTAAAGCGATGTAATGAACTCCCATCATCCCCAATATGGCGATAATTAGGTCATGGTCTAAACTGTCGAAAGCCTTAGTGAAGTCTGTCTAGAAAACATCGACCTGAGATCCATTCTCTATTGCGTCCAAAGCGAAATTTGAAAAAATAGCGAGGTTGGTACTTGTAGACCTTCCAGGATAGAAACCATGCTGCTGCATGCCGGTGCTTGAAAGCGGAGAATAAGTATTTATATACCAGCTTGTCTAGTAATTTTTGAATTATTGAGAGTTTAGCGATTGGTCTATAGTTTTCTACCAGATTCCTTAAGCCCGATTTAAAAATAGGTACAATGAAAGCCATTTTCCACTCATCTAAGAAAGTACCTGAGTCAAGGCTTTTATTAAAAATTTGGGTCATGAACAGTGTGTTAGCGCAGTTTTTAAAGAAGCAGGGTGGCAGGAGATCGTAACCTGCTCCTTTTGAGGCGTCTAACTCTAATAGACCCTCAAAAACCTCTATTTCCGATACCGATGTTAGCTACCTGCTGTAATTGAAATGATTCGGAGCAAATTTCAGTATTTTTAAAGCTTTCATATACGTGACCCAAAAAGTTCGCAAACAAGTTGGAAGACTCTAGGGCAGAGGTTGAAATAGATCCTTTATATTCCATCGATTTGAGGATGCCGTTCATTTTGCATTTGGAGTTACAAAATATCCAAAAAGACTTAGAGTTACTTTTGTTTTTAGACTCCATCGATTTTATGTAGGTTTTGTGCAAGAACCTAGATAGGGTCCCGAATTCCTTTCTGAGCTGAAGAAAAATTCCCTTATCTTTTATGGACAAGGTTCTTTTGAACTTTTTGTATGCTTTATTTTTTTGGTATTTCAGCTTTAACAATCTTGTGTGTATAGGGACGTAAAGACTTAAGCATTCTTCGACAGCTATTTTGAAAGTAATGTACATATTTATTAAATCCAAGTGTTTTAAGATCTTGTTTATGGCAACATAATTGGCCTTGGCGAAGTTATAGTAGAAGGAGCACTGTTGAATCTATAAAAAGAAAAACTAATCACTAGGGCCTTATGATGAACAGATTCATAAGTCAGAGGTGAGTCGCATCTTCAGATCTTATAGACTAGATCATTACTTATGAAAACTAAATCTAATATTCTATCGAGATCGTTGGCGATATTATTTATTTTAAATAAGTTGAGCGAATACAAAGAGTCGCATAGTAGACATTTTGAATCTTGTTTTAAGTTGAATGGAGTTAAAATGAGATCTTCAACATTAAATATCCATTGAATGTTACCTAAGTTGAAGTCTCCCATAATACAAGGTGCCTGGAAGGGCTGTAAAGAACTTACTAGGGCATTTATGTTGCTAATATGGGTTTGGTACATTACGTAGTCGCTATTGGGCGGAATATAACTAATGACAAACATTATCTCATTTACTCCATCTTCACGTGGATCTCCAATATTAACAGCAACACACATTTGCTCGGTGAGAGTGTCTGTTTGCATAAGACCCACTTCACGGCTAGCGAATTTAGTTGACACCGCAATGAGAACCCCTCCACCTCTTGTAACACCCGAGTGTAAAACCCGGTCTCTTCGGTACACTTCATAATGGGCATTGAAAAGTTCGGACGAGAGAAAATCTGCTGTCAACCATGTCTCAACTAAGATGATAATATCATATATGTGCTCTGACGTTGCTAGATACATTGAGTTTGTTTTTGTACGTAGGCCGCCGGCGTTATGAAAGTAAACATTTAGCTCAGATTTATAAGATGTACGGGGTTGTGAAGTTGTATTTTGGATATTGGGTGTTATGCGATTAGGATAAGTATCCGAATCGGTTACGCAGCAGGCTCATGACTTCTCTGTTTCGGGGAAAAATTAAAGGGGCGAACGGTGACGTTGGCGGGCCAAATCTCTGCGTTCAGTAACTTTCCGAAAAGTGATTCCGTGACACCCAGCTTAAAATTAACCCGCGTCAGGGAGTCCGTCGATACATCCCGTTTAATGAGCTTGAAGAATGATAACGTTTGCTTGTCAATGCCTGTATGTCTGGCCACATAGTTGATTATATCTTCTGGTTCAACTTTCGGTAGAAAGGAAAACAAATGTAGCCATTAGAAGTGAGAGGCGACGCCCAGTTCAGAGCTTTTGTTAGCACCAACAACACGCACCCCATGTTTATGTTTATCATTCGTTTTGATTTCAACAACGCTGTCTGAGCTATGATTATTATCGATGTTTTGATCGCCTTGCTTCACAGTGTCACTAGCCGAGGCCGCTGCCTGAGTCGAATATGCCATGGGAGCCAAAGCGGAGGGAGAAACAGCAACACAAGCAGATGGGTTCGTACTCGCGCTCGTATCAGCAACACTAGCAGAGACTGCAGAGCAAGAGATTCTATGCGTGGGCGTATTAAGAGTACGCGCAGTAGAACTAGCATCGAAGTCGTTGACGCCCGCGGCAGCAGTATTTATCTCTTTTATGCAAGAATGATAGAATACAAGATTGCGCCGATCAGAGAGGATTTTTGAGAATAACTTTTGTGTGACGTCACACTGGTGCAATTGCGAGAGAGAAATGCCAAAACGTGAGCAAGAATGGAAGAAGAAGAAAAAATGTTGCAAGGAAAACGTAAACAAGTTGCACAAGTGTGACGTCATGCAAACAACGATTCTGTCAAATTCGTTAAGAGAGGAATAGCGGTCCGAGATCGGCGCAACCTTTGTATTCTCTCAATCGTGTCTTTTATGTAACTGTTCGCCTTTTGCTTTGTGTTAAGAAAGTCGCGTATATGCGTGCGAAGGCTTTGGACCTCATCAGTCAGCGATGAAATGGCACACTCTTTATCGTGGAGCTTACTTTGCAAAGAGCACAGCTCTGTACGAAGATCTTTAGTAGTTTTAGCAAGAGTATTCTTATCTTCATACAGAGCAGTTACAAGACTAAGTACGCGTGCGTTCTCCGCTCTTAACGTTGCTATTTCGTTGAAAACAGCCCATAGGGTTATTTCGTGCGTATTTACATCTTCGGCCTGCTGTTGAGTTATATCCAAATCCTGACTCAGATAGCCTGGCTCGTAGTTACCAACAGCTTCGTCAGCAGTAGTACATACATCTGAGAAGGCCGATGGGGGAGGTGAGCGAAGTGACTGACGACGATAAATACTGCCTACCTGCATTATGCAGCAAATCCAGATCAGACAAACGCAAACCGACACAATCCAAGTGAAAAAAGTCAATGCACTTAGCGCACTGCACTTTGTTCTGAGTACGCTCAACTTTGTGTCCACATTCACAAGGCATGATAAAGTGTTAGATTGCTGATTTTATTATAAGCAAATTGAATTATTGTTATTATTATTATTTTTTTTTTCTTGTTAGAGTCACTAAATCGATTTAAAAAATCGATCACTATTCAAAGCTAGTCACTGTATGTGAAATTCGCACGAAAACAAGTACAAGTACCGGCTTCAATACACTTTTTTTCGAGTCTATTAGCGGAGCGATTAGAAACACGTCCGTTCGCTACAATGTTATGTAGTCGGAATGTAAAGATGTTATATTTATTCTGCTCTAATTTTACTCTAGCCGTGTAATCAGAATATGGTATAGCCTGGGTTTTATTGACTGAAATGCAGTAATAATTTTAGGCACAGCAGGTGTTTTTATTTATGTACATTAAAATATCTCCAATAAATTATATAATAGTAGAAATGTTGTAATATTTAATATTACCTAATATTATTTCACCGCATGTTTTTAATACTTGAAAGCATCTATTAACATAAATGCATTTTCCAATACAATTATCATACATTTTTTTTTCGATAAAGTGGGTTTTATTTTAAGGCATTCCTGTTTATTGCCATTGAAAAAGCTAACGGAACTGGAAACTGAAGTCTCTTAAATTCGAAAGGCATATCAGAAAAAATTAAAAGGGTCATGTGACCTGTGGTTCGAAGTTATGGCTGATAAAAAATTCCACGCTTATGTTATGTTACTATAAGTACCTACCATAGATATATCTGCATACCAAATTTAAAAATTATGTGGCCTACGGCATCTATGGCTGATTAAAAATTTCACGACTATGAGATTTGCCACGCCCCCTTTTTCAAACTCACTTACATATATATACCTTACTATAAGCACCTACCATAGATATGTCTGCATACCAAATTTCAAGTTCATGTGACTTATTGCTCCGAAGTTATAGCTGATAGAAAATTCCACGCCTTTGGGATGTGCCACACCCCCTTTTATAAACTTAGATATTATAAGCGCCTACCATAGACATGTCTTCGTACCAAATTTCAAGCTCTTTTGACTTATGATTCCGAAGTTATAGCTGATTAAAAATTTGCAAGGCCTATGGGAGGTGCCACACTCCGCACCCAAAACCACACCTATAACCTTCCCGGGGTAAAAACAAATAAGTGTGCAAAGTTTCGTGCGATTCTGTGTCGTGGTTCAAAAGTTGTAAGGTAATAAGCAAACAGACATTCACATTTATTAACATATAGATAGATAGATAGATAGATAAATTACATTTAGAAATAAAATAAACAGAAAGGCCAGCAATATATCAAGATAAAAAATTTTTATTTTTTTTTAATAATGAGGTGGGGAATTTTACGAAACATCGGGCGAAATCGGGGAATTTCATAGTCGAAATCGGGGAATTTCATAGTCGAAATCGAGGAATTCTCAAAAATGGGTTGGCTACCCTGGTTTGAATCAACATCACAGCGAGCGATTAGTGCATTTGTACATATGAGCATGTACCATGTATTAGTCTGTTCCAATAGCAGTCCCGTTTACAGGATTTAGTCAGAACTTACAGGAAGTCGTTCCTATTGACATAAAACCGGTACACTTTTGAGAGAGTAACTGATCAACTGTTCCTGGTCAGAAGTTACAGGATTTAGTCCGCAGTTTTTTATCCTGTAAGTTCAAGAAAAGTGTCAAACGATCAGCTGATTTGCATGTGCAAACAAAAACAGAAAGCGGTGAAAGCAAAGAATCTTATATTTGTAAAAAAAAATGGAAGTAAACAACGGAATATTTGAATTTGTATAGATTTTAATAATTATTTAGTGATATTTTAGCCAAATCAATGTTGTACCAATGACATTTGAACAAACCGACTGACGTTTTTACAGGAAATAGTGCTTTTTGCGTTCCCGTGCACTTCTGCAACTGTTCTCCTCTTACTCTCACTTGAGACAGTAAAATTGTAGTTTGACAGTTCCACAGGCTTTAGTCCGAAGTTCAAAGGAACAGACTATATGTGTGTGTGTTGTCACCGCTGTGCATGCTTTGTATACATATACTTTCTTAATTACATATGAAAAAGCATCCGAGACGTGCGAAGCGCCATCCGTGCAGTGAAAAATGCTTCATTTTAATACGGGCGTATTTGAATTGAATATTTATATTATACGTAGTGTATGTATAATGGTAATATTCAATTTTGAACACTTTTCACTTGATTTAAATACGAACATTTTGAAACGGTAATCAAATAAAAAATTTCATTTTTACGCGTACGTAATAAAATGTCTGGTAACCCAGTTGAAGGAAGATGAGGAGAAGCTCGGCCAAACACTAACATATGTGTAAGCGCCAATCTATTATTATTATTATTAATCCAGTTGAATGTAAAATTTTCTGCAATCGCCGACGGAATAGCCAAAAAGTAATTTTCCAATTTTCGGTTTACGGAAATTAAAAGCTATTTTAGAAAATCACTTTACATGTATAACTGCTCCTGTGATTCCTTTTCGAAGCTCTGAGTTTAACAGACTAGAGCCTTTTGTAGGAATTGGTCATTCCATCACAATTCGAAATGGAAAGTGACATGAAGAATTAATTTAAATATTTTTTTATATTTTTCTTAGTCATATGTACATACATATTTATGTGTGTATAACTATTTATATCATTTAAAACAAACTTACAATTTCACTCGTGGCTTTGGATCGCCCATCACCTTGATCATAAACCGGAAATGTGTATTTTCCAACATTTCAGCATCTTTCAACTGCACAAGGAAAACCGGCGCAACATTTGTTTCTGTTTCGTCATGTCCTGAAACTAAAAAAAATAAAATATATATTATTAAAACTTAAGTTTGACTTCCTGACGTTAAAGTGTTTTTATAAATGCTCAGAATAAATAGAGAAGTCGATTTAGCCATGTCTGTCCGTCCGTCCGTCTGTGCACACGATAACTCGAGTAAAAATTGAGATATCTTAACGAAACTTGGTACGTGTACTTCTTTCGAGCGTAGGACGGATGGTATTGAAAATGAGCAAAATCGGATAATAACCACGCCTACCTCCCATATAACAGTAATTTTCAGAAATACGAAAACTGCGATATTTTAGTAACTGCTGAAGATAATTCGCTCAAAATTGATATTTACAATAACTTTTAAACGAAAAATAAGAATATCAAAAACTTTTGGAAAATGGGCGTAGCCATATACATGTGTATATCTTGGTAACCGGTACACAAATTTCTTCCAAACTTGGCACAGTTGTTGGCCTTGGTATAGCATACCAAATGGCTGGAAATTTTTAAAATCGGACAATTACCACGCCCACATCCCATATAACGCTAATTTCGAGAAATACGAAATTTATTCAAAATTGATGCTTGCGACAATTCTTTACCAAGAAAGACGTTTATGATAAAACCTTGGAAAATGGGCGTGGCCACCGCCCACTTATGATCACATGTATGTATCTCGGTAACCGTTCTACTAATTTGTACCACAGTCGGTATGATTATTGTGCTTGCCACATGAAAGCAAAGCACTGAAAATTATTGAAATCGGACTAAAATTATGGCCGCCTTTCATACAACGGTAAATTTCAGAAATGCTTGAAACTTCAATATTTCGAAATTTAAGGACGCTAATTTACTCAAAATTTATACACCCCGGCTTACCAAGTGCGGTAGCTTTCGGAAAGGTGAAAAACATATATTTAATACTTGCGCCGGGTATTTAATGTTTGACTCCACCCGAACTTATACTTTCTTACTTGTTCTATTTGAAATGCTTTCTATTGTTTAAGAATGTTGCGTGTTCAATAACATCATTGAATTTTACAATTTTCATTCGAAATTTATATCAGCCTTTATATTATACCTTTAGACGATATAAACTGCAATATGAGGCATTTCATGTCGGCCACCTCTGTGCGCGACCTCTAAGTATTTGGATGAAAGTTGAACATATTGAAGGTCTAGGTAGGGTTGCCAACCGTACTATAATATATAGTATTGTACTATTTTTGGGTCTGCGTACTATATACTGTTGGAAAAAAATATAATATGCAAAAATACTAGATTTCTTCAATTATAAATATAAATATATTTCTGTAATTTTTAAGAAAGAAATGTTTCAACATTGATGACATTTATACTGAAATATCAATATTAAAAGGAATATACTTTAAAACAAAGGGTCCACAGATCAAACGTGGCAACGTTTTTAAAAATACTTACAGCCGCTCTCAGAAACGTTCCTTAAACTAGCTCTAACGGGCACTTAACTAATGATCGTTAAAACTGTCAATTAATGTTTCCTCTCAGAGTAAAAAATTATTAAATGAAAAATTTAAATATGGCCCCAGTTGCGGCCCTTTATTTTTGTGGCATCACTCACTTTTTTCGTTCAGTTTGAAATCCTTACTAATATTATAAATCCGAAACTGAGTTTGTTTGTTTGCTACGCTTTCACGCTTAAACTATTCAACCGATCATCATGAAATTTTGTACACTGCTGTTATTTAGCCCAACTTAAAATATTGGATACATTTAATCTCGATTAGACAAGAGGGCGTGGCACCTCCCATACAAACGGAATTTTTCATACTGCATTTTTCAGGAAATATTTTTGGTAGATTACTGGTACTTGGTATGGAGACATATAAAATCATTCTCTACTCACGGATGAGGGCTGCCACCTTTTAAAAAAATCTAATTCAACTTCAATTAAGGGAGTTATTTATTTGAAAATTATAAAATTATATTAAAAAAATGGATGTTAAGAGACTTAAAAAAGCTGTAGTTTAATATATTTTGAAACGTTTGCCACCTGTTTGAAAAGTAAAATTTAAATTAATTATACGCAAGCCATCTGAAGAATTAAAATATGGTTGTCAAACAAAATATTGTTAAGAAACCTTAAGTTTTAAAGTTTTGAATAATATTGAAGTCTTACACAAGGGTTGCCATCTTTTTAAAAATTCAACTTAATTAGTTTAAATGAAATATTATAATAGAAGCAGACCCGGCGAACTTCGTCCTGCTCAAAATAATTTTTTTTTATTGAAACTTTTTGGTCCAACATTTTCACCACCAATTCACGTTTACGATTTCCATTGGCACGCTCATCGGCTAAGATTATGGTTTGGTGGTCGTTCTTGAAATTCTCTAATTGTGTAACATTTCATATAACGGTTAATCTCACAACGAAATAAATTTGAAGAACATTTCCTCTTTACTCCCTGGCGGCAACAATGATCCGGTTCTATAGTAAATCTGTCCCAGAAACTTTATAGTATAGTTGGTGACAATTTCAAGAAGGATGCGTATAATTGTTCTACAGAAATCCAATATACATAGACTTATTTCAGACGAAATACCTTAATAGTAAGTTTATTACAGTAAAAGGCGCGCAATGGTTTTGGCGGTTGATTTATCGGTGGTGATTTGAGATTTACCCATGCACAACTCAATTCAATATACTCAATGGGCAACAGATTTATTTATTCTGACATTCGCGGCACCTTTTCTAACTTGGCGATTGTTCGTAATGACTCCAGCGCCACGTGGCAGCTCTTTTTTGCAATAGTATTGCCTTTACAGTTACCAATACATATTTTGAATATTAGCCAACGTGAATCATCAATAAGATTTTTAGTAATAATTTAACTCTAGTGCCAACTGGCGGGTCAATTAGTGAATCTACACTATCCAGAGAGTTACAGAGTTACTCAAAAACTCACAAAAAATTTCGTTAAAATCCGTCCGAGAATTTAGGAGGATTTCACATTTGAATTATATATACGTTTGTACGGCGCCACGGCCTCTTTTCAAATAGCCCGTTTTTCTCCAGGAGTATAAGATTGATTTCATATATCTCCATACCAAGTTCCAGTACTCTACCATGAACATTTCCAGAGATATTCGGTATGAAAAATTCGGTTTTTATGGGAGGTTCCACGTCTGAATCAGGTTTCGGAAATTTCAAAAAAATCGGTTGGGCCGTTCTCGAGCTTTGCGAACACAAAAAACGGCTTTCAAAATATATATTGGTATAGATTGGTATGAATCGAAATGGTTTTGAATATGTATCACAATATGAGTGTTAGACGAAAGAGGTTTAAAAAGGTTGCCAACCGTTTAAAAGGTTAAATTCAAACTATTCAAAAATTTAAATGAATTAATACAATATGGGAATCAATCAAAACGATTTTAAAAGGGTTTAATTTCAGAACTACATGTAAAGGGTTTCCATCTGTTTAAAATCTCAATTGAGTAGAAAAAGTATGACCAGTGAGAAGTTTAAGAAAGTTTTAGTTTGAAAATATTTTGAAGATGGTTAAACAAATTTTAAACCTCCTGTTTTTGAATTGAGTTTCCTGGAAATAAATTTTACTCAATGTAGGACGCAAAAATTTCATACACTCAGCGAAGCGGGTGAGGGCGATCTAGTTAAATATAAAAATAAGTATTTATATCATTTTGCGCGCACTCGCTCAACAGATGCAATGGCTGAGTGAGCAGAGCACTGGCGTGCCATTCGAGAGATCCGAGTTTGAGTTCTTCTTGTTAAATTTTTATTGAATTTTGTTGCTTTTTTTATCTAATTTTATTTTGATTTAGGCTTTAAAAAGGAAACAATTTTATTTGATTAATTAATTTTTTAGAAACTGTTTGCTAAAAGACAAACAAAACCAATAATAGGCCAATTCTGGCATCTGTCTTTCAACTCACCGCAGTCTTTCGAGAGACAAAATTCTTTATATTCCGGCAACTATCTTGAAAGCTTTTCTGTTTTTCTAATGACTAATTGAAAGATGTCGGCCGCTGTGGTGTAGTGGTAAGCAGTGCGCGCTTCCACTCCGCAGCACCTGGGTTCAAACCCTGGTCAAAGCAATATCGCAAAAATATAGAAAAAAGGTTTTTTCTTAACAGCGGTCGTCCCTAGGCAGGCAATGGCAAACCTCCGAGTGTATTTCTGCCATGAAAAACAGCTTCTCATTGTAGCATGTATGGTAGTGTACTCTATTATTTTGTACTTGTGCATGATGTTTTGTAGTGATCTGTGTTTCAAATGATCCGACATAAAAGTTCGTTATCACACTCTCATTCACATTTCCCCTATATGTATGTATTTGTGTTTCTTGTCTGATTGTTTTGTTGAATGTTGTCTTGTTCTGGTTTATATGTTCTTATATTGTAAAATACTTTTTATGTTTCATTCTGATAAATGTATGTGTGTATGTAAATACTTATGTTCAAGGGGGCGTAAACTTGTGTAACTCGTTGTTGAATGTATGTAAAAGGGGAGCATGCGTACGTGACTCGTTGAAAAGGGAAGTGAACGAATAAGTTTTTCTGTATTGTGAAAATTTGTATTTCAAGCAGAATAAAAAGATTTATTGAACAGAGCGGATGTGTATTGTTAAATTACGGCATCCTACAGTTCAGAAGTAGGGATTGAGCGATCCTTCCGAGCCTTCCTGAAAATTGTGATTATTTTTTTTTGTTTTTTATAAAAGCTAAAACATAAAATATTTAAAAATATAAAACTGAGGATTAAAAATTATATGGACCCGATGCGCAGCTGCAAATTTAAATAATTTTAAATACGAAAAATGCAAGTTTAAAGAAAAACGAAAAAGAAAATTTGTGTCCTGTAAGGAGTTCAAGAAAGCACCGAGTATCCTGTCAAGAATTGAAGGAGGAAAGTAGAGGAACTAAAATATAAAGATTGTAAAAGGAGTGTATACGAGAAGATATAGAAGAAAGTTTAAGCAAAAGAGAAAATAAAAAAAATTAATTTATTGATATGGAAGAACCAATTTGCGTAAAGATTATTCTTTGGTTCAACTGCGGGAGTGGTTGAGGCAATTAAAATTGCCCACGTCAGGATGCAAAGCTACACTTGCGCTGCGGGTTAGTGAAGTGCCTAAAAATCAGCGTGGTGTTTGTCCCAATGTTCATTCTGGGGTAGAAGGTGATGCTGAGAGTGAAACAGACGAGGTACAAGTGCTTCAAGAAAATGAAAATGCAGCCCTTACTTCTAAGCAGCAAACAAATGTTGCAGGCCATGAAAGGTATGATAATGGTGGTGCTGCTGAAGTTGGCGTTTTGTTTTTACAACGGGAGGCAGAGTTGTTAAAGCGTGAAAAGGAGTTTTTAGTAAGGGAGAATGAGTTTCTGCGCAGACTTTCGAGTTTTGGTGAGAGTGCAGATGCAGCGCTGCCGCGTCGTGAGCTGAATAACCCAGTAAGCAGATCAGTTGACAATTTAAAAGGGTTGGTGCCGGAGTATAATGGTGATGCTAGTGTTGACGTCTGGGTTACACAAATTGAAAATATGAGAGTTGTGTTTGCGGTTGATGAGGATACTATGCGTTTGTTATTATTTGGGAAGTTAAAAGGCAAGGCACAGCAATGGTTGTATTCAAAGCCGAATTTTTTACTTGAAAGTTTTGTGCAGTTGGTTACCGAATTAAAGGAAGTGTTCGGTACAATACACAGCAAACTAATCTTGCGTAGAAAGTTTGAGATGCGTAAGTGGCAGCAGAAGGAGAGTTTTAATGAATATTATAATGACAAGGTGATGCTGGCAAATCCGTTGAAATTGGAAGAGGAAGAGTTGGTGGAGTACATTATAGATGGTATTGCTGATGAACAATTACGCATTCAGGGTTATCTGCAGTGTTACTCTAATAAGGCGCAGTTATTGCAAGCATATTCAAAAGTTAAGCAGAAAATAGCGGTGGTAAAGTCTTCAGCTATATCAGTTACAAAGAATGCTGACGTGAGATGTTATAACTGCAATTCGTTGGGTCACTATGCGTCAGAGTGCCGAAAACCTGCTAGGGAAAAGGGAGCTTGTTATGCCTGTGGGAGTAAGACGCATCGTGTTGGTGAGTGTCCAGATCGTAAGAAAGCAGTCAATTGTTTGGAGGGGAATGAATATGTAAGATCTTTTACATTTATAGTAAGACGTTATGGTAATTTATGTTTTTCCTTAGACTGTTTAATAGATTCCGGAAGTCCTATCAGTTTTATTCGAAAGTCCAGTGTTCCTGGCGAAATTAATATTAATTTATTTCCAAATGTTAATTCAGAATTTTTTGGTTTAAATAAATTGAAGGTTGAAACCTATGGAAAATTTTTGTGTTCCATCTTGTTGTATGGAAAAGAATTTGCAATAACTTTTATCATAGTAGCTGATAGGACAATGGTCTATGAAGCAGTCTTGGGTAGAGATTTTTTTAAAATTTGTGGATTTAAGATATTAAGAGATTATGGTGAAAATATTGAATTGGAAAGAGTGAATGGTCAGGGTGAATCAAAATTTGAGTGTAAAAATTGTGGGGACTTGAAAATTTTGGAGAATGATAGTAGTGATAAAGATTGCAAAAGTAAAGAAAAGGAAAATGATTCTGTTAAAGAGGGAAACACAAAATTAGAGAAATATGAAGACAATGATGAAATTTTGTTAAAAGATGTTAATGAAAGTGTAGAAGGTGTTAATGAAAGTGTGTGCGATGATAATGAGAGGATCAATGGTGAATTTTTATTTGATAGATTGTTGATGGTAGTTTCGCCAAGCGAACATCATGACGTCAACCTTAAAGTGGGGGAAAATGCTAGTTTTTCAGACCAAATGGAACTTAATGATTTGTTTGAAAAGTATTACATTAAGTGGCCACGCTTGCCAGAACCAAAGGTCAAAAGTCAGATGAAACTGACGTTGAATAGTGTTAAACCGTTTAGTTGCCCACCTCGACGCTTATCATATAGTGAAAATAATGAACTTCAGAAATTGTTAGATGAGTATTTGGAGAAAAACATTATTAGGCCAAGTGCATCTGAGTTTGTATCACCAATCGTTTTAGTTCGTAAGAAAACTGGTGATCTCAGGATGTGTGTTGACTTTAGGACTCTTAACAAAGTGACAGTTAAAGATAATTATCCGATACCGCTGATTGATGATTTACTTGATAGGTTAGTACATAAGAAGGTTTTTACCAAGTTAGACTTGAAAAATTGATTTTTTCATATTTTTGTGGATCCTGATTCGATTAAGTTTACTTCTTTCATAACCCCGCTGGGGCAATTTGAATTTTTGAGAATGCCATTTGGGTTAAGGAATGCTCCGTCAACATTTCAAAGGTTTGTTAATAAGGTATTTTCGGATATGATAAGACTGAATAAGGTCATTATATATTTGGATGATATAATGATAGCGACAGAAAGCGTAGAAGAGCATTTCAAAATTTTAGCGGAAGTTTTTCGAAAGTTAGCTTAGGTTAGATAAGTGTGAGTTTTTGGTAAGTCGGGTAAAATATCTCGGATATACTATTACAGAAGATGGCTTTAGGGCAGATGACAAAGGCCTTGAGGCAATTAAAAGTTTTCCAGTTCCTACCAAGCTACAATCTGTTCAGCGTTTTCTTGGGCTTTGTTCGTATTTTCGGAGGTTTGTGAAAGATTTTTCGTTAATTGCAAAGCCGTTATATGATTTAACGAAGAAAGATAAAAAGTTTCAGTTTGGTGAAATTGAATTGTTGTGCTTTGAAAAGCTTAAGAAAAAGCTGTTGGAGTCGCCTATTTTAGCTTTGTATGATCCGAATGATGAGACAGAGTTGCATTGTGATGTAAGTTGTGTAGGATTTGGGGCTATTTTGATGCAACGGAAAAAAGAAGAGAAAATGCATCCGGTGTTTTATTTTTCTAAAAGAACTAGTGAAGCAGAGTCGAAATATCATAGTTTTGAGCTTGAAACTTTATCAATAATTTATGCACTCAAATGGTTTAGAGTTTATTCGCAAGGTTTGAAATTTAAAATAATTACGGACTGTAATACATTAATTTTAACTTTAAATAAAAAAGAAATGAACCCAAGAATAGCAAGGTGGGCGCTAGAACTTCAAAATTATGATTATGTATTGGAACATCGATCAGGCAGTCGTATGCAACACGTAGACGCGCTTAGCCGTTGTAATAATATCTTAGTTTTAGAATGTAATACACTTGAGGAGAATATGATTATTTGTCAAAACAAGGATCGGAAGTTAAAAGAGTTGCGTGACCTATTAGAGAAAACTGAACATTGTTTATATGAAATGCGTAATGGTGTGATTTATAGGAAAAAAGAGAAGGAATCGGTTTTATTTTATGTTCCAGAAGATATGGAAAACCATGTGTTATATAAATACCACGACGTGATGGGGCACTTAGGGATAGACAAAACAATGGATATTATTTCGAAAAATTACTGGTTTCCTCAGATGAAACAAAAAATTACGAATCATACACAAAATTGTTTGCAGTGTATAACAATTTCAGCTAAACATGGTCGAGAAGAAGGATTTTTGCATACTATACCAAAAGGAAGTATACCTTTTGAGGTGGTACATATAGACCATTTTGGACCGGTTGATAGTTCAAGAGCATTGAAATATATACTAGTTGTGGTGGATGCGTTTACAAAGTTTGAAAAATTATATCCGACAAAAACAACAAAAACTAGAGAGGTAGTACGTGTATTAAAAGATTATTGTCGATCGTATAGCCGTCCCAAAACAATAGTGGCTGATAGGGGTAGCTGCTTTACTTCGGTTGAATTTTTGAATTTTTTGAAAGAAGAAAATATTAAACATGTTAAGATAGCTACAGGGTCACAACAAGCAAATGGCCAAGTTGAGAGGGTAAATAGAAACATATGTCCTATGATTGCAAAACTTTCAAGTTCGGATAAAAATGTTTACTGGGACAATGTAGTAGAAACGGTTCAATTTGCTTTAAACAACACTTTACATAGAACTATAAAAGAGTATCCTAGTGTAATGTTATTTGGGGTTAAGCAGCGAGGGAAAGTACTAGATTTGTTGAGAGAAAATTTAGTTGACGAGGTCCAATGTCAGGAACAAAGGTCTTTTGGGGATATTAGGGTTAGTGCAGCAGAAAATGAAAAGAAGTTGCAAAAATACAATGAAGAGTATGTAAATAGCAAGCGGAAGGCTCCGAACATATTTAAGGAGGGGGATTACGTGATGTTGAAAAATTTCGATTCTCACATTGGTGTGTTGAAAAAGTTAATTCCAAAGTTTAAAGGTCCATACATGATAGTTCGAGTGTTAAAAAATGATCGTTACGTGGTGAAGGATGTTGAAGGAAATAGGCAGAATCAAGGTGAATGAGGAGATCAGGAGATCTCAATTGTCAGGATGGCCGAATTGTAGCATGTATGGTAGTGTACTGTATTATTTTGTACTTGCGCATGATGTTTTGTAGTGATCTGTGTTTCAAATGATCCGACATAAAAGTTCGTTCACACTCGTATCACACTCTCATTCACATTTCCCCTATATGTATGTATTTGTGTTTCTTGTCTGATTGTTTTGTTGAATGTTGTCTTGTTCTGGTTTATATGTTCTTATATTGTAAAATACTTTTTATGTTTCATTCTGATAAATGTATGTGTGTATGTAAATACTTAGTTCAAGGGGGCGTAAACTTGTGTAACTCGTTGTTGAATGTATGTAAAAGGGGAGCATGCGTACGTCACTCGTTGAAAAGGGAAGTGAACGAATAAGTTTTTCTGTATTGTGATAATTTGTATTTCAAGCAGAATGAAAAGATTTATTGAACAGAGCGGATGTGTATTGTTAAATTACGGCATCCTACATCATAAAAATACAATCGCCGTTCGGAGTCGGCGTAAAACTGTAGGTCCCTCCGCTTTGTGTGACAACATCAAGGCGCACGCCACAAATCGGAGCAGAAGCTCGGCCAAACACTAACATATATGTAAGCGCCAATCTATTATTATATTATTATTATTATTATTATTAATTGAAAGATGTGCCAATAGCGTTGTTATATTTATTGGTTAGCAATAAGTTTTCTAAAAGTTAACGAAATGAAAAAAAAAATTTTGAAACAGGGAAAAGAAAAAATTTGAGAAACTGAATTTGAAAAAAAATGAATTAAAAAAGTTTCTAAACGTTAAATAAAATAAAAAAGATTAATTTTTTAAGCAATAACACTTGTTGTCATATTTATTTTTATTTGGAATTAAATTGCGACGATTGAAAATAATATAACTATTGCAGCAGACCTACTCGATATGAGGTGTAGAGATATTTCAGTGAGACCCGCTATCACTTTAAACGCAAACAATTGATCAAACACTCGGAATAAATATACAGCTGCAGCGCACCGACAAACACGTCTACTCAGCTTGACATTCTTTACTTATAGTATAGTAACGATATAATACTCATTTAAAATATCGCTGTAAAAACATCGGGTACCGATTAATATTGGGATAAAAAGACTCGATATTCCAAATATCAATACCAAATTCAAAAAATTAAATCTGAATATTGGTCTAATTTTCTAATAAAGAATGAACAATTTTGCACTTTAATAAGTGGTTGCTTATGTTGAGGTAAGTGTGTTACTTAACATCACCGAAGGCATGGGTCGAAATCCCGCCTCGTGCCAACTTAAGTAAGATAGTACACATTTGTGCTCTTTAAGGCCAAAAATATATTCATATTGCTTTTCATATAAGTTCCAAAGTATAGACATATTTATGGGCGTTTCCAGGGGAAGGTCATGGCACGACCTAGGTTTGCAAAAAATTGAACAACTAGGTAGCGCTGAAGTCAAAATAAAAATATATATTCGACATGAAATGCATGTTTTATTTGCGTTAAAAATTAGTTTAATAACAATATTAACAAAAAAGTTTAAATGGAAATTTTAGTAACGTAACGTCATGCAACATCACGTCAGATACTTCGGCTAATAAAAAAGGAGGAAAGATTTTTATATTTTGAAACTTGGAAAATTAACTTTAAATATTTAAAATATTAACAAATAAAAATTATACAAATAATCTTGCCCAATTCCCAGAGTTTTTAAATGTTGACGATTTCAATTTTTTTAACATTTCGTCACGCCACGCGGATTTTCCTTAAGCACGTAAAACTCGTAAGTTTACGAGGCTTTTATGGGAACGCCCCCTTTATGAAAAGTTGTAAATAGTTGCGTAAAGTGTCTGTTTGACAGATCAGCCAGGATTTCGTGAAGCAATTTTTGTTTCGTAGTATTTTCCATTACATACCGCCATCTTGTCTCTATCACTTTTGGTTAAAATACAATTAAAAATTCCGAAAATTAGCAAAAAATCTAAGTAAATACAGTTAGCGGATGAAATTCGTTCATTCTATTCGCTTATAATTTTTTTAATATATTTTCATTATTTTATCATACATTTATTTATATTTATATTTTGTATAAAAATTTCGGCCCCTCGGCAACACTGAAGTTTACGAGGTCATTTGCGCATCAATTTTACCTCTTAATTTTACGAGGGGCTCGTAAATAGAGCTCCATTCAAATTTTGACAGTTCTTTTGCGAGACTAGTAAATTTACGAGCTTTACGAACCTTTTACGAGTTTAAGGGAAGACCCCTATAAACTTTGTATTGTACATTTACGATTCGATACGATACAAAGGTTCTGTTACTCGATTCCAAAAAATATCGTTTGAAAACTATCGAGTAAAAAGTATCGGTATCGAATGGCAAAAATATCGATATGGTATCGTATCGTATCGAAATTAGTGTCCCTAAGTGTTTGTGTCAGTGGTAAACACCATACGAGACACTTGGTGACGGTTATTTTCGAGCTCTGATTTATATATATAAATATAGCAACAAAAAATTTAGCGTTTTGACACCATCCAATGTTATCCATTCCCCTGGCTGATGTTTGAACCGTAACCAGAGATGGTTTTTTTTCAAACGTATTGAACAATAATGACAATATTTTGTAAATTTCGTTATCAAATGAAACGTAAGAAACAATATTGCTCTTCACATCGAGCTCGGTATTCGGTAACTCGGTGTCCGGTAATTTTTTCTAATGTATTTTGTTTGTGTAAAATAGTGTTACAAAATACATGGGAAAAATACCGAACACCGAGTACCAAGCTTTGGTGTGAAGACCCATAATATCTACGATGCATGTAACCTGCCTATATACATATCGTCGCCTGGGTAAAAGATTGTCGTATGTAATTTCGGCAGGTTGTGTGAAATCGCGATTGAAGTTTGGAATGCAATTTCTCAAAAACGCGAAGATAGATTTTCTCCAAGGTCCCTGAAAATGTTACTAGTCCACAAAATTCTTAAATTATTTAATTTTTAATGTTTATTATTAATTAGTTTTGAGTTTATGAAGGATTTTCTTTAGTAAAATTTTGTCGTAAGCGTCATTTGTCCACAATTTGGCAGCCACATTGTATGAAATACGACAAAATGTGATAAAAATTTCTACTAAATTAACGACACTTTTTACTCAATATCTCGTAAACTAAAAGAGTTATCCAAAAATGGAGAACGCCATTTTTAAGATATTGATTAGTTCAATATTACTGCTTCACTAGGTAAATTTTTACTAAATTATCGAAAAACGTTTAGTCAATATCTCGGAAACTAAAGGAGATATCTAGAAACTGATAACACCAATCGAAAGACCTTATTTCAAAATCATAACTGTATCTATAACTAAAAATCATCAAAATTGCGCTTACGGCAATCTTTTACCCAGGCGACGATATCTATGTGTAGCAGGACAGCGTCTGCCAGGGCTTACTAGTAAATTTATAAATTTCTACTCACCTTGGCCCACTGCCAATTGTGCCGAGCATGTTGTACTCTCAACGCCAGCTGCTGCTTTCACAGTGTACGTTCCAGCGTCAGATTCTCTAAAATAATAAATAGAGAAAGTTTAATCAAAGCTATGTTTTACAAATTTAACCTGCGCCAAAAAAAATCTTAAACTGCTGTTGAATTGCTATACATTCACATAACTATAGAAAACACAATGAGGAAGTGCAAATATAACTTTAAGTGTAAAATAATGGTTTTCCTTCTGTCAGTTTTCATATCAAATTCAAATGAAAAAATCATATTTCAATTAAATTGCATTCGTGAAAGTTACTATTAAAGCCCAGTCAAGTTAGCTCAATGAATGGAGGTAAGCTTACGATAATTCGCATGAAGCTAAAAATTAATAGGAGTTGTGGGAACACCATTTTAAATGTAATGTAAAAAGTCCCCATTGATCCTACTACTGAAAAAAGGTCAAAAAGCCCTCAAAATTGGTTTTTTGCATTTTTCCACCAAACTTCAAGGTGGATTATAAAACAATTAAATAAAAAAACTTTTTAATATAACATACTAATACTATACTATACTATACTATACTATACTATACTATACTATACTATACCATATACTGCTCCCTCGTTATAACATAACAGAAAAGCAATTTAATGACCTTTTCCTAAAGTTTGGCAATAAGTATATTGTAGCAGGAGATTACAATGCCAAACGTACATTCGGGGTCTAAATTGATTACACTAAAGAACAGAAATCTATATAAAGTAATCCAGAACAGAGGATTTGACGTCTTCTCTACTGATCAGCCAACGTATTGGCCCTCTGACCCCCAAAAGATAATCGATCTTATTGACTTTGGTGTAACAAAGTGTATTGCGAGACACCATGTTAATACAGAAACATTATTTGATCTCTTTACAGATCATTCTCCCTGTCCCATGACATTATCAATGTTGAATAAAAATAAAAACAAACTCTTAAAGTAAGCACACAAACTGGGTAAAATACAAATATTATGTCAGTTTGCACATTGACCCGCAAATTCTTATTTGGACCAAGAATGATATCGACAGGGCAACTGAAAATCTCACTGACATAATAATTAATAGACAGCTGCATGAATGTAGTGGTTGGCATTTATGAGACAGTCGGTTGTGCTCCACAATGTTTGCTCACTCAACCCTTAAATGTAATTTCACAAATGTAATTTCAAATGTCAACGCATGAACGCAACAGAAAAGTAGCGAGTTGGTTTACTTTCGACGGCAACTGCGTTAACGTATTCGTAAGGGCGTCGTCTGTAACAACTGTCATACAAACGCATGTGTTCAATTTTATTTGACATTGATGCGTGACGCATTTTCCGGCGAACGCATGTTGTGTACCTTCGCTTTTAGCACGCAAGAAATAACCCATAATTAGATTTTTCCATAACTACTTAATAAATAAAAATCGTACTTATATTTATGTATTTTATTTATTTAAGATATGAGTGTGTACACGTAAGACTTTAAGTATTTTATAATACATCAATTGATGGAAATAACAAAATTGAAGGCTTATTTAAAATTTGAAGCAAACTTAAATCTAACAATAAATAGTTATAACTAATTTTAAAGTTTGAGGTACATCCAAGATCAAAAATGAGAAAACATAGAGATCGAGAAGAGGAGAGAGTTCAATCGCAATCACATTATATTTCCCGTGTTAAAATAACCGTGAATTACCTTTTCGTAGCTACCCCCAACCAAAGCAGTTTTGACAGATTCTGGAATGGACCCTGCAGGAAATTTAATTAGTTTGAAAGTAATTTATAAACTACTTTATTTCCGATGACAACTAATTGAAATTCTCACTATTTTACCTGCAACAAACTCATTTATTTAACATGGCGATGTCCTAGGAAGCAGCCATTTGCCTTTTCCTGCATGTATTTTCAACTACTTTAAAATGCATTTGGCTTAAACAACTTCAAAGTCAGTATGTTTCGTTTGAATACGTCTTCGTACTGCACTTCACAGATGCTTTTTCATAACTAAGAAAAACCGAAATTAAAAATTAAACGAGATTTGAACATGGACATTCTTGGCTACGACCAATTGTAGCGAACATCTTTGCACGCTCAGCTACAGCCAGACATGTAAATCTGCTTTCAAATGTTGAGTTTGAATTGTGTGCAAGCAGCAAGTCGACTGTCCGACTCTGCATTTAATTTCAACTACTTTAAAATGAATGTGGTTTACACAACTTTAAAGTCAGTATGTTTCTTTTGAATACGCTTGCGTTCTGGACTCCACAGATGCTTTTTCATACTTCCAAGACACAAATTTTTTTTCGAGCAAAAAGAGTATACAAATTCGAAAATTTACTCATTGCATTTGTTTTAAAGTAGTCTTTCAATTAGTTAATTTAAAAAAAAATCTATTGTTTCCGTCAGGGGAATTCCAGAGCCTCACAGCATTAATGAAAATGAGCCTTGACGAAGACAAATAGGATTATTTAGGAATAACCAGACATTGATGTCTACTTGACCTAGTTAATTGTAGTTTATCATAAAGGTATTTGGGAGTTTTATATTTGATGAGCTTGAACATAAATATACATTTTCTTGCCACAAGTTAATTAAAAACACCACATCCGAGAATTTTAGATTTCCACAAAGAAATGTGATAATATCTTTTGAGGCCATAGACGTAACGCGTAACATTGTTAAGCAAAACATCAATCTTGTGAGACGAAACAGAATCAAGTTTGCTATACACAAGCTCACAGTACGTGATATGAGGCACAATAAGTTGAACAGCAAGCTTTCTTCTTGTCTCCAGAGGTGTAAACGAAGCTGACGTTTTTCACCTATGCAAAAAAAACATAGACACTGCTAAAAACTTTATTAATGTGGTCAGAACAAGCCAACATGAAATTCACAACAAAGCCTAAATTTTGTATCTTGTCAGTAAACATTTATACACTATTACCAATTATAAGTTTCGGAATATTTGCCAAATGTACCACACTGTTACTGATGGGCAACACATAGGACTTAGCAGCATTCAGACAAAGACAATTATCATTGGCCCATTGCGAAATTGCAGACAAATCACTGTTTATTTTGAAACACAAGTCCTCCACAAGACCAACACGACTTGATATTGGACATTCACATACTGACAAACAGAGAATACAGCGTTGACAAAAAGACTAAACAAGAGGGAACCGAGAACAGAGCCTTGCGGATCATCGGAGACAACAATACTAGACGCAGACGAGGTAGCCTTGCAAGTCACCTTCTAGGAAGCTGGCCATAAGCTTTACAGAGCTGTCAGAGAATCCAAAATAATGTTTAAGCTTTTTGCAAAGAAGGTCGTGACTTACCTTGTCAAAGGCTTTAGAAAAATCCAGAAGGCAGAGAAGTGTCAGATAGCCATTATCAAACTGTACCCTAATATCATCAGTTATTTTTAACATAGCCGTGGCACAGCTATGCTTAGCTCTGAACCCTGACTGAAATGGAGATAACAGATTATTTCGTTGGACAAATGTGGAGATTTGTGCTGCCATTAGGGACTCGCAGACTTTAAAAAAGGCTGGCAGTATGCTTATCGGTCCATAGTCACTTGGATCGGTGGCAATATTCTTCTTAGCAACAGGAACAATCAAAACCTTTTTCCACTCTATTGGAAAATATGCCGTTATGAAGCAGTGATTGATGATATGTGTTAGAGTTGCCAAAATAAATGCCAGCACAAGTTGTAAGTAAGAAAAGGAACATTTTCAATAGCTAAAATTTAAGTCATTCCTAAAGGCACACTTAATGAAAATAAAAACAGACTTCAGATAAAAACATGTGTGCGTATGTATATATCTAGGGTGGCCAGATATTATAGTGACATAATCAGCACAGTTGGGATCAAAAATCAGTACACAGCCATAAACATCAGTTCATTTTTAAGCGTATTTTTTATTATTAACAATAAAGCAACCAGATAACAGCGCATTAATTTAACAAATAATAACTAATAGACTTTTAAATATACATAGTATTATCAATATAAAAATTCATTACTCAACAAACAAATCAAGGTATTACGTATGTATGTACAGCTGGACTCACGAAAATACAAGATTCCGCATTCCCGGCGGCGATGAAATTTCTCAAGTAAAAGTAAACTAAGCCGAATGGGAGGATAAAATAAACTGTAAAATAGTAAATTTTCTCAATAATAAATTTTTCGACAGGAAACGTGGTTTCATTACGTTAAATTTTAAAATATATGATTTATAAAAAAAATTAATAGCGAAATTAAAAAAAGCGCCGATTTTTGAGATAGTATTAGCAAATTTCAGTGCATCTGAAGTTTCTGAGGCGATGTTTACATTTACATGAGAATTGTCAAAATCGGCAAATCACAAGTAGCGGTTTCTGCAACGTGCTACATCGTGATGTGGTTGAATGAAACGCTGACAGCACTCCGCAAGATTGCAAAAAAATTTATGTTCGAAATATATTTTGATATGGAAGGAACCGCTTTACACCGTCAAGGAAAAAACTATCAAAACTCAATGCAACTTCAATCTAGCACTTTGTTATACTAAAATTAATTTTTTTTAGAGTTAATTAAAAAGTTTGCAATTTACGTGAAACTTTACAGAATTTCTTTAATTCTTGTACAAAGTTTGATCCAAAACTTGAGATTTACCAAATTTTTTTGAAATCTACCACATTTTTTTCATATTCTACCACACTGAATTTTTCTTAAGTCCGATCACTGGTTTCTGGTACAGAAGGGCTGGTAAATATTGAAAATGTCATTTTAAATTTAATCCTTGAAATTTCGCCATATTTGTTTTTGAAAAAATTATGCGTTAAGGGATTATATAAAGGGCTTATATAACATCCTCGAGTTTCGTTCTTCAAACTTTGTCAGCTTAAAAATTACCTATTCGTCCTTGTGAATCCAAAAAATTTAAATTTTTTAAATTCGAAAGAAATTTCCTATTGCATTTGTTACCCATATTAATCACATCTTTGAAATTACAAAGTCCTTCAAAATAAATCCTGCGGTCAGAGAGAAAAAATAAAAACGCCACTTTAAATAAACAGTAGGTTTCAAACTCATTTATTTATTATTTATTTCATAGTAGGAGAGCTTTTCAAACAATATAGAAGCAATTTTTTCGATTCAAGTTGTTGAAAAATAATGAATATCTAAATCCCGGGACTAATCCCGGGATGCCGGGATTGTGACAACGCCATCCCGAAAATCTCGGGATCGGAAAAAGCCGAAAAATTAACATCCGTAGTACATGCATGCATATTTAATTAAGCTTAAAATTGTACTTCCTCACTCCTGTACTTCACTTCATTGATTGCAAATTGAACAAGGCAAAACATAATTTTTATGCGAAACAAATTTCCACAGAAAGTAACGATAGAAAAAGAATTTTTGAATATGCATTATATTTTTCAGCTGACTATGATGCTGCATTCTACTTTGCATTGCCCGAAATGAAGCAAAGAAGTAAAATAAAAAAAAAATATTGTAGGACATTTTACCTTGCATTCCCTGAAATGAAGCAAAGAAGAGAAACAAATAAAATATTGTAGGATATTCTACTTTGCATTCGCAAAGAAGCGAATTAAAAAAAAAAATAATAATAGTCTCCTTTGCATTCATCGAAATGAAACAAAGAAGAGAAATAAATAAAATATTGTAGGACATTCTACTTTGCATTACCGGTAATGCCTACAAGAAAAAATTCGAAGGCATTATAACGCTATGCCTTCTAGAACACGTTACCACCAAAAGCGATTACCGATTTTTTTCTGGGTTTGATTAAGAAGAAATTAACGATCAATATTTACATATATGAGATTTGAAGTCACTTGTGTTGTTTGTTTAAAAATTACTTTTTCTGTTTTTATGAAAGAATAGCTCGTTATCTATTAAAAACCATGTTAGTCCAAACTTCAATGTTTGTACAAAAGTTAAGAAAATTCGGCAAAGTTCCATAACAATTTTGAGCTTTTTAATTAGATTTTTTATTGTTATTTTTACATGGACCTTATTTTATAAAGTTTACCGCTCCTTTTTTCTCGTTATACATTTATCCATGTAGACTCATCAGCTTAATGGCAGCTTACTTGAAAAATTCCATTGTTGTCATTTAAGCTACCGTTTGTTCTTTTCCTCCACACTCTAACTCTGCACTAGAGTATATGTTTTACTGTGCGAGAGAAGAAGGCAGATAATATTGTAGGGGATTTCATATTTTATTTTTCTTCTTCCTTCATTTGCTGCTTACAATGATTTAGTAAGAATAATATAAATAATTTAACAATTTTAACTTAAACTTTAAAAATTTTACATCATACACAATAGTCTTCATTTTCAAGATATTTTCAGTGTAAAATTTTGCTTTTTAAATAGTATTTGTTTGAAGATTTTTAATAAAAAACAGAAAAATCTTAATTTTCAAGATAAATCTTGACTTATGGCAACGCTGGCTATACCTAGTTCAGCAATATATTAACATATTTAATACTTTTAATTGCCTCTAAGACAGCCATATTCAGGGAATTTTTTTAGAGAGTTTAATGCCCTACAAGAATATGCCTAGAAAAACCTATATCCCTTTTTTATAACTTTTCTTAACGGTTCAAAAGTTATAACATTTTTAATGAAAACATTTTTTTTTAAATGTTATTTACATAGAAAATTTCAAATGCTGACCGACCACTTTTAAAATTGAAATAAAAATGTTTCCAAATGGGAGAATTTCCTCTCAGTAAACAGGTCATTTTAAGGCCATAAATTCGTCAGGTTAGTTATTTTGGATCACCCTAATATATGTATACAAGAATTATTATAAGTGGCAAATTTGCCGGAAACAATTACGATCGCGAATTACCCCTTTCCCACGCGCACATCCTTAATACGATTTGACAGTTCTCTACCTCTGTGTTTTGTTTTTTTCTTCGCTACAAAACTTATGCAAAATGTAAGTAATTGCTTTTCGTACTTGTAAAAAGTTCCAGTTTTGATTTGTGAACTGGTTCTGCTGCAAAAGGAGGACAGAGAAAGACAATATTTTTGAGGAGGACAAATCACGTTTGAGGAGGACAATCCTCCTCAAAGGATAACGGTTGGTCAGCTTACTTATATAGCACCAATCTAAATGATTTTTGCTGTTGTGTGATCGATATGGAAACCGGTAACACAATTTAATGGGTTTAGCTTCCTACATAAAGGAGAAATGTATATCGCAAAAACTAGTATCTGAACAATCAATGGTATAAGAGATAAAGCTTATAAAGCATAGATTTTGACGATTTTCTCAGTAGACTTTGTATTATTATATATAAAATAGCTTACGAAATTTATCGGTTATATAGAGCTATATGGAGTTATATGGAGAATACAGGCTATAGCGACCCAATCTTCGCCATTTCCACTGAAAGTATTCTTTTGATAATGAGTGACAACAGTGCGAAATTTCATGTTCCTAGCCACTTAAATATAACGAAAAATCTTATATCTGAACAATCTAAGCTATAGGTTATAGTGACTCGATCTTTGTAATTTTCAGTCTAAGTTTTCTGTTTATAGTGGGTGGAAGTATTGCAAAATGTCATGTTCCTAGCTACATAAATAGAGAAGTTATAAGAAAAAATCTCATATCTGAGCAATCAGTTGCATGAAAGCTATATGTTATAGTGGTCCGATTCTTCCGGTTCCGACAAATGATTAATCTATATATATAAAAATGAAATGTTTTTCGTATGACCGCGATGCCTGACCAAACGGCTGAACCGATTTAAATTCTGTAAAAAGTACTTTTTTTGACCTTCTGTGTGGAAGGTTTTTCGAGAAAAAAAAATTTGAAATTTTTTTTTGTTGTTGCCGAAAAATTAAGAAAGCTGAGACATCACGATTTCACAATTTCATAGTTTTCTGTACATTAAATGTCACTAAACTACTAAACGTCTGGACCGATTTGGTTCATATTTGGAACGTATATCAGTACCATGAAAATAAATATTTCTACCAAAAATTTACTCGCTAGGTGGCGCTGGGGTCAAGATATTCCTAAAAATTGCATTTACTTGCCGATTTGGCTCACATTTTGAACATAAGTTAGCCAATTGAAAAGGAATAATTGGACTAAAAAATTATACGATAGGAAGCGCTGTGGTCGGGATATTCTCTAAAATTATTTTAAACTAAGAGAAGGATAGATATCTACTATATATTTGTAGAAGTATGTATGTACGTACATATGTATGTATGTATGTGCCAGGTTTTCACATCAACTTCCAATTTGGTATGTAGACATATCTATGGTAGGTGATTATAGTAGGCTATATATTAGGGCGGGTCAATTTTTTTTCGACATCGTTCCTAGCAGATTCGGATTCTACATAAAATTCTAAGAAAAAAAGTCCTTTAGACCATTGCTCTGAAATCAATTTCGGGCCTGCGCATTTTTAAAAGAAGATATCTTTAATTAATACTAAGTCAATATGCAGATTAATATTTACTAAATTGTTACGAATGTTTTTTATTTTTTAATAAAAACTTGTGCTCCGGAGTTTTGTGATATGAAAAATTCATTTCTGATATCTACTTTTGATTTAAAGAACCGCAAGATGGCGCTTCAAAGCAAATCTACTATATATTTGTGGAAGTATGTATGTATGTATGTGGTAGGTTGCAGCCTAAACGGATGGACATAATCGAACAAAATTTTGACAGAGTATTACCATGGCTCCTGGACCTATAATAGGGTAAAAAAATTGGGGCTCGCAAAGGGGTGGGATCTGGTTTCACCTCCCACCTCATAGGCGTAAAATTTTGCATTAACTCTAACTTCGGAATTATAGTCACATGAACTCGAAATTTGAAATGCACAGATACCTATGGTAGGTGCTTATAGAAAGGTATATATAAATGAGTTTGTGAAAGGGGGCGTGGCACATCCCATAGGTGTGGAATCTTTTATCAGCTATAACATCAGGCAGTATTAGTGATCTCAATGAATTGGATTTTGAAGATTTGTTATAATTGATCAACGTGAAATTCAAATAAATTATAGATGATATGAAGTTCACCGGGTCATCTTCTAGTCTTTAATATATATTAAGTTAATATGCAGATTAATATTTACTAAAGAGTTACGAACGTTATTTTTTTAATACATTAAGAAAAAAATAACTATGATTTAAAGGAGTGACACACAATGGCTAGAGTCGTCGCATGTGTGTATTCTTTCATATACATATATATGGGCCGTTCTTACCGTTATATATTTTTCATCCACTCGCTTATTCCTTACCGAAAATTTTAAATAAAAATTTGACAAGTTTTAACCGCTGATACAGTACAGGTAGCTGTTTAAAATGGGTAACTTGGTAAACTTGACAAAGAAAACATATTCTCTGGTTAAATTAATAAGCCTGCCCGGATAACACAAAATCCTAAGCTTGATAAACATTTGGTGTTATAAAAGTTTTATAAAACTCTTCTTGTAATTAGGAAAAATGCCGAAAAAATTATAAAAAGTCCTGGCATTATTATTCAAATTTTATTTTTCCGGTTCCGACGAATGATCAATACATTATAAAAATACACTCACTTACCTAATTTCATCCGGATATCTCGAAAACTGAGAGACTAGATTGCAAAATTTCATCCGCATATCTCGAAAACTGAGAGACTGGATTGCATGCAAACAAACGGACATGGCTAAACCGACTCAGCGCGACGTTCTGATCATATAAGTATACATTTTAGTGGGTATATCTCTTCTTATTCTGGTACTTACAAACATCGGACCAAAGTTATAATACCATTTCATGCTCATGAAAGGTATAACAATAGTAGTGTATTGACGAAGTGGGAGATCTATCCGCCAATCTCCTCCCTGGCTGGTTTAGAGTATTAAAAGTGGCGCGCACAGTGTCATAAAACACTTTTGCAAATTGTGCATAAAAACAGATGGTAGGCGACGTAAACAAAAATTGAAAATATTAGAGGTAGCGAAAAATACAGCTAATTTAAAAATAGTATTGAAAGTGCGCGCGTCAATTTGTAGAAAACTTAATATGATGAATCAGCATCCTGCGTCATATAAATCAGCAAAAAACTCTGAATCAGAGTTACAAGCATTAACTATGCCTCGACCAGATATTATGTCCTTTGGTGAATCAAGTGAATTGAGTGATATTAATTTACCAGATAATGGCAATATTTTACAGTATTATTTTTTTCTCAGTGATCAAGCTAAATCTAGTAGAAAGATGTTCTCATATAAATCGTTTACTCCAAATGTAGTAGATAAATTAACTGAAATTTGGTGCAAATTAAATATTGAAATTATGAGCAGAAATAATATTGTCAAAAAGTTAAATAAATTAATCGATAGTTATCATAAAGATAATAAGTGTAAAAATAGAAGCAAAATCGAATCACTCGTATATTCGTTAAAGCAATTGTTTTACATTGGAAAATGCCAATGTAGTTTACAAACAACAAAATGCTCCTGTGGACTAATTCCAGAAAATCTAACAGAATTCATGTTTGATCAACATAACGAAAGAAAACGTACAATACCAGAATATTTGCCATTTACTTCAGATGAAGTGCTAACAGAATTACCAACAATTGCAACAGACAATGACGATCAAACATATCAGCCAAATACATCAGAAATGCTTATGGATATCGATGAATTACCATCAGCTACACAACAACCTTCTGCAATGAAACGTGGTCCTTATACTGCAAGATACAACATACCAAACTTTGTTATGATGTGCGATAGATTTGGAGTTTCCGACAGAGCTGCTTGTATAGCCACAGCACTTCTCGAAGACTTAAACATAAGAGATGAAAAGGGTGATTTTATTATTATGGACAAACGTAAGGTTGCCAGAGAAAGGCTTAAATATAGAGACGTAGTGTTAAGTAAACAACGTATTGAATCTAATTTAAAAGCATTTTCTTTCGATGGTCGGAAAAATAATTCATTAACACAACAAACAATTAATCAAAAATATCATCAAAACATGGTAAAAGAGCCTCATTTAGTAGTTGCAAGAGAACCAAACACAGTATTAATTGGATATGTAGAATTGACCAAAGAAGATGCGGAATCTAAGCAGAAACAATTATTTGAATTCTTTAATAATAAACAAATATCACTTGAACACTTAATTGGCATATGTAGTGATGGTGAACCTGCTAACACTGGAACATATAATGGCGTTTTGCGCAGATTTGAACTTCATTTAAAGAAATCATTGCACTGGTTCGTATGCTTGCTACATTTCAACGAGCTCCCGTTTCGTCATTTATATCAAACATTAGACCAAGCAATTACATTTGGACCCACGGTGCAGCGAACAAAGGTGGCGCCGTCAGTGGTACCGCTACTTTGGTTTTGCCGATTTTGACACTTGTGGTAACTTGTAAATAAACCTTTGTTTACAAATCAGCGAAAGAGAAATTTGAATTATAAGTGAAAAATCAGTTTAAATTGTATTAATTTGCAATTGGTGAGTGATTTTTGAGTTGGAGACTGCGTAAAAACGAATACAATGAAGTGATGAGTGTTAAATTGCGACAGCCGTCAAGATGCAAGAAGCGTAGATGCTAGTGTAGCGCTGGAACGAATCGCTGCATTTTGTGTACATAGGGCACGGCAAAGCCGTTCTCGAAATGTTTCTTTATTATAACATTAACAGCATTTCCTCACAATGATTTTGCTTCTGCTCCAAACAGCCTCCATTAGCAAGTTAACCAATCAATCCCGCTGAGATGCTGCCGCGGTTTTCTGCAGCAGCCTTAATTGCAAAGCAATGGAGTGCACTAAAACGTTTGCTGAAGCAGCCTCAATTGCAAAGCAATGGAGTGCACTAAAATATTAACTGTTCTCTAATAGATTAGGTGAAAAATGCAATATTTTCGCATTTAGCAAAATTAAAACACGATTTTCGCTGTAAAGTGAACTGCTTTGGCAGTTTCAACTCGTTCTTCTTTTCGCTCTATTCTTTGTTTACTTGTGGTACACAAATGTCAACGCCCAGGACGGCGCAATCTTGTATTCTATCATTCTTGATTTGGACCTAGATCAACAACTGGAAAGTTAGATAAACAGATCCAAGAATGTGAAACATTACAAGTATGTTTTAAAATATTTTTTAATTGTTTTGTAGTTCTTATAGAAAAAAAAATTATTCGATGTGTGTAAGCTGTAACTATTTCGCTACTAACAAATATTATATTTTATTGTAAACACAGGTTGCAACTGACTTTGAACATATACTACTAGAGAATATGCCTCCTGCTATGGACGAAGAACTTCAGTGTGAATTATCTACGGATGTGAAGTACTTGTACAAAATGGCTAACGCAATTTCCAATGGTGTATGTCCAGCCGATTTGGCTAACATGAAACCAGGACCATCATCACATTCTCGCTGGATAACAAGAGCTAGCAGAATATTACAATTGTATGTGTCAACGAATAAACCAAACCACAATTTGAAGATTCTAGCAACTTTATGTGAAAGTTTATGTTCCAATGTATTTTAGTGTCAAGTATTATAGTTCTGTTGTATATGGTAGTGTATTATTATCAAAATTTATACAGTGGACAAAGTTTTTAAGTCCAAATTTGAAGAAAAGTATAGATACAGTTGTTCAAAATAATTTATATTATGCACATTCTGAAAATATCTTGCTAGCAATGTTGTTTGATGAAAGAAAAGCCATACGTGATAAAGCTATAAGAAAAATATTGTATTTTCGTGATTATTTGTATAACTCAGGTACCCTAAGAGAGTACAAAAAGCCACAAATCAATTTCAATTGCACAGAATACATTAATATGATAGATCTATGTAACGATGAAAACATATTTGAACCGCCATTTACACAAAATATTCCTTACGAACATTTGTTGGACTACCTAGAACATGATGATTTACCACTTATAGATCCGAAAATTCCATCACATATTCAAGGAACAGAAAGACATGTTCAATTATTAGCCAGTGTTTCTCGACGAGTGATTGATAAAAACAGAGAGGGAGTTATGGCTATGACAATAGAAAGTAGAAAAAAAGATACCTCGTGTTGAAAGTAAAAAGGATCTAAAACCAAAATAAGTATAAATACACTGTTAATCATAAACAAATTTATTATTCGAAAAATAATTTTGAAATATTGTAAAATATTATTGTTTTTGGTTTTTTAGAGTTAAAGTTTTATTTACTTCCAGTAACGAACAAAAGTATTGGCACAGTGAATTTTTTGCAATATAGGCAAAGTTTCTAATTTAATACCGATAATTTTTTATAAAAACATAGTTCATACTACACCAAAACACATAAAAATCAAATGTCTAAAAATTCAATGAATTTGCACACTAATTTGCAACTTTCTATTCGGATTTTTTACAAAAAATTCCAAGTATGCAGTTTAATAGTCCATTCTATTTTAGTTTAACAAAGTGCAAGTTTGAAGTTGCTTGAAAATCTGAATATAAAATAGCAAATTAGTATGTAGATCTATTGAATTTTCCTGAGTTTTTCACAAAGTTTAGAGATTCTATTTTTATGTTTTATTGTGTAGTCTGAACTATGTTTTTATAAAAAATTATGGGAAATAAATTAAAAACGTTGCATATATTGCGAAAAATTCACTGTGCAAAAACTTTTGTTCGACTCTGTACAAAAAATACATACAGTAACTTCTCCTGTTACAATAGTAAAAAATTACATACATATATACATATATGTAATTTGCTTTGTAGTGCAATCTTGCGGTCCTTTAAATAAAAAAAAAACAATAGATATCAGAAATTAATTTTTCGTATCAATAAATTCCCAAGCACAAGGTAGGTGACAGGCCTATTGAAAATATTTCCTAATCAAAAATCTTTCAAATATCTTTCGCTTGACACCCATATTATAATACATACTTTATCTTATTAACTTAATTGAATTAAATTTTCGAAATTGATGGCCACCCGACTCAAAAATATTTTCAGTAGTAAGCTTTCTTATACCTTTTTAATTTGATACCCATATTGCAATATTTAATTTATCTTGGCAATTTAACTTAATTAAATATTGAAACAGGTGGCAACCCCCTCAAAAATATTCGCCTGTAAGCCTTCATAACCTCTTTCTTTTGACACCCATATTGTAATATCTAATTTATCTCATTAATTTACTTACACTGAAATTTTTTAACAGGTGGCAACTCTCTATTTTTTTCTGGTTTTAACCATCCGGATATTACAAAAAAACAAACCAAAAAAATCAGTCAAGCCGTTTTCGAGTCTTAGCGAGACTAACGGACAGCAATTCATTTTTATATACATATGTACTTATAAGGTATCTTCTTTTAAAAATGCGCAGGCTCGAAATTGACTTTACAGCTATGGTCTGGAGGAATTTTTTTCTTAGAATTTTATGAAGAATCCGAATATGCTGGGAACAATGTCGAAAAAAATCGATCCATACAAATTGACCCGCCCTACTATATATACATGATTTTGTAAAAAGAGGCGTGGTACATCCCATAGGCGTGAAAATTTTTATCAGCTATAACTTCGGAAACATAGGTCATATGAACTTGAAATTTGGTGCGCAGACGTACCTATAGTAGGTGCTTATACTAGGGTATATATAAATGGCTTTGTAAAAGAGGGCGTGGCACATCCCATAGGCGTGGAAGTTCTACCAGCTATAATAATATAAATTCAAAACCATAAGTCATATGAAATTGAAATTTGGTATGCAGACATATCTATGGTAGGTGCTTATAGTTAGGTATATATAAATGAGTTTGCAAATGGGGGCGTGGCTCATCCCATAGGCGTGGATATTTTTATCAGCTATAACTTCGGAGCCATAAGTCACATGAACTTGAAATTTGGTATGCAGGCATACTATGGTAGGTGCTTGTATACATATTTACATGAGTTTGTAAAAGGGGACATGGCTCATCCCATATTCGGAGAAATTTTATCAGCTATAACTTCAAAACCATTAGTCACGTGAACTTGAAATTCGGTATACAGACATATCTATGGTAGGTGCTTATAGTAAGGTATCCTTACTATCCTTACTAATATTACAAATCCGAAAGTGAGTTTGTTTATTTGTTACGTTTTCACGCTTTAACTACTCAACCGATTCCCATTAAATTTTGTACACTGGGGCCATTTAGCCCAACTTAAAATATAGGATAGATAAATTTTGTACACTGGGGCCATTTAGCCCAACTTAAAATATAGGATAGAATTAATCTCGATTATACGAGGGGGCGTGGCACCTCCCATAAAACGGGATTTTCATAGAGTACAGGGACTTGGTATAGATACATATACGTATATAAAAAAATTACATTTTCATCGAGGAGGCTGCCACTTTAAAAAAATTAAATTCGACTTGAATTAAGGGGATTATTTATTTGAAAATTATATTAAAGAATGGATGACAAGAGGCTTAAAAAAGTTGTAGTTTGAAAGGGTTTCCATCTGTTCGAAAAGCCAAATATAAATTAACTGATCACAAACTATCTAAAAAATTAATATATGGGTGTCAAATGAAAGATTGCTAAGAAACCTTCAGGTTGAACATTAAACATATTACTGAGGTGTTTTACAAGCGTTGCCACCCGTTTAAAAATTAAATTCATTTAATTTAAATGAATTACTATAATAAGGGTATCAATCAAAAGGTTTTTGATAAGGGTTTTAGTTCTAAACTACATGCAGGGGGTTGCCATCTGTTTGAAAAATCAAATTCTTCTTGAATTAAAGGAATTTGATAATTGGAATATGTATCACAATATGGATAGGGTTTTAGTAAAAAAAATAGTTCGAAAAGGGTTGCCACATGTTTTACAACTCGTGTTTATATTAGAAAGATTCAGCTTAAACATGTTGAGTTTTCCGAGGTCTTTAAAGAGGGTTGCCACCTGTTATAAACGTAAATTCAAATACAATTATATTATAAGTTTAATGAGTTTTTACAATCTATGTTTTAATCGGAAGGGTCTTGAAAAGGCTTTATTTCTAAGCAACATATGAATAGCAGGGACTCCACATGTTTGAAAATTAAAATTCAACTTGGATTATAGGAATTAACGGTATAAAAAAAAAGATTCAAAATTTTCAAACATTTCAATAAATTATTACAATATGAGTATCAATGATTTTGAAATGGCATCATTTCTTAACTACATGTACATAAGTATGAAAAAGTATCACAAGAGATAGGTTTAAGATAGTTTTAGTATGAAAATATTTCGAAGATATTAAAAATATTTAAATCGCCTGATTTTCGCATATTTTAAGTATGTTGTGTTTAATTAAAATAAATTACATCTAATGTAGCACGAAGAAATTTCATACACTCAGCGAAGCGGATGAGAGCGAGAGAACCGACTACAGGAACGCTTTCTGGTATACTCCTGTAAATTCTTGCAACTCTTGCGAGTTAGGGAACGCAACTATTAATGATGGAACAAGATTTGTAGTACAGAAAGTGATGATCAGCATATATTAGTTGAAGCACGATAAATCTTAAAGTATGGCTCATAAGGATGCCTTAATTTAAACAGAAAGAAACTGTATGCTGAATTACTGTTTACCCGAACGACGTCGTGTGCTCTGATAGTACATTATAAAAATACATCCACCTCCCAAATTTGATCCGGATATCTCGAAAATTGAGAGACTAGATTTCATACAAACAGACGGACAGACGGACATGGCTAAATCGACTCAGCTCGCCGTTCTGATCATTTAAGTATACATTTTAATGGGTCTATCTCTTCTTATGCTGGTACTTAAAAACATCGGACCAAAGTTATACATTTCATGCTCATGAAATGTATAAAAATAGTTGGGATCACTTTCTTTTTTAAACACCTAAGATATCACTGACCATTACGAAGGACCCTGAATGAAGGCAAAGCTCAAAGCTTTACAAATTTTTTAATTTGATTTTTGAAATGATCGATACAAAATCAGCCGGTATACACATTTTAAATTTTTTTAAATTAGTGGTTGAATTTTTGTTAAGAAAGATCTAGTTTAAAAGTGTAATACTAAAATTTTTGTTAGATTTGAATAAGATGTTGTAGATTTTCCAATTCTCAACTCAAATCAATCAGATCCGGAACTATAAGTGCTTGTGGATCGTACAGATTCAACGCAACTTGTGATACAAAAACAAGTTTTATAGCTAGAAAATATAATCATCAAGAAAAAAATGTTTTCATTAATTTGAGAAAATTTCTACGAATTGATTTATGCAAAAAAGAATCGACCAAATTTTTTTTTTGTGTTTTGCCTCTTTTGAAGACAGTGTGCGATATATATCTATTTCGTACTAAATATTTTTGGGTGTTTTACCAGACTTAAAAAGTATACAGTTCAAACCAGCAACTCATTTTGTTAAGTTGATAAAACATAGGACGTTTTAACAAACTTATATTATATTTATTGGATGGAACAAAGAACTCCTTTTCATTGCATAATATTTTAGCAAATATAAATATGCGGATATCTGAAATATTAAAAAGCTAAAGCACAGATAAATTTAAAGCCAAATGATGTCTTTTTTTTTATTTATTGATTAATTTTTTAATTTCTTATTAGAATTGAATTGAAATTTTAGAGTTATGTGAATATTGTAAACAAAAGTTCTGTCTAAAAATGATGTAGGTTTTAAATACAAAAATGTGTGGTAGATTTACCTTGGGCATATATTGTGAAAGGTTAGTCTATACCTTAGAGATGACGGTTTTCTCAGTGGTACGAAGCTTTGAGTAGAGTAAGGTCCTTTAAGAACTTAAAAATTATCCTGGGTTGTCAGGTCACTAGCAATATAAGATTAATTGTTGTCTTTCACGAAGTTCTTTAAATAAATCTTAAGCTAAATATTGAATTATATTCATGAATATCACGTTTTATTATATACTTAAATTTAAATTCCTAATATTAGTAAGTATTTCTTTACTGCATTCACCCGAATTTCGAGGGTTACTACTAGTTTTAATAAATTATCAGTTTAATTTCTCATAATTTACCTTTAGGTATATGTATCTTAAGCATGCATCGAAAATATGTTTTAGAGAATCAAAGTGAAGTAATTGCAGAAACGATTGACCGGTTTGTTAAGCGACCGATACGTCTGCTTTTAAATGAATTTTGTAAAACAAATCGGCAAGTACATATCGTCCCCCGCATGCCAGAAACATGAATGTGTAAAAATTAGAATTTTGGGAAATCAAGTTTGAAAGTCTTTCTACGAGACTTATAGTCCTAGAGGCGAGCGCCAAGGTATTGCAAGCATTTTATAAAAGCTGAATTTGTGGTGTAGAGAAATAGCCTGGTGTCAGTCAGTCTAAATCTTGCAACTACTTTACCAATTCTGAAAAATTAAGAAGATATTGATTAAAAAGTAGTATGACATTAGTCATTCACTAAAATCCTGCGCGTCAGTCACGTGTTGAAGTTGTACAAAATCTCTGCATCGTGAATGCATTTTATAAAATCTGAAATTCAGTTCATAGGTAATTACAATAATAATGGTCAGTCAGAATTTTCCTGTAACAGATAGATGGTAATGTTTTGCATTTATACATATGTATAACAATATTATAATTGTTTATGTTTTTGAGTACATATATAATAATTAAACAAGAACGCCCTACTTCAGAATTGGGTTGAAGAATGGCCTATTTCCGAATTTTATCGGAAAACACCCTATCTCAGAATTCTATTAAAAAACACCCTATCTCAGAATTTGGTTCAAGAACAATTTCAGAAATCGGTTCAAAAACGCCCTATCTCAAATGAAAATTTGTTGAAAATATGCTGAGAATCGGCATCTGAGTTAGGGCGATTTTAAACCGAATTCAATAAAATTCTGAGTTAGGGGGGCGTTCTTTAACCTAATTATGAAATAGGGCGATCTTTAAAAGTTTTCTGAAATAGTGCGTTTTTGAACTGGCTGCCAAGATAGGTCGATCTTCCACTAAAGTGTCGATTTATAATATTCTTATATTTGTATGAAAACAAGTCAAATAATGTAAGTTTAGTACTCCACTCTGCTTTCTAAACTAAATTTATATTTGGCTATTAGTTAAGATTGTCTTTTCAAATGGAACCATTTATTTTACACATATGTATTAATAAGGATTAATCAATCAACTACATTAAAATTTTGAAATAAAATTTTCGAGGGATTTTTTATATGTCAGTCCCGGCCTCCCCTGAATTCGATCCTGGCGACGCCCATGTGTGACGAGAATGCTGTGCCTTAGTGGTTTCAACTGAAGCTAAAAATTTTGACTTTACAGACTGTTTTTCCTTTTAAACGCTCTTTTTAATTGGCCAACGAAAAAGTTCTTATTAGTCGCCGCGAAGTAAGCAGGCATTGGCTAGTTAATAATAAAAACAAAAAATTTTTAATTGGTATACTGTTGAAGAGATATTGTCGCACACTGTGCGATATAATTATCGGCAATATCTCTTTGCGCAAATAGAATTGGCATAGAGTGTAGTATCCTTCAATTATTAGAGCAGTCCCACTATATATAGCAATTGAAGAAAGTTCTAAAATTTTTATTTCAATTCAAAATTAAGTAGTTACCTGCAGTTTTTGATATCTAATCGGTATGAATTCATTGCCGCCTCAGTTTGGATTACACGGTCTGCAAGCTTATCCACCAACGGTTTATTATCTTTTAGCCAAACCACCAACCCTGGCTTTTCCGCAAATTGTACTTCGAAATGTGCACTTTCCCCAGCTGTAATAAGAATGAAGGGAATTATGTTTAGTGTTTAGTTATAAAGAAGTTTCAGATTTCCAGAACTATTACAAAATTATGGAATTGTTTTACTTCTAATTGGTTTGCAACCACTAGGTTGACGGTCAGTATGAGAAAGTTAAGTTGCGCCTTCAGCTACTAAAATTTAAAATTTGTTTATGTATATAACTAACTAAATTTAGGAAAAGTTGTCTGTTATGAGTTGGTATTGTTTGACCATCGATATTTTTAATCTATATACTGACATATATCGATCCTTTTAAACTTTTTTTTTATTTTTTCACTACTTACAAAATACTTTCGTATGGCATATACGATCATTTCGCCACAAAAACCTGCATTGTAAGATACTACAAAACATACCGTAAATGTTTGGTGTTAGTCTGTTTGTGTGTTTCAGGTACAATATTTTACCAGGTGATGCGTTGTGTGGTGTAGAACAAATTTGCAGCAAAAAGTCCATTTCAAAAAAATTGCACGCACGATAGTTTCGCCCAAAGGGGTCGATATTATTATTTTGAAAATATTATTAAGTAGTCCAAAAAGCTGGCCAATAATATTTTGTGGGCGTAGAAGTCAGAGATATTTGTTTCATTGGAATTTTAGACTAAAAATGGAAAAAAAAGACTTATTTAAGTGGTATCAGTGCATTTATTCATCACTGCCATTATCTTCTATAAATATAACAAAATTGCAACAGGCTGATGTCTGTACATTAGAGATATTAAAGAAAAATTAATGTGGGGGTCTTTATTAGCGCCACAGAAACCAAATCAACCATTTTTCGAATTTTTATCTGCCTGTCTGTATTTTTGCACGCGCATCACTCGAAAACTAATGCATGGAATTGAATGCAGTTTTCACCGGTGTATTGCTAGTGGTCTAACTTAAAATAAAAAAATAAAAAAAATTAGAGAATTACCACCTTGAAAATTTTAGATTAAGTAAATTGCAATGGGGTATAGTCATTGCGCTGGGTATGCAGTTACAGTTGCATGGCTATACTCAATCCCGACTCTTGCGTCCTCGTTCGCGCACTCTGGGCAACGTGAGCAACCTATGTGCGAGATGCGGTAACCAATCCGAGTGGAGCCTTGCGTCACGGCAGAAAGAGAGGGAGCTTCGGTGGGGCCACTTTGACTTATTCGGTTTAAGGGCTCACTGAAGTCTGCAGCGTCTGTTCACCAGTAGGTGCGGCTGCAAGCGGGTATCTGCTTGGAGCAAGCGGCTCGCTATATAAACAAGTATTTGGTTGCGAAACCACCCCCGTCCCAGCAATGGGTTGTGCACTGGGCTTGGGACCCGCCACGTAAAAACCACTTCCAGTGAAGAAGCAAGGCAAAGCCTCGGATGAGACCCCCCCTTATGATGACGACCACGGCAAACGTTTAAAGGACTACGATTTGAGGGCATGCACCTGGAATGTCCGGACCCTTAATGGGGAAGGTGCCTCTGCCCGGCTGGTTGATGTCCTCGTAAGGACAAAAGCTGACATCACCACCATCCAAGAAATGCGTTGGACGGGGCAAGGAAAACAATGTATAGGGCCTTGCGACGTCTACTACAGCTGTCATGTAAAGGAGCGCAGATTCGGAGTTGGATTTGTGGTGGGAGAGAGACTCCATCGCCGAGTACTGTCGTTCACCCCGGTGGACGAGCGTCTAGCCACAATCCGCATCAACGCGAGATTCTTCAACATCTCGCTCATCTGCGCCAATGCCCCGACGGAAGAGAAGGATGAGACATCCAAGGATCTCTTCTATGAGCGCTTGGAGCGCACGTACGAGCGCTGCCCTCGTCATGATATCAAAATCGTGCTTGCCGACTTCAATGCTAGGGTGGGCAAAGAAGGGATCTTTGGAACCACCGTCGGAAAATTCAGCCTCCACGACGAAACGTCCGACAACGGATTGAGGCTGATCGACTTCGCCGGGGCCCGAAACATGGTAGTATGCAGTACTAGGTTCAAGCATAAAAAGATCCATCAAGCTACCTGGCTGTCTCCGGATCAAAAAACGAGAAACCAAATCGATCATGTTGTGATAGACGGAAGGCACGCTTCCAGTGTTTTAGACGTACGCACACTCCGAGGCCCAAACATCGACTCGGACCACTATCTTGTTGCAGCCAAGATACGCACCCGCCTCTGTGCAGCAAAAAATGTGCGCCCAAATATGCAAGGAAAGCTTAACGTTGAAAAGCTGCAATCACAACAGACAGCCAGCGCTTTCGCTACTCGACTCTCACACCTGCTCTCAGGAAGCTGCAGAGAAAAAAGATGCCGCCTACAGGGCCACGCTGCGATCGGGCGCAACGCGCGCTATGTGGGACCGCTATAGGGGTCTGAAGGGGGAAGTGAGACATATTTGCCGCAACAGGAGGAGAGAGGCCGAAATACGTGAGTGCGAAGAGCTTGAAATGCTGGCCGACAGGAGGAATGCCCGAAAATTTTACCAGAGAGTTAGGCGACTTACGGAAGGTTTAAAGACCGGGGCGCACTCCTGTAAGAACAATAATGGCGACCCAGTAACTGATGTCCAGAGCGTACTTAAATTATGGAGGGAACACTTTTCCGCCCTACTAAATGGTAGCAGCACGGAAAGTTGTGGAGAAGAAGAACCCGAGCCCGCAGTCGATGATGACGGAGTCGACATTCCACCGCCTGACTATGACGAGGTACGTATAGTAATAACGCGGCTGAAAAACAACAAAGCCGCTGGAGCTGAAAGCCTGCCAATTGAGCTATTCAAGTACGGCGGCGAGGAGTTGATAAGGTGCATGCATCAACTCTTGTGCAGAATATGGTCAGATGAACGCATGCCCGACGACTGGAATTTAAGTGTGCTCTGCCCAATCCACCAGAAAGGTGACCCCGCCATTCGCGCCAACTACCGCGGGATCAGCCTTCTAAGCATAGGTTACAAGGTCTTATCGAGCGTATTGTGTGAAAGACTGAAGCCCACCGTCAATGAACTGATTGGGCCTTATCAGTGTGGCTTTAGACCTGGCAAATCCACCATAGACCAGGTATTCACAATACGCCAAATCTTGGAAAAGTCCCGCGAGAAAAGGATCGACACTCACCACCTATTTGTCGACTTTAAAGCCGCTTTTGACAGCACTAAAAGGTGTTGCCTATACGCCGCTATGTCTGAATTTGGCATCCCCTCAAAACTCATACGGCTGTGTAAAATGACGTTGAGCAATACCACCAGCTCCGTCAGAATTGGAAAAGACCTCTCCGAGCCGTTCGCCACAAAACGGGGTTTCAGACAGGGCGACTCCCTGTCATGTGACTTCTTTAATCTGATGTTGGAGAAGATAATAAGAGCTGCAGAACTGAACCGCTCAGGAACAATTTACTACAAGAGCTTGCAATTTCTGGCTTATGCCGATGACATCGACATCATCGGTAACAAAAACCGCGAAGTCTGTTCTGCCTTTTCCAAGTTGGATAGGGAAGCAAAGCGCATGGGTCTGGTGGTAAACGAGGACAAGACGAAGTATCTCCTGTCATCAAACAAACAGTCAGCGCATTCGCGCCTTGGCACCCACGTGACTGTTGACAGTTACAATTTCGAGAAAGTAGAGAATTTCGTTTACTTGGGAACCAGCATTAACACCGATAATAATGTCAGCATTGAAATCCAACGTAGAATCACTCTTGCCAACAAGTGCTACTTTGGACTGAGTAGGCAATTCAGGAGTAAAGTCCTCTCTCGACGTACGAAAACCGCGCTCTATAAGTCACTCATCATGCCCGTGCTGGTATATGGCGCAGAAGCATGGACAATGACAACATCCGAT
This sequence comes from Rhagoletis pomonella, assembly GCF_013731165.1. NCBI lineage: Eukaryota > Metazoa > Arthropoda > Insecta > Diptera > Tephritidae > Rhagoletis > Rhagoletis pomonella. The sequence continues at coordinate 1,750,888 of NW_023458561.1, read as the reverse complement.
GAGGCGGCTCTTGGAGTGTTTGAGAGAAAGATTTTGCGGAAGATTTACGGGCCTTTACGCGTTGGCGACGGCGAGTACCGCAGACGATGGAACGATGAGCTGTATGAGCTTTACAACGATATGGACATAGTGCAGCGAATTAAAATACAGCGGCTCCGCTGGCTTCGTCATGTCGTTCGAATGGACACCGACGCTCCAGCTCTGAAAGTATTCAAGTCGGAACCCGCTGGTGGTAGCAGAGGAAGAGGGAGGCCCCCGCTGCGATGGAAAGATCAGGTGGAGAAGGACTTGGCTTCACTTGGCGTTTCCAATTGGCGTCAGTTGGCACAGAGGAGAAACGACTG
>NW_023458561.1:1645888-1740544 GCF_013731165.1 Rhagoletis pomonella | reverse complement strand
TTATAGAGCTCAGTATCACTAACGTTATACTACTAGCACGGGGATAAAGAAATTATAGAAACTACCTAACTAAATTGGAAAAAATTATATTTACGAGATATCTATTTAAATAAATGTACATATAACATAAAGGCTATTTATTTGAAGCAAGTTATAAGAAACAATGGCAGAATGTCTGTTTGTGTATGAATTCATTTGTCACGGCTACCAAACTTTGCGAATTATCAGTGAAACAAAACAAACAGACGGGATAATAATTGAACCAGATCTCTATCAGGATCATATCGTTGTTGAATTTGCGTGCAAAATTTGTATGCGGTTCCCGATTATTGCCTAAGAAAACATAGCTAGAGTTGCGACAGAGTTGCATTGTCTTCAGTTTATCAAGTTTATTCAGTGAAATCGCTGGATAAAATTATCAGAAATGTGTAAACGAGTTTCCATACAAATTTTGACAGTTCATTTATAAGGTTTACACAATTATAAGTTTATACGGTTTACAATGCATTTATAAGGTTTGATGAATACCCTTAATAATTATTTATTGGGATTATTATTATATTACGTGCTTTTTATAAGCGTAAAACACAAAATAATTACTATAACTGGTGTTTGGTTTCAAACTCAGACAAACTAGACAAATTAATCAGATTTTATTTTTAATTGGATTAACGATTAATGTTTTAAATTAATTAAACGTAATCGCAGCCAGCGATTAACGATTAAAAAAATGTTGTCATTAATCGTACAGTTGATTACGACTAATTAATTTTAATCGTCAAACGCGAATAACATTTTAATCGTTAATTTTTAATCGCTAATCAGATTAACAGTTTGCCAACACTGTGTGAAATCATGTTCATATTCACGGAGAAAAATGGACGATTTTGTAAAAGGGGCGTAGCACCTCCCATACTGACTGGAAGTTTCATATTGCATATCTCTTCAAATGTTTGGGGTAAAGTATTCAAGCTTGGTATGGAAATACATACATATGTATGCATGTATGTATGTGAGACTAATACCACACTCATGGAGAAAAATGAGAGTTATTGGAAAAGGTGGTGTGGCAACTCCCATGCAAATTGATTTTTCTATGCTGCATATCTCTGGAGGTGTTTATTGCAGAGGACTGGAACTTGGTACCGAGATGTGTATACAAAATTAATTCCATACTCATAGAGAAGAATTTGTGTTATTCGAAAAGGGGGCATGGTTCCTGCCGTACAAATTTACTGTTTTATACTGCTTATCTCTAGAGGTGTTCATGGTAGAGTACTGGGACTTGGTACTGGGGTATGTAAAATCAATTCTAAATTCATGGAAGAAGATAAGGGTTATAAGAAAAAGGGGCGTGGCACTTCCAGTACAAATTAACTTTTCCTGCCACATATCCCTGGAAGTGTTTGTGGAAGACAGAATAAATTTCATTAAATGGAAAAGGAAGAGCCGGGTTCGACGTTATCATCTAAAGCTCTCTTGAGGCATTTGCTACAGTAATGAGAAGTGATATTTTATCAAGGCCAGGTTACTAAATTTGAGTTGGAAATATTAGAACTCGCCGTGGCACCTCCAAGAAGGTTTCACGTTCACGCGTCGTATACCTGGAAACCTTTTAAGGTAAACTTAGAGGGAGGAGAGAGGAGATTTTAAAATTTCATTGTTTTAAACGGCCTAAATACCTTAACTCGCTTAGAAAATAACGAGCTATAACGAAATGGGCACAGAAATAAAATCTAACATTAAATTATTTTTCCTATTTGTATAAAAGCGCGGGGAGAAACCCGCGGGTATAAGCTAGTACACATATGTACATATACATTTGGTGATACAGTCTAATGTACATACATGCATCCATAAATACATTTAATATGAAATTGAAATTTTCACATCAATTTGCGCAATCTTCAAACCCGTGGGTTCAATTGTATGCATTTCGTCGGGGTTTTCCCCACAACTTGGTTTTGCTGCAGTGAAGCGACAGAGCAAGTGACGAGAAAAAATATATATGCGGACACTTATATACATACATATATCTATGCACATACATATGTATCTATGCACATATGTACGTATCTATGCACATATGTTCGTATCTATGCACATATGTGCATATCTATGCACATACATACATATGTGTGTACTTATTTATGTATGTATATCAGCATTTCCGTCGCTCTCTGCATCGCTTCACTAAATTCCTGCCCTTAGTTTTATTTAGATACCGCAAATATATAGGGCTATTCGCGATTCGGTGCATAAGAGCTGACAAATTTATGCAATTGCAGAAATATGCCATGGATCGTGAGCGACCTTTAATAAACTGTCATGGTAAAACTTTTTTAATCAACTGATAGAAATGTCAACCAGAGTTGCAATGCATAGCATTTTTATGCTATGGATTTTCGGTATTGCAAATTTGTCAAGCCATGACAAATGCAAATGCGTGTATTTTGTTTGTGTATTGCAAATAATTTGCAATACAAATTTGCAATGCAATGATGCTAGGCCATTTGCACCGGATTGCGAATAGCCCTTATGTTTTCTTCGAAAATACTCAAGTACCACCAGTAGAGTACACTACTTGCAAATACATTTTACGCGCAGTAGTTGCGGAAGGCAAAGTAAATACTCTACGCGTCTTGCTATTGATCGGTAGTTTACGCTTGCAGAAACTGGTTTGTGCTTACTCACACTTGACCCGAACGATGAGAGTTAAGGAGGGAAAGTATTTGCGCGGCGGTCGGATGTCTTGTTAGGCCGTTTAAATGGAATTGCGCAGAAGTTTAATACCTACGCAAGAACCGCATTAACAAAAAGCTGATTTGACTGAAAACATATTTCTTTCAAGCATTTATACCTGTGTCGTTATAGCGCACTCGCTGAAAGCGTATTCAAAAGTAAAGAAAATTTGTTATTTTTATTCGATATTTCTTAAGAAGAATTCAAATTTGTTATTATAATAATTCAAATTTAAAACGGGCTGTATAAAGAAAACCAGCCTCTTTTCACTTCGCGTCAAATGAGTGATGTGCTTATACCTGTTTTCTAACCGATGTATTGAATTGAAGTTTCACCCGCCAAATAAATACGGAAGAAACTTATCGAAAATGATTTTCAGAACATGCCAAATCGTTTCGGTTTCATGTTCGAAAATTAAAATCGAAATCGTAAAACTCGGAACATGCCACACCGAATTGACTATTAAATTCATGCGAAAACGTGTTGCAGAACATGGCCGATATTGATTTTTTACGTTTTACTATGTATAAAAATTTTAGGGATCTTCCGACCCCAGCGTCGTTCGTAAATTTGTGGTCAGAATACTTACCGTTAAGGTGCTGGCATATGTTCCAAATATGAACCCAATCGGTGCAGCCGTTTAGTAGATAGTTTAGTGAAATACAATGTGCAGAAAATTATACGAAATTGTAAAACTATTGCGTCTCAGATTAAATTTTTTGGCAGCAACAACGAAGAGAAAAACTTTTCACAGAGAAGTTCCAAAAAAGGGCGATTGGTTCTGATTGAACACACTTGGGTTGTTCACGCTTACCTGGTTATCAGGTTATCTGGTTATGGTGTTATATTTTTTATACAGTTTATAAAACAACACACTACAGAATAATAATTTTTAACCCAATAACCTGATAACCAAGCAAGTGTGAACAACCCACCTTAAATTGAATGTCAATAAAACCAAGTTTGTGGTTATATCAAGGCGAAATTTTGAGAACAGTGCGGTGGCCACTCTAAATATAAATAAATAAAATAAAAATAAAAAACTTTTTAATATACAACGCTTTTATAAATAGACTAAAAAGTAGGAAATAATATTTCTCAGTCCCACAGAATTTGTTTTGATAAGTTTTGACTTTGAAATTTTAGCAAAAGTCATTATAAACAATTAACGACATTGACAACGAAAAACGTGGAGTGCATGCAGTACAAAGCATTCGATTTCATTGACAATAGTCAAACTACATAACATTCTACAGCGAAAGTACAAATTTGAGATCGATTTTAAGCGGTCGTTATTCATATGCCCACATACATACATATGTTACTTTTCATATCAATTCAAGTGTATTACATGCGCCCCACGCTTTTCGTTTTCAATGTCATTAATTGTTTATAACGACTTTTGCTAAAATTTCAAAATCAAAAGTTATCAAAACAAATTCTGTGGGACTGAGAAATATTATTTTCTACTTTTTAGTCCATTTATAAAAGCGTTGTATATTAAAAAGTTTTTTTTATTTTATTTATTTTCTACTCTTTAGTCTTGTCTGTACAAAATTTTGCAATAGATATTAAAATAATTGAACTTGCAGTGAAAGTGAACAGAAGACTATGCAAGCAAAATGCTGTTTGGTCACATTTAGTGACGAGCAAAACTGTAACATGGTGTTACACTTTTTATTTCAGCCCCCGCTATCTTTGCAACTTCTAACGACTTTCATTCTTTTGTTGTATATTCTTATTGGTACACCCCCACTTCCTCTCTCATAAAGATTTGAAGTCAATCCAACAACAATAATAAAACCAGCAGGCAAAAATGTAAATTAAGGCATATGTTACAGTTTTGCACTTATATATTTTTAATAACTTTTTGACAATTTTCACGAAAAAAAAGAATTGTTAACACAATGTTCAATATACTTTTGCTTGTTTTACTTCCTGGATGCAATTTGGCATACCTTATTTGTATCTCTGTAAAAATTCGGGAGGTATAGCCTCCCATATATCCTTGGTTTGCTTTCATAGCTCATATACTCCATTGGACGGACTTGCATACTTAGTAAGCTGCGCTTTTAGTTTATTTCGCAAATTTTCGACGAGATTCATATCCGCGGATTGTGGAGGTCATTTCAAAATAGCAAATTTTTGCTTTTGCATTCAGTCTTTGCGAACATGTGCAGTGTGTTTTGGGTGATTTTTCAGCAGAAACTCTAATTTTTTCTTGTACTAACGGACCAACAATATTTTTGAAATACAACCCCCAACTATTATTGACCGACCACTGTGGTTAACAGTTTGCCGTATATGAGGCGCTTAGGCTTAATTTGGTTCTTTGATCCAATACCATGCCGGGCCATCTGATTGAAAGCGATTAATTTAGTCTTGCCAGAACAACTAACCTTAAATTAAATCTTAAAAGTGTGTTTTTTTATTGCATTCTGTAAGGCCTAACATATCCCAATAGGCAACGGTCCGGTTTTCGTGCGATCCGGCAAAATGCTACCACTCTCGCACATGTGTTTTGATCAAAATGGTTTTTTCTTCTTTTATTATGCGTTTGCGTTCAATTTGACAATTCCTCGTCTCGCTGTCTACTGATTTGCATTCAATTTTAATACCTTAAGCGCTTCTGTAATAGTGGCAGCGCTACTTGCTACTAAGTTCACAAGATATCGGACCGTAATATTTTTTGGCAGACTTCCTTTGTCCTTAATAACATTTTAGGCTATATTTTTTCTCAGTCTTAACATTTTCACGTGGCGAGCTCCATAATTTTTTGCCACTTTTCCTACGGTCCCGCGTTTCCGCAGTAAATCTATTATTTACATTTATGTTTCCTGATTAACCATATTATTTACTGGTAATCACTTCTTGAATAAATTACAATACAGAAAAAAGTCATCTGACTTCCAACTAAGTAAAAGATAACTGTAAAATGCAAAACTGAGAGTGAGTGCAAAACTGTAACATTGGCCTTAATTTACATTTTTGCCTGCTGGTTTTATTATTGTTGTTGGATTGACTTCAAATCTTTATGAGAGAGGAAGTAGGGGTGTACCAATAAGAATATACAACAAAAGAATGAAAGTCGTTAGAAGTTGCAAAGATAGCGGTGGCTGAAATAAAAAGTGTTTCAACATGTTACAGTTTTGCTCGTCACTAAATGTGAGCAAACAACATTTTGCTTGCATAGTCTTCTGTTCACTTTCACTGCAAGTTCAATTATTTTAATATCTATTGCAAAATTTTGTACAGACAATACTAAAAAATAGAAAATAAATATAATAAAAATAACTTTTTAATATACATACAACGCTCTTATAAAAGGAATAAAAAGTAGAAAATAATATTTCTCAGTCCCACAGAATTTGTTTTGATAACTTTTGATTTTGAAATTTTAGCAAAAGTCATTATAAACAATTTATGACATTGAAAATGAAAAGTGTGACTTTTGCTAAAATTTCATAGTCAAACGTTATCAAAACAAATTCTGTGGGACTGAGAAATATTATTTTCTACTTTTTCGTCTATTTATAAAAGCGTTGTATATTAAAAAGTTTATTTTTTTTATTTATATTTAGAGTGGCCACCGCACTGTTCTCAAAATTTCGCCTTGATATAACCACAAACTTGGTTTTATTGACATTCAATTTAAGGTGGGTTGTTCACACTTGCTTGGTTATCTGGTTAAAAATTGTTATTCTGTAGTGTGTTGTTGTTATAAACTGTATAAAAAATATAACAGCATAACCAGATAACCTGATAACCAGGTAAGCGTGAACAACCCAAGTGTGTTCAATCAGAACCAATCGCCCTTTTTTGGAACTTCTCTGTGAAAAGTTTTTCTTTTCGTTGTTGCTGCCAAAAAATTAAATATGAGACGCAACGGTTATACAATTTCGAATAGTTTTCTGCACATTGTATTTCACTAAACTATCTACTGAACGGCTGCACCGATTGGGTTCATATTTGGAACATATGCCAGCACCTTAAAACTAAGTATTCTGACCACAAATTTACAAACGACGCTGGGGTCGGAATATCCCTAAAATTCTTATACATACTAAAACGTAAAAAATCAATATCGGCCATGTTCTGCAACACGTTTTCGCATGAATTTAATAGTCATTCAGTATGGCATGTTCCGAGTTTCACGATTTCGATTTTAATTTTCGAACATGAAACCGAAACGATTTAGCATGTTCTGAAAATCGTTTTCGATAAGTTTCTCCGTTTTTATTTGGCGGGTGAAGCTTCAATTCAATACATCGGTTAGAAAACAGGTATAAGCATATCACTCATTTGACGCCAAGTGAAAAGAGGCTGGTTTTCTTTATACAGCCCGTTTTAAATTTGAATTATTATTATAACAAATTTGAATTCTTGTTCGCTTCCATTTCGGTCCACCGCGTAAATTAATTATTTAAGAAATATCGAATAAAAATAACAAATTTTCTTTACTTTTGAATACGCTTTCAGCGAGTGCGCTATAACGACACAGGTATAAATGCTTGAAAGAAATGTGTTTTCAGTCAAATCAGCTTTTTGTTAACCCATTAGAAGTCACCGTACTCAATTGAGTACAGTCATATCTCTAAGTGTGGATTATAATTTTCAAATAATTTTTGGTAGTGTTCTAGTTTTTTTATATTACCATTATACTGTTCAAAGCTATAAATAAGAAGTTCCCGGCGATTGGGATTTTTTTAGGTCAAAACATCAGTTGAAGTTGTGCATCATGAGAACTGCGCATGTGTGTAAATTATTTTTGAAATATGATAATAATTACTGTATAATCATGTGTTTTCACATTCAATTGCTAAATAAAATATGTCAAGTTAAGTTATAAACTATATTATAATCCAATAGTTATAATAACAACAAAACTGTAGCCATATACATATATCTTGCTGTACTCGGTTGATTTTGTCTTCATATTCCTAATAATGAGCAAACTACAATTTTGGGCTAAAAATTACTACAAAGGGCTTCAAGAAGCTATTGATGCCATTATTTGCGATAGTGACGATGGTGCTGACGAAGTTCAAATGGTTATCATACCACCTGATCCAAGTGAATTGACCGATCAAGAAGAAGGCGCCGAGAAAGATATGGTGCTATCATCTCTACCGCATGACGTGCCTGGTACTATTGAGATATTTACGAATCGCAAGGATGGTGATTATGAAGATAGTAGTAGCGATGATTGTGACGATGAACCGCTGGCAAAAAGAAGGCGACTAGATATTATTCACCGGCCAATCCCAACCTGGCGCAAATGTCCGCCTTCATACACCTCAACTTCTCAGCGTACTTCCGAAGTCGAAGATAAGGCAAAAGCTATTCGGGAAGAACTAAAAGGCCTTAGCCCTGTACAAATATTTGAAAAACATTTTGATGAAGATATTGTTGATATCATTATATCAAATAGTCTACTTTATTCAAATCAAAACAACAGACATGATTTTCAACTAGACTCATCTGATTTGAAAAAGTTTTTAGGAGTATTGATATTATCTGGATATCATAAGCTACCTCGAGCACCAATGTATTGGAGTTTAGACGAAGATGTTGGGGTGGAATTGATCGCTCAAGCCTTATCGAGGCATAGGTTTCGAGAGCAGCAACGTCGAATGATAAAATGTTCAAGATAAGATCATTGGCCGACGCTCTTAGAAATTTTTACAGTGGGGGATGTTTCATGATAGTATCTCCGTAGACGAATCGATGGTGAAATATTATGGCCACCGCCCTTCTCAGCAGTTCATTCGTGGAAAACCAGTACGTTTTGGATACAAAAATTGGGTAGCGGCCAGTTCTACAGGATATTGTTACACATTCGATTTTTACTGTGGAAAGTCACAAGTAACTACTTCTGATCCATTGGGATCTCGATTTGTCAAAAATTTATTGGAAAAACTGAATTGTAACGCAGCAAATCACGAGGTTTTTTGACAACTTTTTTACAAGCTTCGATCTTTTGGTTGACTTGAAAAACCTAGGCTACCGAGCTACTGGAACTGTACGAGAAAACCGAACTAAAAAATGCCCACTGACTAGCACGAAGGACATGAAAAAGAAAGAGCATGAATCTTACGACTACAGCTTTAACAAGGAAAGAGAACTGCTACTGGTAAGGTGGAAAGACAATAGTGTATGTACAATGGCGACCAACTACGATACCATTGAACTATTGGGGATTGTCAAGCGATGGTGTCCAGTAAAGCGGCAGAAGAACGACGTGCCGATACCACGATTGTTCTAAAATTACAACAAAAACATGGAATAAAACATGGTGAATAAAATGTACTGAGCTATAACTTTACATTACATAAAAAAATTGCTCATTTAATAATTTCAGAAAGGTGCCACTCTTACTGTTTTGAATAGAAAAAAAGTTATAGCCACTTTTGTGGGCAAAGGACTGAGACACGCTAGAATGTATTTAATAGATTTAAATTTAAGTTGCTCTTGTTACCGACCAATGACATGCTAAATAGTACAAAGGTACATTATTACCTGCTCCTGACATTATTTTATGTTACCTACCGAAATTAGTGAAAGTGGATTTTGTGAAATTGGACCCTTCGAACCTTGTATTATTAATACTATGACAGAGAACACGCAGTATACGTCGCATGAATATGCGGATATTCACCTAATTTACGGTGAAGCTTGCTGTAATGCCAGAGCTGCTCAAAAACTCTCTGCGGAGCGATACCCCAATCGTCGGCATCCGGGTCGTGAAGTATTCGCCCGGACCCATAGAGAAATATATGAAGGTAAGTGAATTTTACACCTTTCTTGTTTGCTTGCTTGTTAACTATCATTTTTCACTTTTTTAAGGTCGCATACCTGGAAGGCGTGGCGGCGTAACAGGACGTCCTGCTACGGTAGATGTTGAAGTTGTGTTCGAGGAAGTGGAACTAGGTCCATCAACATCAGTGAGAATGATGGAAAGACGGACGGGAATATCAAAAACTACAGTTCACAAAGCTTTAAAAGACCATCGATTTCATCCCCACCACATTCAACGTGTTCAGGCTCTACAAGAAAGAGATTGCCTGTCGAGGGTTAGATTTTGCCGTGAAATGTTGCGAATGCATGAATCAGACCCCAACTTTTTTAATAAAATAATTTGGAGCGATGAATCATCATGCAAACGTGATGGGTTTTTTAATTTACATAACCTTCACGGTTGGCAGATAGACAATCCTCACGAAATGAGAGAAAATCGTTCGCAGTACCGGTACAAAATAAATTTATGGTGCGGTATTTTTAATTGTCAGATATTGGGACCTGTGGAACTACCGCCTACGATTAACTCTCACAGTTATTTAGAGTTCCTTCAGGAACGGCTTCCAACTCTTTTAGAAGATGTACCCTTAAACCTGCGGCGAAGACTATGGCTGCAAAATGGCGGGTGCCCTGCTCACTACGGGCGTGAAGTAAGAGCTCATTTAGAAGAAAATTATCCTCGCTGATGGATTGGACGATACGGATGGAGCTACTGCTGAGATAGCCCAATTGAGTTTAAGATCCCTAAAAGCGTATTTTCTTAAAAAGTGCCAAGCTTGTATTAGAGTACAAGGTCGCCAATTTGAGATTATTTTATAAATAATATTTATATATATTTTATAAATAAATGAATAAATTTTTCTTCAAACACTCATGTAAATTTTATTTCACGTGAACCCATCCTTCACAAAAAATATTGATAGATGCCCTTGTTATAGACTCTAGTCCGAATTCCGGTAAGTAACATAAAATAATGTCAGGAGCAGGTAATAATGTACCTTTGTACTATTTAGCATGTCATTGGTCGGTAACAAGAGCAACTTAAATTTAAATCTATTACATAGGCTGACATCCAAAACGTCAATTGCTTTGCATACGTACAAAGTATAATGTTCCATAACGCCGAACTACAAAATATTGACAATGTATACTGTTCCAAAACGCATTTGAAAAGTTATCGAAACGCATCGCTAGAGCAATCATCGCATCAGAAACAAAGTTGATGCTTCGTTTGTTATTGATTACCATTGGTCTTTTAGAAATGGAAAATTCAGAAAAACTGTTCATTGCTATATTGAATATTTAAAATATGCAATTTATATGGTTGCAATGTGTCGCAACTCTGCATATAAAAACAGTTTGAATACCGCAGTATAACAGTTTCCAAACATTGTATTGATACGTTTTGGAAGTCAGCCATACATTCCAGCGTGTCTCAGTCCTTTGCCCACAAAAGCGGCTATAACTTTTTTTTCTATTCGAAACAGTAAGAGTGACACCTTTCTGAAATCGTTATTAAATGAGCAAGTTTTTATGTTATGTAAAGTTATAGCTCAGTACATTTTGATTTCACCAGAGATAGTCAAAGTTGGGGAAGAAAATATCAAAAAGTTCAAAATGCCAAACTGTCCAAATTTTATTATGGTTCCTTAATATATTTTAACTACATTGCTTTTGAGTATGGAGAAGCAACTATCTGGAAGCATTTTACATAAAAAGTTTCCTAAGTATAGCCTGGTTTGTAGAAGCAGTTAAAGAAAATACATGAAAAGGCACGATTTTTTTTTAAATCCAAAAAAATTTAAATATTTCAAAAACGGTGATACTTTTACCTGAAAATTTTTTGTTTATCAGGGAGCTCACCTCCCCACCTACCTTCCCCTAAAGTTTGGCACGTTACTTCTGGGACACCCTGTATAATATTTTCGATTTAATTCCATGTTACTTGTACAAATCAACGAAAAAATTTAATTTTTTTACTAAAACAATTACTTTCAGAAAAAATCGAACACTTTTGGGTTTTCTATTTGAAAATTTTCCCAAAATATCACAAAAATCATCAATATTCATATTTAATTAACATTGCAAACGCTCTCTGAGATTTGGCTCTGTTAATATTCTTCTTTTCTGCTTTGTATTTTGATTTCGCTGTTAAGTTTTCCAAATATTGGTCGGCCTTAAAATGCTTGTTCAGTTGGCTCGAAAAATTTGGCATTCACAGTTTTCGGTGTTTCTCTATACTTTACGTTCTTCCCCATTGTGTCTGTAAAATCAAAAACTTGCTGCTACTCTTTGCAAAAATTGCGTTGTACTTTTCTTTCATCATATATTACATTTCTTATCTCAATAAATCCAAAAATTTTCACAAACTGAAAAAATTGAAATTCAGATATGTAAACCAAGCACAGAATAGTTGTCACGCATAAGCGAAGTTGAAAGTTGAGCTAATTTGTGCGTCACAGTCACCGTCAGCTTTGTTCATGTAACTTACTTCATACGAATACACCGATTTAACTTTTTGACGACTGACGGTGACGTTGGCGGTGACGCAATGGACGTTATGTACTTTCACTTTTACCCCTGAAAATTTATCGAAAGTCGCAAAAAAGTGTCACAGTCGAAAAAAGTGTCTTCAAGTAATTCAAATCTTTTATACCATGTATGTATATATCGATTCTCATTATTTTACCTTTCGAAGCTTATATTTATAATCACGATAAAATCCACTGTAAGCCTAGGTATAGCTTTAAGACATAATTTTCAATGGTAAGTCCATCAAAAATGCTGCACCTAACTTTAGAGTCGGCTTTATTTCATCATTTTTTTTTTTTATTTTAAAAAAATCTATCAAGGAGGGATTTAATAAAAAGATGCAATATGTATGCATATTTTGCATTTATTATGAAAACAAAATTGCAATAAAAAAATGCATTTACATTAATATAACACTTCAGTCACAAAAACGGATCATTAGTAGATAACAATTATTATAACAAATTTTGACCTTTTAAGTTTGTATATAAATTATCGCAGATTATTTGTTTGTGCCAGAAGCCACGAAAATAAATTTAACACAAATAGCAAGGGGAAATGGTAAGCTTCAAAAACGGTACATTAATTCAATGCTACTTCTGGACATTTTTTTGGAAAAATTTTGACTAACAATAATAATAATAAATTGGCGCTTACACATATGTTAGTGGTTGGCCGAGTTTCTCCTCCGATTTCTGGCATGCGCCTTGATGTTGTCACACAAAGCGGAGGGACCTACAGTTTTACGCCGACTCCGAACGGCGATTGTATTTTTATGAGAAGCTGTTTTTCTAGGCAGAAATACACTCAGAGGTTTGCCATTGCCTGCCGAGGGACGACCGCTGTTAAGAAAAAACCTTTTTTCTATATTTTTTGCGATGTTGCTTTGATCAGGGTTTGAACCCAGGTGCTTCGGAGTGGAAGCGCGCACTGCTTACCACAGCGGCCGACGTAATAAATATGTTGAAATCAGTAAAAATTTTGCCAGAGGTGTAAATTTTAAGTGCCTTCGAAAAGTAAAAGAGATAGATATAAATTTATGAAAACATTATCAAAATCAAAGAAAAGGAGCAAAAGTCGCATGATTTTTAAGAAAAGTTTTAGAATAACAGGTAACACTGCTGGTTATTAAAAAAGTTTAACAAAAACATTTGTTCTTGATTAAATGTATATTCAGGTAGTTTTTTTAAGGAATCCGCATCGACATCGGCCAAAAATTGGGAATCGGTCGGACTCTACTATGTGTGCGATATATGCAAAGAGGAGTATTACCATCTTGTACGAGCAGTTTTGCTACGCTTGTGCGAATACGGTTTAAAGGTGGCAGATATTTGCGTACCTGTGACCAGTGTGCAGACTATACCACTTTTGTGGTAGATCTAGCACTTTTATTTTGCTAAATTGTTTTCAAAACATCGATGTTGCGTCCAAAAATATCGATGTTAACATCGACTAGAAAAGTGAAAAACATCGACATCGTTCATTCACTCCGTTCGTATAATGCCGAACGACCAGTGGTAAGCGAGCGCTTGTTCTCGGAAGCTGATGCAACCATCATTCAGGATAGAAGCAGGCTTTTGGGGGTTAGATTATCAAAGCTTCTTTTCTAAACTCATTTCAAAATGTTTATTCATATTTAAATAAATAAGATCTACATACATATTTAAGATATGTACATCATAATTATAGCAACATGCTTATACTAGCATTGAAATATGCTGCTTGAAGGAAGTTTCTATAGGTTCTTTCCCTAACAATCCGGACCGGATCCGGTAATTAGAGAATAATGGAAAAGTTTGCTCTCAAAAATGGAACGTAGTCCAGAAGTACGGGAACGCATAAAACCACATTTCGTGCCCAGAATTTGAGAAAGAGCTGATACGTTGTTTTTGTTTTTGTCACTTCAATTCAAAAACTTGGAAATTGAATTTTGGTTTCAAAAATTTGATTTTAAGTATATAGAGATTGAAAATACACCAGCAGGCCATTCACTATTTCTATTCACCAAGTAAATGCAGGCAACATGTAAACACAAAAAAGTTTGGGCGCATGTAATAGACCAGAATTGATATGAAGTATAAGTATGTATGTGGATATATGAATAACGACCGTTTAAAATCGATCTCAAATTTGTACTGTCTCTGTAGAAATTCTACAGTAAGTTATGTAGTTTGACTATTATCAATTAAATCTAATGCTCTGTATTGCATGCGCCCCACGTTTTTCATTTTCATTCTCATAAATTGTTTGTGACTTTTGCAAAAATTTCCAAATCAAACGTTATCAAAACCAATTCTATGGGACTGAGAATTATTATTTTCTACATTTAGTCCATTTATAAAAGCGTTGTATATTAAAAAGGTTTTTGTATATTATTAATTTTCTACTTTTTAGTCTTGTCTGTATAAAATTTTGCAATAGATATTAAAATAATACAACGATATTAATAGATTGCTGCATACACATGCATATACATATGTGTGTACATAAATACGAGCACCAATTAATTTCATTTAAAGAAATGGCGTGTCGTCCATTTCCGCTGCAGCGTACGTAGTGCATAGGTCGACATTTACCTCTCGAACCAACGAGGTTGATGTCTAGACTTTATAGGAACTTTGCAAAGCAAAACTTTTATAGCTGTCCGGACACACAACATTGCAAGTTGATAAAAGCGTTGTACAAAATTTGCGATCGATTTTAAGCGATCGTTATTCATATACCCACATACATATGTATGTATGTACATACATATATTACTTTTCATATCAATTCAAGTCTATTACATGCGCCCATATATGTAATACTTCTATATTGGCAGTAAGCTAACTTCCCAATGTGTAAGCATTCCGAAATCAAAGCGAGACAGTCTAGTACGATTTTTGTGTAAGTATTATGGACGTTTCGAATACCATATTTTTCACATTCGCGAATGCGAATTTTCGGAATGCGAATGCGAATTTTCGGAATGCGAATGCGAATGTTAAGTCATCGTTTTTATTACTTAAAAATTTTGTAAATTATTAGAACATTGAACGAGTGCTTAACCTATAAGGGTTTTAATCTTGTAGTAAAAGGTCAAAATGGGCATATTATATTTCAAAAAAAGTAAATTTGCTGCCTTTTCTCCCATGAGGCGATTTCTTAGAGGCTCGTATATAAGGCAGGCTGCACTAAAAAATTGCTCACTTGGAACGGCCGGTGGAGCGCTCAAATATTTGCGGCCCAGATCTGTCAATATGTCGTATTTTTGTTTAGTTTTCCACCAATCGAGAGGATTTTCACGGAGATGAGCCCGTTTTTTCTTAAGATGGGCCTTCAATTCAGCTTTTATTTCACATTTTTTAATGTCTCCAGATTTTACATCCGAGCCTTTGCTTTCGCTGGAGGAATCTAAAATTATTTCTAGGTTGCGTATACGACTTATAGCAGCACTTGTTAAAAGCCCATCAATGTTGCTTGATATACTACTTAACCGTTTAGCGCCTGAAGCTAAAAGCCGGTTATTGCCCGCACCCTGATTAGACAGACTTAGAGCCATGTCAACAACATTAGAGTGGACACTCTGCCATGCACACATTCGCATTCGCAAAACATTCATATCATTTGATGTGAATGCGAATGTGTAAAATGATGCGAATCATTCGCATAACGAATGCGAATGCAAATATTCGCAATATCCCTGGTATGTATTGTGAACGTGAGTGCCGTTTTTGTGGATGTGTTGTGTATATGTTTATTTATAAACGTATGTGTTCGGCCGCTGTGGTGTAGTGGTAAGCAGTGCGCGCTTCCACTCCGCAACGCCTGGGTTCAAACCCTGGTCAAAGCAACATCGCAAAAAATATAGAAAAAAGGTTTTTTCTTAACAGCGGTCGTCCCTCGGCAGGCAATGGCAAACCTTCGAGTGTATTTCTGCCATGAAAAACAGCTTCTCATCAAAATACTAACATATGTGTAAGCGCCAATCTATATATATATATATATACGTGTTGCTTTTCTTTTGTACGGTTTTATTGATATATCTGTACTGTAATGTTTCCGGACGGTACTAGCTCTTACTGCCAATATGGGAGTATTACATATATGCATTAAAGTGGTCCAAAAATGTATGTAAAAAAAATAAGGTCGGATTTTTAATGCCGGCACCCCTTAGGATTGTTCTATATCGAAAAAAAATATACCCCTATTTTTTTATTAAAAAAAAAAAAAATTAAAAAAGGGAGTGCTCAACGCGCTCAAAGTTTTCCATGTATTTTATATGGGGAGAAAACAAGTTTTCGTAGAAATAGTGTAGAATTCTTGAAAATCAACAGTTTTCTTATCTTCAGGAGATTCCCAGTAATAATACGCAATTGTCTCTTTAACCATTTTTTCATAGTAACTATATTTTATAGGTCCTCCAAAACCCCTAGAAAATGCAATGGAAAAATCTTTAATCATAAAAAATGGTTAAATAAACAATTGGATATTAATACTGGAAGTCTCCTGAAGAGAACCACAGTTTTCCGATTGAAAAATATTGATTTTTAAGAGATTTATACCATTTCTACGAAAAATGGTTTTTTCTCCATATAAAATATATGGAAAATTTTGAGCGCTTTGAGCACCCCCTAAATATTTTTTGATTTCAAAATAAAAAAATAGGGGTATATTTTTTTCGATATAGAACAATCCTAGGGGGTGCCGGCATTAAAATTCCAACTTAATTTTTTTGGACCTCTCTAATATGCATGCGCCCCACGCTTTTCATTTTCAATCTCATAAATTGTTTATAACGACTTTTGCTAAAATTTCAAAATCAAAAAATATCAAAACAAATTCTATGGGACTGAGAAATATTATTTTCTACTTTTTAGTCCATTTATAAAAGCGTGGTATATTAAAAAGTTTTTTATTTTATTTATTTTCTACTTTTAGTCTTGTCTGTATAAAATTTTGCAATAGATATTAATATAATTCAACGATATTAATAGATTGATGCACACACATGCATATACATACGTATGTACACACAAACGAGCACCAATTAATTCCATTTAAAGCAGTGATTCCCAGAGTGGTCCACGGGAGACTCGACGGGGGTCTACGTGGGCGTGAAAAAAGTATGGGAGTCCATGAGTTGTAAGTGAGGGTCACGAAAATTCATTTGGTTTCGATAATAAAGAACCAAAATGGTTGCTTATTTATGGCCTATTTATTTAACTCTAATTCTTTTGAGTGGTGTATAGTGCTCTTGACGCTCACTTTTTGTCATCATACGTGGATAAGCCTTAAAGGTCATCTGCGGAATAAAAAGAAACCGATGTTGGTATAACACTGAGTGAAGCGATGCGGACATTGCCGGGGGCAGATATTTCAGGACTTGTGTCTTTTCAATGCTACAGGATAGTACGCCACCATTACCTTTGTTGAAGATATTCTAGAGAGAGAGTTCCCTGATGGGGAATTCTGGTTTAATTCCAGCACTGAGCCCACACTCGTATATTGTAGAATCTTCACTGATGGCCCCAAAATAGACTCAGGGTCAGGATCTGGAGTATTTTTCGAAGTTAATGGGGATAAGTTTCACTTTTTCTTTTGGGGAAGATGCTTCAGTCTTCCAAGCTGAGGTATTTGCAATCCCCAAAGCCATAGACTACGTGGTGGAAAGTAGGTGGGGTTAAAGGAGTTTACGTGTCTACTGGTACAGCCAAGCTGCACCTAATGCATTGGCCAGCCCTTTTCCTAAGTACTTCCAAACTAGTTCGGCAATGCATGTCCGACTAAATTATGTTGCTAAACATAACGAGGTTGCTTTACTCTGGGTCACTCGGGAGTTCCTGGAAATGTGGCATTTGACCCTTTGGCCAGAGCTGGCTTAGACCAGGCATTCCTCGATCCGCGACCAGTTATAGCACTCTCCACTTCGACCATCGAAGCAATCATCAAAAACTGGGTGGCTACTTCGCTCAGCAATGACTGGGAGCCATCGAGTGGTGGGCAAAACTCATGTTGCCTTCAATCTCAGAAGGTCTGTCTAGTTTTTCCTCTCACTGCTGGGACTGCTGACTGGTCCCTTCACGTGGCGCAAACACCTGACTGTGATAGGCGTAAATTACAACTCCATTTGACCATCCTGCTTTGAATAGGATGAGACGGTGGAACACTTCTAGAGCTTCTTGCTTGCTTGTTTGTTTACCATCGATTTATATAGATGTGGTCTCTTTTTAACCGACTTCCAAAAAAGGAGGAGGTTATCAGGTCGTCGTTTTGCTAAAAATTACTAGTTTGTTTCTGAATTTGTAGTATGGCGTAAAAAGCTTTGCAGTTTTGTTATTTAAAGTTTTATGTTTTAAATATGCGAGTGACGAATATTTTTCGCATCACTTTAAAACTCGGAGCGATAAAATTAAATATGGCATCAACACAAATGAACTATTTGACCAATATATCACATGCAAATTCATGAGTGAGCGGACCATGTGAGGAGTTTATTTAGTGCTCTTAAAAAATATTCTTTCATGGCTTTACGAGCTCTATTTTTTAAAACTTGCAAGTGTATGATCATATTATTTTTTAATAAATAGAACACAAGAAAATATTTTATTTTTATTTTTGCCACTCCGAATTTAGTCTCTGAATCTTCACATCTTTTGATGAGCTTTGGGAATATGTTAGAAAAGAGCATCAGGGGGTCCACGGAAACCAGTATAGTTTTGAAAGGGGTCTACGATAAAAATAAGTGTGGGAACCTCTGATTTAAAGAAATGCCATGTCGTTCATTTCCGCTGCAGCGTACGTAGTTCATAGGGCGACATAACCTCGTCGGTTGAGAGGTAGATGTCGCCCTATGCACTAGACCTTTTTATAGGAACTTTGCAAAGCAAAGGTTTTATAGTTACAAATGGTGTCTGGACACACAACCTTGCAAGTTAATAAAAGCGTTGTACTAAAATTCGAAACATATACTCAATGCATTTGTTTTAAAGTAGTCTTTGAATTAGTTTATTAAAAAAAATCACTTTTTTCCGTCAGGGTATATATTAGGGCCGGTCATTTTTTCCTTCCTAGCAGATTCGGATTCTACATAAAATTCTAAGAAAAAGTCCTAATCAATTTCTAGCCTGCGCAATTTTACAAGAAAATATCTTTAATTAATACTAAGTCAATGTGCAGATTAATATTTACTAAAGCGTTACGAATGTTTTTTTTTTTAATAAAAACTTCTGCTCCGGAGTTTTGTGATATGAAAAATTCATTTCTGATATCCATTTTTTATTCAAAGAACCGCAAGATGGGGCTTCAAAGCAAATCGACCATATTTGTGGAAGTATGTATGTATTTATATGCCAGGTTGCAGCCTAAACATATGTACAGGATCGAAAAAAATTTGCCAGCGTATTTCCATATATAGTCACATGAACTCAAAATTTGAAGTGTACAGATATCTATGGTAGATGCTTATAGAAATATATATGTATATAAATGAGTTTGTAAAAGGGGGCGTGGCACATCTCATAGGTGTGGACTCTTTTATCAGCTATAACAGCAGGCAGTATTAGTAATCTCTTTGAATTGGATTTTGAAGATTTGTTACAATTGATCAAAGTGGAATTCAAATAAATTATAGATGATATGAAGTTCACCGGGTAATCTTCTGGTCTCTAATATATACTAAGTTAATATAAAGATTAATATTTAGTAAAGTGTTGCGAACGTTACTTTTTAATACAATAAGAAAAAAACTATAATTTAAAGGAGTGACACACAATGGCTAGAGTCGGCGCATGTGTTTATTCTTTCATATACTTATATATTTTTCATCCACTCGCTTATTCCTTACCGAAAATTTTAAATTAAAATTTGACAAGTTTTAACCGCTGATATAGTTCAGGTAGCAGTTTAAAATGGATAACTGGGTAAACTTAATAAAGAAAACATATTCTCTGGTTAAATTAAAAAGCCTGCCCGGATACACAAAATCCTAAGCTTGATAAACATTGGGTGTTATAAAAGATTTATAAAGCTCTACTTGTAATTAAGAAAAATGACGAAAAAATTAGACAAAGTCCTGGAATTATTATTAAAATTTCATTTTTCCGATTCCGACGAATGATCAATCTTACTTCTTACTCATATTATAAATGTGAATGTTTGTATGTTTGGATGTTTGGGCAATTATCACGCGGAAATGACTGAACGGATTTGCATGAAATTTTGTACGCGGATAACTTATGGGCCAGATTAGTTAATGGGCTATTTTTTTAAGAGTTGCCACCTAAAATGTTTAATTTATTTAATATGCGGGAACGACTGAACAGATTTGCATGAAAATTTGAACACAGATAGCCTATGACCTAGACTGGAAAATAGGCTACCTTTCTTAAGAGTTTCCACCTGTTAAAAAGTTTAATTAAATTAATACACGGAAACGACTAAACGGATTTGCATGAAATTTAGCACACGGATAGCTTATGACCTAGGTTGGAGTAGCTGTGACATTTACATATCGAGAAACTGCGACTCGTTATTTAAGACTAAAGTCTGATTAACGTTGTTTGATATTAGCATTTCAAATCATTAAAAACGTATGTGAATGACCAAAACAAACGACGAAAATAGTCATTGATGCAAATAAATATATAATGCCCTTAGTTCACTCGGTAAAAGATTCCTATTTGCAACTTTTTTATCACTGTTTTTGTCACAGTCACCGATGAAAATCACTGTGACTGCAAAGTCACAGTCACAAATAACGTTGTTCCTCAAAAGCCACGAGATCGCCCATCTCTAATATCCACTCACGTAGAGGCATGGTTTTTCGTTTCACTCCCGCCGCTAAAGAAGTTTTCACTCCAACAACTTTTTTGTAATGTTGCCGAGAATCTAGGTCCTACCGGGAATAAGCACGCCACATCCAGCAAAAACACGATTAACACAGAAGCGAAAGTGGAAACGAGGTAGGCGATGGGAATCGCTTACCCTTTCGCTTCAAGAAGGCATTATTTTAACATGGGCATGTCATTGGCGGTAAGCCCTTAAAACGAAGGGAGAACGCATGGAACAGAATCCTGAGAAGCGAACAAAGAATGCCTTACAAAGAAACTAATGTGGAATGCCTAGATAAGTACAGAAATCAGAAAATGTCTTAAAAGATTAAAATTAATTAAAATTTGTATAAATAAGTTTTTATACGTACATATGTATGTATTTAGGTATTTAGATTTTACTTAAAAATCGGTATGTACCTACATGCATATTTAATTAAGCTTAAAATTGTACTCCCTCACTCTTGTACTTCACTTCATTGACTGACATCAACCTCGCTGCAAATTGAACAAAGCAAAACATGAGAGAGAAATTTCCACAGAAAGTAACGGTAGAAAAAGAATTTTTGGATATTCATTCTATTTTTCAGCTACGATGCAGCATTCTACTTTGCATTCTCCGAAATGAAGCAAAGAAGCGAAATAAAAAAAAATATTGTAGGACATTCTACTTTGCATTCCCCGAAATGAAGCAAAGAAGCGAATTAAAAAAGAAATATTATAGGACATTCTACTTTGCATTCCCCGAAATGAAACAAGGAAGAGAAATAAATAAAATATTGGAGGACATTCTACTTTGCAATACCGGCAATGCCTAAAAGAAGCGAAAAAATTCGAAGGCATTATAACGCTATGCCTTCTAGAACACGTTACCACTAAAAGCGATTACCAACTTTTTGCTGGGATGCTAGTGGCTTGACTTCAAAAATAAGCATTTTGTAAACTTGTTTTTAATATACGGTAGGACGAAATTTCAATTGTTACGAGCCCTGGAAATCGAAATCTTAATGAAATCTTTAAGAGTATCGGAAGTCTGTTTTGAATTCTGTAACGATTTATTTACGAAAGAAGTGGTTAACACGAGCTCGTAAAGTAATTCATATACGATTTCCTAAAGACAATTTTGAAAGACTTCTTCACGGCGCTGCATTATTAATGATTGTTTTTTTTTTTTTAATTTCATAAAATTCGGCAAAAAAATCTGAAAGGGAAATAATGAAAGTATGGTTTGCAGGGAGTATACCTATCACACTTCTTGCAATTGCATCATTAATTTATTTTAAGACCATTTGCGTGAACGTTTATAAAATATTAGTTTTTTAAATATTTTTACTTACGTTGAACTTGAACGCTTTTGCATGCTCTAGTAATAACGGGCTTCCCTACAGATTTGAGATTTTTTTCTTCCATCACTCGTGAAGATGACCGAGTACCGATTCTAGATCCATAATGATCTTCTGTTCTGCTTTCAGCCCGGCTTGAGGAGAATATAGATCTGTGTTCGTCTTGTTTCCTCCTTTCTAATCTTGAGCTCGCAGTGCTTCCTAAATTTTCGCTGTAGTTGTCATAAGATCCTCTATCGTAATCGCGTGTCGTCGTACTCACTTTTCAGTAAGAAATTGAGAAAAACAAAAGTATTAATATCTATAGATATTGAAAAAATTTTAAATGAACTTTAAAAAAATATGAAAATGCATAAATACAGAAGAGCTTTTACTGAATCCTAATGTCGACATAAGATACATAAAATGAATTCTAATATTGACATAAAATACATAAGTACATATGCATCTATGTACGTATGTATATTGACCTTTGGTTTTTTAATTTATGACCAATTCTATCTCAAATCATGCAAGCCGACTGCACCTATCTCTTCGAATCACTTGAAATTTTAGTACATTATGCTATGGGTGATAATCAATTAAAAGAAAATGCATGTGTGCATTTTAAATCATTATTAAATGTAATGATATTTATATAGATTTAAATATAAACGAAAAAAATATAAGGAATAAAAACAATTTATATTTATTATTGTTCATACGAAAGTGTGTACTATACTTGTCCTCACATTTTTAGAGATAATTGTTATAAAAAAATTAAATAAACGTAAGGAACAATTAACCCAGGAAAATTGAAAGTATTTCTCTTCAATGCCACAATTTTGCGAGAAAATTTACGTGCATTTGGTCTAGATGCATCACTCCTTTTAACATGTTTGTATACGAAATGGAAGAAGGATATCTTTAAAATCAATTCTAAGATTTTTCCCTCTATTACCCTTCTATAAACTACTTATCTGATGGCTTTAATTGTTCAAAAAACATTTCTGCTATTGTTGACTTATGTGAACTGTTTAAATTAAGTATAATTTAATTAATACATTTAGACTACTTTACTTTAACTTTGCAGACTTCTTTTGGTTACTTTATTCACATTTTCACAAAGCTAGCATAATGTTTTTAATGTATTACATTAAATTGTATCAAAAGTTGAGTTCTTTTTAATAACTACAATAACTTTTCAAAAATATTAAAATTTTTCTTCTCCCAGTCTATTTACTGGGGAAAAAGTTTTGTAACAAAATTTGTCCATGACAAACGTGATTTTTTAAAGAAATTTTCAATCAGACTTTTACAGAGTTTTCACGAATGACTCTGAATATAGAATTCGATTAGGGAAGGACAATCGATTTGCTTTTGCATGGAAAGTGAGGCAATTTCCAGGGCATGCACACAAACATATATATTGTATGTACAATGTACATACATACTAGAGCTCTAGATACCCGGGTATCGAGCAATGCGAGTAGCTTGATACTCGCTCGAAACTCGTTCATTGCTCAACTGCCCAAATGTTTGTTCAAAATTTTCGAGTTTTTGAACAATTTCATAAACAAAAGAAAATTTGTAAATTGTATTTGTCAGCAGCTGCTTTCTAATTCATGTTAAATAAATTATATTATTAAATACCAATGAATCAATCTTTGCATTATATATCAATCATTTGAAAAATTTAAAAAGTTGTTACCAAAAATGTCAATATAATAAAAAAACATTGCTCAAATTACTCGAAAAAACTCGAATTGCTCGAGCTCAAGCTCGAAAATTTTCGAGTAATGAGCATTGAACAAGTGTGCGAGTACTCGTTGCTCATATACCCGGGCTGTTTGAAAATGTGCGAACAAAATCGAGAGCTCTAATACATACATACATATGTAGGAGTATGTGGGCGAAGAGCATGATGCAATAATACAAGGTGTTGGATGTTGGCAGCTTCTCGCTCTAATTCCGCCATATTGACTGCCTTAGGTGAAACAGTGTTACTTCTTTAACAATTCTTTGCAATATAATACAGTTCAATGTTTTTTATTGTTTCTCGGTATACACATTTTCTTTTCTTAAAAATTAGTGTATCTTATTTTATTTCATTTCATTACGAATATACTACAAAAAAGCAAATTTTGTTTAGACGAAAATATGAAATTTTATATTTTTCCCCCAAACAGGGATTCATTTCTTCCCGTTTTTTTTCTTATTCCACTGAACTAAGGCAGCATCAAATCGAGCTGTCACAACATCCAACACCTTATCTTATTGCATCATGGGTGAAGAGTAAATAAATATTCTTAAATAAAATTATGGAATTTGTTTTTTCGTAGTTGTACCTACTTAAGTACAAATATTTACATGCACAGTACATATCGTCGTTTAAAGTACAAAACCGCGTATCAACAAAATACAAAACAGCGTATGTCAGGTTGCATAAATTATTTTCAAGAGAGTAAAAACACTCATATTTCAAAATGATTCTCTTTTTTATAAAGCAAATAGCATTTCTGGCTAGTATATTTCAGGACGAATGGATAAGGACAAGAGCTTGTGTGAGCAAATCCAATTTTTTGCAGCAAATGTCAGTTACGCGGTTTTGCAGAATGACGATACGGGGTTTGGACTTTAAACGACGACATGTATTATGAGCAGCCTGTAAATGTGCTGTGTAATGGCTAACCAGTGACTTTAAAATGGGGTTTAAGCAGTGAAGCATTGTTAAACGAAGGATTAAATTCGTTACACTAAAAGCTTGTTATTTGATCGAAGTGTTTGAAGCAGGAAATAGAGGCTAAGGTTGATTTATATTTTTCATGACCTCAGGGCTGCATCGTGTATAGGGGCCTTAAGGACTGTTTTCCGATACTTTACACACATTCCATAACAACATAATTGTTTTGTGATCAACCAAACCAACATACCTTGCGTTTTTCGGATTTCGTTCTCTTGGTTTTTGACTTGAACTTATCTAATCTTATATATTATTTCTCTAAGGTGTTTTTTGTTAGTCTCCCTTTTTCTACTTTTCTATGTAAGCAATTTCACTAATGAGGTGTCATTTGAAAAGTCAGAGATCCCCTGAGTGGCTATTAGGTAATATTAATGGTCATCATTTTATATATTATTTCTTTAAGGTGTTTTTTTGTTAGTCTCCCTTTTTATACTTTTACTTTTCTAAGTAAGCAATTCCACTAATGAGGTGCTATTTGAAAAGTCAGAGGTCCCCTGAGTGGTTATTAGGTAATATTAATGGTCGTAACACCCCTGCAGCGAAAATACTAGTACAGAACTAGTGAGTTCACCAGTTTTCGGCAGTCGAATACCGGTACCATGCAAATCTACCAGCCATGCTTTCTACTGTCGCATTTAACATGGAGTTGTCCTAGGAGGTGACAATTGACTCCAGCTGCGTAACTTTTCACTAGTACTTGTAGTAGTAACACGTAACCTGTAACCGAACCAATTTTTTTTCGTTGTGCACTTTACAGATACTTTTTCATAATTAAAAAAAAAAACGAAAATAAAGATTTTAAATTATATGTTCTGCATAGTGAGATTTGAACTTGAACACTTTCGGCCGCAACTAATTGCAGCCAGCATCTCTGCGCACTCAGCTACAGTCACAACATGTAAGTGTGTTTTTAAATGTTCGCTTTAAATCAAGCCAGGCGACGATTTGTTCAAATTTAAATTTGTCTTTGCGATTGTCTTTGCTATTTATTTTCCTGTGATCGAACGTACAAAAGCTGCAGCGTGACGTCGTTTGAAATTTTATTATTAGGCTAAACTGATTCTTGATAATTTTAACAAATTGTCAATTAATTAATATCTCAATCGTTTGTGTATAGAGCCTGTCAGACGTGGCAATATTTCCGTCTTTCGCACGCAATTCGCTGTCAAATTGAGAAAGAGAAATTTTATTTCGATGTGTGAACAGCCAGAAAGATCTTTCTGTCACCTTTCGGAAATCAGTTTCAGAAATAAAAGTTGCAAGGTGGGACTGCAACTGCAAGAGCGAAAATCGATTTCGGAAATATATTTCAACTTGCTCGTGCTGCACTAGGAACTCAGCCGCGCACGGTGGGCAGGAAGCAAAGATAGGTTGCATAAAAATGTCGACAAAAACTGAAAGCAGGGTTGTATTTGTTCATATTTTTAGGTTAAGAATCCCTTTGAATTGAAATCCTAGCTGCTCCTGTTTTAAAGATATCCACATTTTACATAGCTATGATAGGACCGACTTTTGCGAAAGAGAAAAACATCCTTGTGCATTAAATATTCAACAATGTATGTGTGAGTAAATGTGTGTATATATATTATGTGAAAATATAAGTTTATGTAAGTTTTTAGCCGGTTTCATTCGTTTCCAAGGCGCACCACGTAGATGCAACTTACTTTGCACCTCTTTGTTCTTTTTGTGGTTTTATTTTTTTATATTTTTTTCTTGCTTTATTTTTTTATATTTGTTTTTTGTTTCCTTTTATTTTTTTTTGTTGGCTTACCAAATAATATAGTCACACATTTTAGTATTTAAATATTTTATTATTTAGTTAAGTTTTTATATATGCTGGAATGAAAATGTCATTACAGTTTTCTTCAGGCGACTCACAAAAGTTGGTTTATCAATCATATTTATTTTGAATCTATCCCAGAATTTAATGAATTCCCTATGAACTGACTTCCCGGCCTGCTCGGACCTTAATCCTAAACCATCGTTATTCAAGAATGTAATAGATTGCTTTAAATGTTTAAGGATAAAATGGGTTTTGACAGTTTGAGAAATTCCAGTACTTTTCAAAGCTGTGCGGAGTTCGTTAAGATTTTTATCAAAATTACTAAGATGCGCTTGTTATGCGGAAAACCATGTATTCACGATTTTGCTCATGTCTTTGAACGAGGCAATATATTTGGAATTGTTTTTACTGAGAGTTTCTTCCATACAAACTATGTTCGACATTTTTTTGTATGTGGAAGACACTGTCAGCAAAAAATAAATAATTGCAAAAAATCAACGAAATTTTCTGGTAACTTCAGACTTGCACTTTACTAATTGGCTCAAAAGCTACATTTTAAACATTTTTCTAAAAGATCTGATTAGAAATTGTGATCAGATGAAAGTGTCTCCGAGCCAATAATTTTGTACGGCACGGTACTTATAAGTAATCTAGGTTTCACGAAAAAAAAATAAATAAATACAAGGTAACATTAAAATATCAGTCATTTGTTTCGTTGCTGTGAGCTTGTTTCAAGCCTTCTGGCTTTTGCTATAATTGTAAAACTCTGTGCATGTCATTTTAACGTATTTAGGTACATACTTATATTAATCATCAACTATTGCTTATGCAAAACGTGCTACATTTAAAAAAAAAATCGCATATGAAAGAGCACCAACCCAACTCGTAATAATTTAAGTACACAAATTTTAGTATTTAGTATAGAAATATTCAATTGAAATACGCCAATATTAAAATGAAGCGCTTTGCACTTAACGGATGCTTTTTCATAATTAAGTTAAAAAAAATTTATTTAAATTCCATGCTGTCTGTAATGGGCTTTGAACCCTGACGCTCTGGAAATTAGCAAATTGTGGCAGGCATCTTCGTGCACTCAGCTACAGCCAGACATGTAAATGTGCATTCAAATGTTCAGTTTGATTCAACACCACGTGTGCGTGGTATGAAAGTATTGTTTTTAAGTACGAACATTTCAAAACGATAATCAAATAAAACATATTCATGTTTACTATGCGTTATTTCCCCCAGTAAATTCATAAAATTTTTCTTAATATTACAACGCCTTTTTTCTCTCAGCGTAGTCATTTTTAAGCAAAATTTGTGCAATCAAATCGAAAACCGGGACACTTAAATGAAACCCGGGACATTTTAAGGTTGGATCGGGACACCGGGACAAATAGTCTAAAACCGGGACATGTCCAGGAAAACCGGGACGTCTGGCAGCCCTACACACAAAGCGCATACTTTCATGCGATTTTCTTTATGATCGCATTTGTGTTCTGGATGTACAATAGTCATTATTTCCTGACAGAAGAGTACATAAATACCAAAATAACTCTCATACAAGCTTTGAATTTATTTACTTATTATGCGGAGTACCGTTGGCCTAAATTAGAGCATTTTTATTTCTTGCACAAGCGCAGTGCGACTTGCCTGCGCTAATTGCTTATAGCAACAAACCTTTAATAAAAAATTACTACCGTATTATATAGCATACAATATTGTATACATACATACATATATTGCGATATTGAAAGTGTTTGTAATGAGAAAGTTCACGCTACAGAAAAAGGTAATTGTGGTGTTTTATCTAAGTTGTATACCGGTAGCGCCCAATAAATCTCGATCAATTATTCTTTCGGTAGGAAAAAATTAAAATGTTTCACATTCATTTGATCCGTTTTAGTGAGTTAAAAAAGGGGAACAGATTTGTATGAGATTTCTTTTCGTATAAATATGCTCTAATTATCGAGAAGTACGCCTTCCTCTTTTGCAAATATATCCTATCTGAAGTATATAAAATGTGGATATCTTTAAAACAGGAGCAGCTAGGATTTCAATTTAAGCGGATTCTTAACCTTAAGATATCAACAAATACAACCCTGCTTTCAGATTTTGTCGACATTTTTATGCAACCTATCTTCGCTTCCTGCCCACCGTGCGCGCAAGGCCACTATACAATGTGCCTTTGCTAACAACCTCGTACAGCGCTAAGCTGAGTTGGCGCGAACGTTTACTTTGATCATTAAAAGCGTTCCTGCAATATCGCGCGGAAACCGAATTCGGTCCGCCTCACAGGCGAACGTTAGTATTCTAGGGTTAAGTTATAAAGCCTTTTCAAAACCACTCCGATTGATACCCATAATTAATAATTGATTTAACTTTTTAATTAATTTAAGCTTAATTTCTTAACAGGTGGCAACTTTTTTCGAAAAAGTAAAGCCTTCTTGAACATCCATACCCTAAGCCCTTTAATTTGGTACCACACTTTTGAAAATCGAACGGTGCGGATTGATTAGTAAATCACTTGAGTTTAATAATTTAACAGGTGGCAACTCTTTTCGAAAAAATAAAACCTTATTGCACATGTACAGGCCAAGCGCTTTAATTTGACACCATATTTTTGAGAATCGAACGAACGGTGCAGATCTTTTATGCTGCACAAAAAACACCTTCGCGTATTATATATATAGATATAGATGTGATATATATGTAGCTGTATAATAACTTCAAAAGGGCTCAAAATAAATTGAAGCTACTAAGAAGTTTATGAGAGCATCGAATTTAAAATAAATTTATATTTTCATCAGTTAAATGTACTTTATCTATATCTATACTAATTATATAAAGGGAAGTCGGCCGCTGTGGTGTAGTGGTAAGCAGTGCGCGCTTTCACTCATCAGCACCTGGGTTCAAGCCCTGGTCAAAGCAACATCGCAAAAATATAGAAAAAGGTTTTTTCTTAACAGCGGTCGTCCCTCGGCAGGCAATGGCAAACCTCCGAGTGTATTTCTGCCATGAAAAACAGCTTCTCATAAAAATACAATCGCCGTTCGGAGTCGGCGTGAAACTGTAGGTCCCTCCGCTTTGTGTGAAAACATCAAGGTGCACACCACAAGTCGGAGGAGAAGCTCGGTCAAACACTAACATATGTGTAAGCGCCAATTTATTATTATTATTATTAAGTCCCTTTTCTTTGTAACAGGTAATCTCGCGCACGGTTGGGCCGATTTTCATGAAATTTTGTACATAAATAGCTTTCATGGCGGCTGTGTTTTAGGCGAAAAAAATTTACTTTTTTCCGGTAGGTGGACCAGGGACCGATCTATTCGAAAAAAATTTATTATGGCCCGATTTGCTTAAAATTTGGAACGTAGATAGCTTTTTTCCTAGATAAGCATATAGGATCCTTTTTTACGGGAAGTGGACCAGGGACCGATCTATTCGGAAACATCGTATTCATGGTCCGATTTGCTTAAAACTCGGAACGTAGGGAGATTTTTGCCTCGATTAGCATATAGGATCATTTTTGTCCGAGAAGTGGACCAGGGTCCGATCTATACGAAAAAATCGTAATTATGGTCCGATTTGCTTTAAATTTGGTATGTAGGTAGCTTTTTGCCTAGATTAGCATATAGGCTCCTTTTTCCCGCGAAGTGGACCAGGGACCGATCTATTCGAACAATCGTATCTGTGGTCCGATTTAATTAAAATTTTGTACGTAGATAGCTTTTTGCCTGGATAAGCTTATAGGAACCTGTTTTCCAATTTTCATACAATTTCGAATATAAATAGCTTCGAGCAACCACCATATCAAGGGGCGAATTCGTCACTAGGCAAGTTTTTTTTCCGACAATCAGAAACCGCGGACACAGCCAAAATATAATAATAATATATAATATATCTATACTAATATATATTTTGAAAGCTATTTTTTAGTGTTCTCAAAGCCGGAGAACAGCTGAACCAATTTTTTTGAATTTTCAAACACCTGCCGCACGTGTCCCAAGGATAGTTTTAGGCTAAAAAAAATCTATATGTAAAGGGGGCGTGGCACCTCTAATACAAACCGAATTATTTCATACTCCATATCTCTGGAAGTGTTCATGGTAAAGTTCTGGAACTTGGTACGGAGATATACGAAATCAATGGCATACTCTTGGAGAAAAATTAAAGCTATTGGAGAAGGGGGCGTGGCACCTCCCATATAAACCAAAGTTTTCATACTACGTATCTCTGCAATTATTCATCGTACATTTTTAGAACTTTATACATATGGAGATATACGAAATCAATCACATACTTTTGGAGAAAAACCTAAGCTATTGGAAAGGGGGCGTGGCACCTTCCATACAAACCGAGTTTTTCATACTACATATCTCTGGAAGTGTTTATGGTAGAGTTCTGGACATTGGTATCGAGATATAAGAAATCAATCGCATAATCCTGAAGAAAAATTGGAGCTATTGGAAAAGGGGGCGTGGCACCTCCCATACAAACTGAATTGTTCATACTGCATATTTCTCGAAGTGTTCATGGTAGAGCTCTGGAACTTGGTATGGAGATATTCGAAATCAATCGCATAGTCTTGGAGAAAAATTGGAGCTATTGGACAATGGGCCGTGGCACCTACCATACAAACCGAATTGTTCATACTGCGTATCTCTGGAAGTGTTCATGGTAGAGTTCTGAAACCTGGTATCGATATACACGAAATCAATCGCATACTCTTGGAGAAAAATTGGAGCTATTGTAAAAGGGGGCGTGGCACCTCCCATACAAACCGATTTTTTCATACTGCATTTCTCTGGAAATGTTCATGGTAGAATTCTGGAGCTTGGTATCGAGATATAAGAAATCAATCTCATAATCCTGAAGAAAAATTGTAGCTATCGTAAAAGGGGGCGTGGCATCTCCGATCCAAACCGAATTTTTCATACTGCATATCTCTGGAAGTATTGATGGTACCGGAATTTCGTATGGAGATATGTGTGTATATGAAGTCAAGCCCATTCTCATGGAGAGAAATGGGGCTATTTGAAAAGGGGCGTAAGGCCTACTAACGTACCGACTTTTAGCTTTCTTTGAATGTATTTAGATTTATTCTGTAGGTGTGTTTGTGAGTGAAATCCTCATAAAGGGTTGTACGGATTTTAGCGAAATTCTAGGACAGATTCACTATGGAACCGGGTCATTGTTCCCGCCAGGGGGTGAAGCGGAAAAAATTCTTAAAATTTACTTCGTTTTGCGAATAACCGTGCTATGAAATGCTGCACAGTTGGAGAATTTCAAGAACTTCTTCACTGATAGAATACATTCCTTAGGTTATTTAAAGAGGCAAATGACCACCAAACCATAATCTTAGCAGATGAATGTGCCAATGAAAATCGTAAATGTTAGTGAAAATGTTGGACCAAAAAGTTTCAATAAAAAAAAATAATAATTTTGGGCGGGACGAAGTTCGCCGGTTCTGCTAGTATGCATATACAAACAAACAAATTGTACAACAAGTAAAAAAGTTTAAGTTTTAAGTTTTCACCTTTCCGAAAACTACCTTTACATTTACCGTTATTTGAAAAGCGTAATTTTAGTC
Source organism: Rhagoletis pomonella (assembly GCF_013731165.1). Taxonomy (NCBI): domain Eukaryota; kingdom Metazoa; phylum Arthropoda; class Insecta; order Diptera; family Tephritidae; genus Rhagoletis; species Rhagoletis pomonella. The sequence continues at coordinate 1,708,221 of NW_023458561.1, read as the reverse complement.
CGATTTCTAAAATTTTCAACTTCTTGCTTATGCGTGTCGAGTACAATAATTATACCGAGTTTGGCACAATTTCTTGCTAAAGAATTATTGCAAACATTGATTTTGAATAAATTAGCTTAAGTAGTTATACGCATGTAATCGTAAGTGAGCGTTTTCCAAACATTTATAATCTTATTTTCTGCCAAAAAATCATTGTAAATATCAATTTTGAGTGAATAAGCTTCAGTAGTCACTAAAATAACGCAGTTTTCGTATTTCTGAAAACTACCGTTATATATGAGGAGGCGTGTTTATTGGTCGATTTGGCCCATTTTCGATACCATCCGTCCTATGCTCAAAAGAAGTGCGCGTACCGAGTTTCGTTAATATATGTATCTTAATTTTTACTCGAGTTATCGTGTGTACAGACCGACGGGCGGTCGAACGGACACACAGTCATCGCTTAATCGACTTATTTTTTCATTCTGAGCATTTATGTATACAAAAAAAAAGCTCGTAATAACGAGAGAGGGCTGTTAGTTTCTGCTAGTTTTTTGGGTTAAGAAACGCTTTCCAGCAGAAACTAGTGATACTTTAGTCTTTTCGACAAGCTGATAATTGTTGCAAATTATCACAAATTATCAGGTTTTGGCGTTCGCGTACGCAAAAAACTTGCAAGGTACGGTAAATTGAGAGCGCAAGGTGACAGTTGACTTGGAGAGGAAGATGCTAATTCCTGCTGGAAAAATTTTTATCAGCAACAATTTGCCAGCAAGAAAAACAACTCATCAAAGTCATCTGCTTGCAACTTATGAAAATAATGTGGGTTGATTTAATTTAACACTGGTTTTTTTTATACTTGCTTTGGAATATGTAAATTATGTATGCATTGAATATTGTATAATGTAAAATTAGATTTGTCATTTATGAAAAGTTTCGAAGTTAGAACTCAATAAACAGTCGAACCATACACCACGCCATGATATCTTTTTTTGTAGTAGTTCCATTGTCACTTTTTCGTCGCCATATTAACAACCTGACAATTGTATTAATTTTTTGTTTATTTAAAGCATTTTCTTCTTAGAATCGAAATCTGAACAAGCAAACGGTCTTTTGTTGTGTATGGTTCGGTTATTTGTACAATGATTTTGGGTTATTGGGTCCACTCCTGCGATCAAAGGATTAAAATTTGTTTTGTTAATAAATTCGGTGTGAAATATGGGCTTTTTTGTAAAAAATATTGTGTAGCCGGAGTTGGACAGATTAGGGTTATTTTAGCGCGGCCGTAGGCCTCCAACGCGAAGAGGAATTCTGCGCGTAAATCCTGTGGTTGGCGTAACCCGAGTTTATATTTTCTGGCAAAATGCTAATTTTACACCATTTTCAAATGGGTCCCCAGTGGTCAGAGAGGTGAAGGGTAACTTGGCTTAAAGTTTGCACCGTCCTCTTTCTAATGGGTGGAGTCATATTGAACAGTAAACTATATTTAAGGGGTTCTCAAGCCACCATAAAAGTCGTATTATGAGATTTCACACCGTTAAAAAAGTATTTGGTTGTGGTTCCAAGTCCTCTAAACATTTGTTTAGCCGTTCAAAAATTCACGACACACGATAATACGACACTTACGACACCTTGTGAACCACTAAATATGCATTAAATTCACACCGAAATGTGTATATCAGAAACAATTATCTTCGGTATAGAAAACGGTAATAGTCCTGGCCAGATACATTATAAAATAATCAGATGACAAAAGGCACTAAAAAATTTTAAAATACTTACATATCGTCGATGTTTTCGCAAAACCGCCCATCGACCAGTTGCAAAACCGCCTAAATCGCCGTTGTGACAAAAATGAGGTTTGGTAACTCCGAACTCCAGGCATCGAGATTTATGCATAAGAATCGCAAAATCGATATTAAAACAACAGATTTGTAAAATAATAGCTAGAGAAAATAGCGCCTTTCAAGGCAATGCCTTCAAAGAAAAACGGTTTTTTCGCTCTCCTGTAAAATTTGAACGCCGAACGGCGGTTTTGCAATTGGACGATGGGCGATTTTGCAAAAACATCGACGATATACATACATATGTATATGTTCACTAAAATTTAATTAATCTAAAATTAAAGTCTTTGGGAAGTGGTCATCGTATAAAATTTAAACATTTTTAAGATAAGATTTTAATTACTTTTAAACAGTAAATGTTATAAATCCCCTCTACCAAAAAACTTAAATTGGGTAACGCCGCTTCGAATTTTAAACTATTGAGCAATTGTCAAAAATCTGCTTTTTAATCAAAAGGTTGTTTACTGAAACTACTTTCTTTTTGAAGTGAAACTTCTTTAGCGGCGGTTGGTTGGATGGGAGTAAATTGGCAAATTCAGCGGAAATTGCACGCGGAAATGTTGCAACGGAAATGATGCAATGGAAGTGATGCAACGAAAATGGTGCAACGTAGATGGTTGGGGCTGAAACAACTACTTCTTGTGTGTATGCAACGGAAATGACGCAATGGAAATGATGCAACGAAAATGGTTGGGGCTGAAAAAAAGTACTTCTTGTGTGTATGCTATGTATTAATTTAACAAAAATTTGCTAACAAAAGGTTTAAGAATAACACTTAGAAAAAGACCAATACAAGAATGAAAGTAAAGGTGACTACGTACATAAATGAAAAAAAGGATAAAGGCAAAGGTAAAAATAAAAACAAAAACAAAGATGCGTAAAGATAAAGGCAAAAATGAAGACCAAGGTAAATTTAAACACTTTACTTATATATATATATAAGGGCAAATGTGAAGGGGAATGTGTAGCTGAAAAAAAACATGAACATAAAAGTTAAGACGATTTTGTTATCTATTCTTATCGATTTTGTTATCGATATTTATCAACTTTGTTAGCGATATTTATCAATTTTGTTATCCATTTTGTTATCGATATTTATCCGATTCTGTTATCGATATTTTTCGATTTTATTATCGATATTTATCGATTCTGTTATCGATTCTGTTATCGATATTTATCGATTTTGTTATCGATATTTATCGATTTTGTTATCGATATTTATCGATTTTGTTATGGATATTTATCGTATTTGTTAACGATAATTATCGATTTTGTTATCGATATAAATCGATTTTGTTATCGACATTTATCGATTTCATTATCGATATTTATCGATTTTATTATCGATATTTATCGATTTTGTTATCGATACTTTTATCGATTTTCTAATCGATTTAGCTACCATTGGTATTATCGATGTTGCTATTGAATTTTTTATAGAGTTTGTCATCGATTTTGTTATCGGTATTTTGATGGACGTTATAATCGATTTTGTTATCGATAGCGTATAAAGATAAAAATGGAGATAATGGAAAAACAGAATAACATGAATGTTATTAAAACGAACAGTGGTAGAGGTAGGGATCTATGTACATTGATAGAAAAAAAGCGAAAAAATAGAACCTTAAGCAAAAGAAGATGTGTGTAAGTTTCACTTCTACAGTGTGGCCCAGGTGTACTTACTTTTTTTTGTATCATGCACCACGCTATTACCCGTATTTACCAATAAAGGAATTTATCCTTACAACTAAACTTGGTATTACATTTGGGGGCTCGTCCGGGAAACATGCGCGGTGTACTCACAAATAAGAAACGATATTCCAAACAAGAGGACTGAATATTGAGTTTTCGGAACGATGGGCGCAAATGATTGGTCTGTTCGGCATCTAGGGGAAAAGGCAAGGGAGTTGGGGCTTGTAGCTGATGGTACGAAGGCCGAATTGATTGCGCGGCTCAAGGAGCATGATCCAAGCGGTAGCTGGACGAATGACGTTAGAGAAGGGGAAGGTGCTGCATCAGCAGTTGGCATGTATTCTAACCTAGCCAGCGAGAAAGGCGCTGGAATTCGAGGAGGCAATAATGACGAAAGACGAAGAGGGGAAAATAACGACGGGGAATGACGAAAATGCAATGGTGGTGATGAAATATATAATGATGAAAGATGAAGAGAAGGAGATAACGACAGTGAACTACGAGAATACAACGACGGTAATGAAATACGAGGAAGCAGTGAATTTTGCTTCAGACGACGCAATTATGAAGCGGATTTGCGAAGAAAGCAGCAGGAGTTGGAATTAGCAAGGCGTGAGGGAGAACTTATGCAAGGGGAGCTTGATCTGACACGCTGCGACTAGTGTTCGTCCGATACCACCATGTACTCGATACCAGTACTGATTTTAGAACATCGAAGGGGGTACTCGATGCTACTCAAAGTATCGCTAGAAAATACTCGATTCTACTTGTACTCAAAAGTACTCGGACGAAATATTTCAAAACAATTTTGCAATCTTTTTTAAATACATAAAACCATCTTTTATGTGTTACAAAGATAAAATGGCTTTTTAATATGAAAATATAAGCTTATTTTTAATATATACATACATATAGGTAAATACATATTCTCGCAACTTTTATATGTTAGTTACAAAGATATAATTTAATTTAGAAATGGCTAATTTAATACAGAAATGGCTTTGCGAATATGAAAATATATGCTTATTTTTAGCATAAATATGTATATACGTATTTTTGCTGCGTAACGCAGGCTATTGTATGAAATACCATAAAGCTTCAGCACATGGGATACGTGTCAAACTTCATATAACCAACTTGTGGAAACTTTACTAATTTGACTAGAGTTGCATAAATTTTTCGACCGAGTAAATACCCTGCAGTGAAACCCCAAACTAGTCAGGAAAAATACTAGTTTACAACTAGAATTTCCTGACTGAAACCGCACTAGTTCGAAAATGACCAGACTTGTACCAAGTACAATACGATTTATTCATGCCCTGTTTTATTTGGCTTCGACAGTTTAATAAAATAGAGTACACAAAATATTGTAACTTTTATTGGGGTATATTGTAAACCGTTAAAGCGAGTACGTACTCGCAATTTTACCATACCTGTTAAATAATGATTAATATTCATAATGATCATTAATTAAAGCATGTTTTTTTGGATAACCGTTTAATGATTAAATACCGATATTAGCACATTTTTAATGATTAATCATTAATTACTTAAACACAATTTTTTTTATTAATTCGTTAATTTTAATTACATCTATATTTTGTTATTTTTGATCATTTGCAATTATTTTGGGCTTTTTTTAATTACACTGTTAATATAATCATTTGATTAATTTCAATTATCAATCAACAAGCAAAACTATAGACAAAAAATAAAAATATTTAATAACTTCATGAATTATTTATTTATTTTGTTCTTATCCAAATCTCAAATTTTACGTGTTAATTATTACTTTTATAAAGTCTAAAAAACGAAGGACTGAAATGTGCAAAGTTAATGAATTTAATTTAATTTAATGAAAACTTTTATTTTTATTTAAGTTTACACGAAAATGATCATTCGTGATGATAGTTCGAACTAAAGTATTTATTTTATTTTTAACTAAAATGTTTTTTTTTGCATTTTTTAATATTTTTTAAAAAGATGAAAAACATAGTATTTATTGTACCTGAAAGCTTTTACTTTTAATAATATTTAATGAAAAATGCATTAAAATTTATGTTCGAAAGTTTGAAATATTTATGTATTTATTTTTGCTTTTATTTTAACACTAATTATTGGCAAATACAAGGCAAAGTGTACTTAATGAAAAGTTTTTTATTGTATATTCATGAATTCATTTTATTTTTTGACTCCCAAAGTAGTGGTTTTGGTCCATAATTGAACTAGTATTTTTCTGTCTATTTTGAACTAGTATGAGGCTGGTATATATCTGACCGAAATCTGACAATTGCCATCTCGTAGGACATCCCTATGTTAAAAATACCAGTTGATTGCATGGAAAAAAGATAGTTGGCTGACTAGTTGGGCATGCGGGTAATACTAGTTGTGAGGTAGTTTACAACTAGTACATTTGACTACAGGGTACTTGCACAATGTACTCGATACCCACCAAGTACTTGGTCACATGTATCGAAGTACAAAAAACATTTGATGCTGTAGAGAGAGCAGATGTATAAGCCTAACACGAATGAAATTGAGCAGCGAAAGAAATTCGAAAATCGGCTTTGGCAAAGAGAGGAACCTTTTAGAGAATATGCTCATGATAAGATTGTGATGGGTAATCGCATACCTGTCGAAGGCGGGGATTTAGCGGACCATTTAGTCGAAGGCATTTCCGATCGCTTATTGCGCAATCAAGCTAAAATGCAAAAGTTTAAAATAGCAGAATATTTAATAGAAGCCTTTGGAAAAAATCACATTGGGTGATTCAGTACCAAACCGCAAACAAATGGTTGCATCCATGGCCAAATTGGATCGATTGAAGAGAACGCGCAAAAGCGGGACAGTAAAACAAGTAATTTTTAGCAAAAAATAAAACCGACTTAAAAAAAATATATATATATCTATATATTTCATGATCCAATAATCGGATCTAAACCAAATTAGTATGGGACCACCTGAGACACTACCTTTCCGTTGCAAAAAGAATTATTGAAATCGGTTGACGTGGTGCAAAGTTATGCGGTAACATACATAAAAAAAAAAATATTCCGACGAACTGATAACCTCCTCCTTTTTTGGAAGTCGGTTAATAACTTGCTTCAATTGCGGCGAAAAGAATCATCTGAGCGCAAGTTATCCAATGAGGAATTAAGGACGAAAATGTTTTGAGTGCGGAAAATATGGACACATCGCGGAGAGCTGTTCAAAAAAATTGCAAGCTGATAAACAGACTAATTTTATGGTATGCGATAATGATGAAAATATGTTAAGAGACGACGATGAAGAGGAAACTAAATAGACGAACGGATACTCGAGGCGAGTATCTTATCAGGACGGTTGAATGTGGGTTGATTTAATTTAATACTGGTTTTTGTTATACTTGCTTTGGAATATGTACATAAATTATGTATGCATTGAATATTGTATAATGTAAAACTAGATTTGTCATTTATGAAAAGTTTTGAATTTTAGAATTCAATAAACAGTCGAACAGTACACCGCGTGGTACCCGTACTTACCAATAATGGAATTTATCTTTACAATTAAATTTGATATTACAATGAGGAAATTTAATAACAAAAAAATCATCAAAATAAATCACGATTTTATGTCAAATATATTTTTTATTTTGGCTTCAGCGTTATCTGGCGGTTCCATTTCTTGCAAATCTATGTTGTACTTGTAGGCAGCTGCTGGGGTTAGCAGGCATGGTACCATTCCGCAGGTTTCGAGCCCAGTTTTCGACTAACATAAAAAAATAAAAAACTATTTATTTCTAATAGCGGTCCCTCGTCGGCAGGCAATAGCCCCACTGCAAATAAAATTTCGTAAAAATACTACGAAAAACTTTCGTTGTCTGGGTCTTCGTACAACGTACGAAACTTTCGTTCATAATACGAACACATTTTTCACAACGAAACAAGATTTTACGAACCATTCGTAAATATAACGAAAGAAGTTTCGTAAGGCATTTTTTCCGTACAATTTATGAAAACTTTGGTTTATTTTACAAAACAAATGCGTAAATTACCGAACAAATCTCTGTACCAATATGTCCAAGCGAGGACGCCGTGTTTAGCATTTAGATTTGTAAAAATTGCTTAACTTGTAAAAAAAACATATAACTTTGTATAACCAAACTGTTCTGAATTCAAATTTCCATTATTATTCATTCAAATGAAATATCGTAAATGAAATGAAGTATGAAATGTTAATTAGTATCACATGACAACATCGGTGTCAGCACAATTCAGCACTTTGACATAAGTTTACAGACTCAGCGCTGTAGGTAGACGTATGTATGCAGATACATAAAGGCTACGTTTCTTTATACATTCCGGATAATCTCATTTCACAGCCAGAATAAACAGAATGTGTTTGAAATATACGTTAACATATCATCAGGAACGTTCTAAAGAATAAGTAAACATAAAAATTATTCCAAACGTTCAGAATGAATAAAGAAATTCAGCCAAAAACATACAATTTTTCTTCATAAAATCAATCCTCTTTTCGTGATCTCACCGGTTTCTGCTTATTTTTGCGCTTCACCGACTGTGCCATATATATATACATATCATTCGCAAAGTTTCCAAATTTCTCGTGGATTTTAAATCCGCTAAATAAATTGTACGTTATCAAAATTGAATTTTTGGCGTGTTATCCTTTCAAGAAGCAAATCGTAGTTATCACCAAATCTTGTACGTGCGCTAATAGTCTCATCGACAAACTTTCGGTAAAATACTTTCGCGAGTGCGACCTAGAACCCCGCCGAATTCCTCGCCGCCAGTCGGTCAACTGCCCAGCGCTACAAGTCGCTTTCCACACCGAGCTGAAGCACCCTACCAAACAGCCGAGTCCACCGCCTGCTCGCAACCACCCACCGATCATCCAGTTGCCTCCTCGACCGAAAATCCACCAGCCGCCTGCCAGTCAACCGATCGTCCAGCCACCAACGCATCCACCAACAGCCTGCGAGTTCATTAGCCGCCTCCATCCGACCAGCCATACTGCTAGCATCTCCAGCCACCAAGTGTAACCCCCATAGCTACAGCCCAGATGGCTGTGAATGGTCCTTCTCTCCGAGAATCAAAAACCAGCAACCTAAAGCCGTAAGTAAAGATATTTATCTTAATTTCTCTATATTACGGCTACACACATATCTATAAATATTTTATAAAAAACTTGGCGGGAAAATAGACTCAATAGTCGAGAAAAAATTTAACGGCGAACGAGAAATTTTTTTGCAATACCGCTTGTCGACGGTAGATTTCGGCAAAAGTTCACCTACCCGCTTTCGCGTAAACGACACACATACTTAGTGTGAACCATATATGCGATTATATGTACATATGCACATAATCACATACTCATATACATATGTATGTACATAAGAAAAAATAAAATCGGGCAAAACTCGAATTTGCTATTTCTCACTTAATTACACATTTATTGCAACTCAAACGGTGTGAAAAATTAAAAAATTTGTGTATATACTTAGTTATATTACCAAATAAAGCGCAATTATATCCATAGATATATATAGATACGCATATATTTAACGCGAAAAAGGGTGCCTTTGCACATTCCCTTGGCCCATCGAAGTACTTCCCGTTCCAAGTTCGTTCGTTCCGCCAATGATACATATGTACTTATATACATAGAAAACAATTTGAAAGCATATATACAGTGGGGCAAAACTCATCCCAGCGCACTAAAATAATAAAATTATATTTATTCTCGTTTTTATCAATTTAGTACACACATATAACTATATATAAAAAAAACTAATTGTGCATACAGCGTGAGTACGCAACAGTTTCGCGCGTGAACACGAAACCTTAACACATTTAAATATTGCGTTTTCTGAAATTGTTAAAGTCGAAATTGTTGCTAACAGTGCGGACAGGTCGTGAATACACACCTTATTCCTCTTTCCTCTTGGATTCGTTTTAACCCGGCTAGAGGAATTTACTGCGCATAATTGTGTCCTATACATCACCCAATTTAATTTTTCGGTGTCTGTCCAAAAGCTCTGATCTCTGCATTCCAAGCGTGAATTTAAATTCAAAACCAGCACATATTCAAGGTGATAACCTGAAAATCACCGTAAATTCTCGCACGTTTGATGTTATTAGCAACCCACACCGAAGACAAGTTAAAAAGCCCCAAAATGAGTGATGACGAAAAAGGTCAAAGCGCTTCCACCGAATCACAACGCCCGACGCGTTCAAATGGAAAGTCCGCAAAAAAATCGAAACCTTCGGTCTCATCCACTAAGTTCATAGCAGAGACTGATAATTTTATGGATTATTGCACACGATTTAGATCAACCCCACTAGAAGATAATTCTGAGTCTGCCCTAAATATTAAAAATGCCAACTTAGACAATTTCTGGACACGAGTGCAAAATTCGTATGATATGGTAGTAGAGACAGATGAGCATGACCTCCCTGAAGATTTTAAAACTTGTGCCTACAGCAAATACCGGTCATGCCTCATCACCTATGAGGACACCAAAGCGCAAATCGGTGACCAGCTCCACCTCCTCAAACAAATGAGCATTCGCGTGCCTGCGCACTCTACGTCGCAACCCAAAGATGAATCTGGCTTTGGCTTAAAAGTCCCTCCTTGTGATACTGAGGTCTTTTACGGGGGTTATGAACAATGGCCGTCCTTCCGTGACATGTTCACGGCGGTCTACATAAACCACCCTAAACTCACAAAAGCGCAAAAATTGTACCACCTTAGGTACAAAACACAAGGTAAAGCCGGCCAGATCGTGAAACAATTCGCCCTTAGTGATGACAATTTCGAGCTGGCATGGGAAGCTCTCCGGTCCCGATATGAGAACAAGCGTGTATTAGTGGACAACCAGATTCGAGTTCTAATGAACCTAAAGCCAATTCAAGTGGAGAACAGTGGAGACATTCAAAGGCTTCAATCCACTGTTAACAACTGCCTCCAAATCCTGGCAACCCAGAATGTATCCACCGAAAGCTGGGATCCCATTTTAATATACTTAAATACCTCGAAACTCCCCGAGAACACGGTTACTTTATGGGAACAGTCTCTAAGCTCAAGGAAAGATCTTCCCAACTGGTCCCAAATGAACCAGTTCCTCACCAGTAGATACGAGGTAGTTGAAAGGGTCGACCAATGGCGACCACCCAAGGACAAGCCTAATTTTGCAAATAATAGCAATAAAAGGCCACCACCATCCCATACTAGGCCATTTATGAAACCACTACAAACCCAAAGTTCACAAAATAGATCCCATTCTCAGGTCCAATCACACTTGACAGCACAAAGAAAAAAGTTCGCTTGTGTTATCTGCAAACAACAAACCCATTCCCTCAGTCAGTGCCTCAAATATAAAAGACTCTCCATAAACGATCGCGAAAAACTTGTGATGGAAAATAACTTGTGCACTAACTGCCTTTCCTCCACGCATATCCTCCAAGACTGTCCATCTGACCGGACGTGTTATAAATGTCAAAGAAGGCATCACACAACTCTCCACAAGGAAGCAACCTCCACGCCCAACCACCATCAACCACAACCGCGGAGAATCAGTTCTCAGGTTGCGACAGCTTCTGCTAACCTGCAAACGCCGGACCGCTCGGAAATCCAAGACGAGCTCCCCCACTGTTCCAATCAAGTACAATCTCCTTACGCAGAAAATGAAAACTAAGTACTCCTCCCTACTGCGATAGTCCATGTAAAACATAGAGGCGAGCTCTTCAAATTGAGAGCACTTATTGATCAGGGCTCCCAACGCACATTTATCTCATCGAAAGCCCAGTCTAGACTAAGGCTACCCTGCCAAGCTTCGAGTTTCGAGATCTCTGGTATGGGCGGAAAAATTGTCCAGACCTCAAACAAGTTGTGCTCCTTGGTCTTAGTCAGCTCTGATCTAAAGCGCGAAATCCCAGCGCAGGCGATAGTACTGCCCCAATTAACCAAGTTGCTTCCAAAATTCCTTATAAGTTCTGAGCAAAAGAAGAAATGGTCCCATCTTGATTTAGCAGACCCTAGCTGTCATTCTCCTTCCCAAATCGACCTGGTTATAGGCAGCGATATGCTTCCCCAAATTATGCTTGATGGGCTTGAAAGAATCTCTCGCAACTTACTTGCCCAGAACACCATATTCGGTTGGATCTTGAGCGGCCAGATCCCAGAAAGAGTTGCAACTTTCTCTACTCAGGTAGAAGAAGCCAGCAATGAGCATTTGAATATGCAACTCAAAAAATTTTGGGACTTAGAAGAAGTTCCAAAATATGAAGTCATCACCCCGGAAGGCGGTATATGTGAAGATTTTTATAGATCAACAACGGCCCGCACCACTGAAGGACGTTATATAGTCCGACTCCCATTTAAGTCAAGCTTTCCTGATAAAATCGCCTTAGGATATTCTCGTACCGCAGCCTTGCAACAATTCCTCAGGAGGAGGAATATCTTACCCTCAATCATATGGAACCGTCGAGTTCGTATGAGATAACCTCAGAGGGAAAATACTTATCCTTTTATCTTCCCCATCATGCAGTCATAAAGCCTGAAAAAAGAACTACGAAAGTAAGAGTTGTCTTCAATGCATTTAAGAAATCGGGCACCGGCAACTCGCTTAATGATATTCTGCATACCGGGCCGACCCAACAACCCGACTTGATGCTACTAGTTCTCAAATGGCGCACTTACCAATATCTCTTCAATGGTGATGTGGAAAAATGTATCGCCAAATACTCTTACACGAAGAGGACCAAGACTTTCAAAGACTTATCTTTCGTGCATCCACAGGAAGTCCAATACAAATTACTGCTTTTGTCTCTCATACGGTTCAGACGTGTTTCTGCTCTGTGCTTGTCGGCGCGGATATTTTAATTTCTATCGTGTGCGTTTGTTATGTGCGAGAGTAAAACGCTCTGTTTACTCGTTTTACTTGGACACTAGTACATTTACATTTACTATTTGATTTCGCTTTTGACAATGCCTTGTGTTTGTGGTCAAAAGGTCGACCGCATAAAGTCTAAGATTCAGTGCAATAAATGCAATGATTTTTTTCATGCAAAGTGCGTTAATCTATCGCAAACTGACTTGGATTTCCTACAAAAAACTAATCGGCCATTCTATTGTGACATGTGCCAGTCTGTGCGTTGTGTTCGCTCGCCCCCGCTGATTAACGCTGCCGCTAAAACATCATCGAATACCGAAAATCGTAATGCATTCGAAATGCACACCCAACGCTCGCAAGTTCAATGCACTTCTCCCATGCTCACTACCCAACAACAAAAAACTATCGGAACTGGGCTTGAGAAGCAGAAAGGTAATGTCTCTGATATAATGCAAACTGTGCTTAGTGAAATCGCTGCTTTAAGAGCTGACCATCAAAAAGCTCTCTCATTAATCAAAGCTCTTCATGAGGACAAGTTGATGCTTATAAAAAAAGTGGAGGGGTTACAAGAACAACTTCAGTCTGTTCATAAAACGTTATTTGAAAACAATCTCGCGCCTTCCGTTGGTATGTTGTCCCAAAACGTCACACACTTAAGAGAAAAAGTATCTCTGCTCTGCAACGACATAAAGTCAGGCTCTCTTAAGCCGCCATCGCCGCTCCCTGTCCCTGAGAATAAACATCACTCTACTACTGGTTCTTTGCCTGCTGCTAATGATGCCGTAGAAAAATTGCTGCCGCTATCATATGCTAATGCTGCTGCTTCTGACTCCTCTCAATCAGCATTAGGTAACGCAAAAACGCCTCTTCTGCCTGCGGCTGTCCCCGCTGAGCAAACTGCACCTATTGCTTCTACTACTTCGCGTTGCCCTAAAGCTCGTCGGCGATTTAAAGCATCCGTTGTTGGTTACCCCAGCAACGAGTACATGTGTGAGTGTCGGGTTGAATGTCGGGTGCTTGAAGCTTGCCCGGCGACACTCAAGCATAAAGCGTCAACACCATTTGCAATAAAATTTCGTAGTGGGCGGACGTAAACATGTCTTCATCGGATGACGATTTTTTGCTACTTGCCAACTAACACACTAACAAACTAACATACTAATGCTTGTCAACGCTTTGCGCCACTATCAAACAGACCGCTTGTCAAGCGGTCGCGTTGATGGAAAATCACAACAAGTACGTGTGACACGACGATCTCTGATTGCCTCGGTTGCTGGGGTAACCAACAACGGATGCTTGAAATCGCCGACGAGCTTAACTCTCTACACAAAACAAGTGAAAATGTTGTCAATAAAAATAATACAGCCGATTCGCGATCGCCCAGCTCAAATGTAAAGAATGTCGAAAACAAAAGGAAAACTAATAATGAGCAAACTGCACCTATTGCTTCTTCTACTTCGCGTTGCCCTAACTCTCTAAACAAAACAAGTGAAAATGTTGTCAATAACAATAGGGCTATTCGCGATTCGGTGCATAAGAGCTGACAAATTTATGCAATTGCAGAAATATGCCATGGATTGTGAGCGACCTTTATTAAACTGTCATGGTAAAGCTTTTGCAAAACAATTTTTGTGCATCAGCTTTGGTTTTGTTTATGAATGCAATGCATAGCATTTTTATGCTATGGATTTTCGGTATTGCAAATTTGCCAAGCCATGACAAATGCAAATGCGTGTATTTTGTTTGTGTATTGCAAATAATTTGCAATACAAATTTGCAATGCAATGATGCTAGGCCATTTGCACCGGATCGCGAATAGCCCTAATAATACAGCCGATTTGCTATCGCCCAACTCAAACGGAAAGAATGTCGAAAACAAAAGGAAAACTAATATTAAACGTTCGAACTCTAACACTGAGCTTGCAGTAGCCGAACGTTATAAATGGCTGCATCTTTCGCCCTTTTCAAATTCAGTCACGGTTTATATGGTTAAAGAGTTTATCTCAAATCGCACTGGTATCGATAAGAATTCGATGTTTTGCTACAGCCTTGTTAAGAAAGGTGTCCACGCTAGTACTCTCAAAAGTATTAATTTCAAACTGGGTGTACATGTAAATTCTTACTCGAAGCTATTACTGCCTGAGCTGTGGCCTGCTAACGTAGTTGTACGCCCTTTTCGCTTTTTTCCAAAAAACGAAGAGCTTCAACCGACGGCCGACGGTGTTAGAATTCGTGGTAGTTCCGACTCCCCTGTTGTTGCTGCCTGGTATATTCCGCCAAATAGTAGCCACAGCATTTACACAGCACATGTCGACCACATTACATATCTCGCTTTGAATACAGCAGGAGGTGATCATCTTTGCGTGCTGGGTGACTTTAACCTCTGCAATTTTAATTGGTCGCGCACCATTTCCAAATCAGCTCTCATTGCGTGTGATGTTAATAGCAATAGTGAAATTTATCTAGTTGATAGCTTTTTAAGTATAGATCTCATGCAAATTAATTGTTTTCCCAATAAACTTGGTCGCACTTTAGACTTCATATTTTTAAGTAAAACTGTAAATTTTTCTTTACAGGAGTGTAATTTTCCCATAACTAAAACAGACATGCACCATGTACCTCTAGTTGTTGATTTTGAATTTTATAAATTTTCTAAACTTAGAAATGCTAATTCTAGCTTATCATTTAACTTTAAGCAATGCGATTTTTTGAAATTGAATGGTCTTTTGTTGGATGTCAACTGGGATAACTTGTTTCACCACTGTGATGTCTCCGAGTGTTTCGAGATCTTTAGAAGTACTGTTGTAGAAATTTGCAAATGTACTGTTCCAGTATTAACAAAAAAGCATTACAAGGTGCCATGGCACAATGCGGCTTTAATGAGACTACGAAATAAGAAAAACAAGTTGCTTCGTAAGTTCAAAAAAAGTAATAATAATGTTTACTTCGGCCTGTATAAAAAATACTCCAATGAATTCGTATGTTTGGATAAATTTTTGCATAGAAACTATGTCCTTAGTTTTGAAGCCAACTTAAAATCAAATCCAAAAGCATTTTGGCATTTCGTTAATTCGAAAAAATCCTGTTCCAGCATTCCGTCGGCACTTTTTATGGGTGACAATGCTGCTAATACTCCTACAGAAGCCGCTAATTTATTCGCTGAATTTTTTAAGTCCAATTTCACAACAGATTCCAATAGCGATGAGAACGTTTCTTTCGATATTCAACAGTCTCTTGAATTTGGCAAATTAACACTTACTTCTGAGGATGTGCTTAGTGGCATTGCTCGGCTTAAGCCCTCCTCACAAACTGACGATGATGGTTTGTCTGCACTTTTGTTTAAACAGTGTGAATCTTTAGTGTATCCATTATTGGAAATTTTTAGTAAATCCTTATCGTCGGGCACTTTTGTCGACAATTGGAAATTAGCGTTCATCACTCCCATTTTTAAAAGTGGTAACAAAAACGATATCAGCAACTACAGACCCATTTCAAAGCTTTCTGCCACGTCAAAACTTTTTGAGCGCATTGTCCAAGACAAGCTTTTATCTGCTTCTAAGAATTCAATATGTCCGCAGCAGCATGGCTTTATACCGGGCCGCTCAACGGTATCAAATTTAGCAGTGTTTTCAGATGACTGCATAACTGCTCAGCGCTTCAGGTTGACACGGTCTATACTGATTTTTCTAAGGCTTTCGATAGGGTGTCCCATAGTATCCTGTTAAAAAAATTAGCCTGCATCGGTTTCCACTCAGTTTTCCTGAGCTGGGTTTCATCGAACTTATGCAATCGTCTTTGCATGGTTGTTTTCGACAATGTTAGGTCTCTGCCTTTTGTTGCACGCTCAGGAGTCCCACAAGGTAGCATCTTGGGTCCATTGCTTTTTGCCTTGTTTATTAACGATATCTGTACATGTTTCTCCTAGTCAAAGTTTCTGCTTTACGCGGATGAACTTAAGATTTATTATCCGATCAGTAACTCTCTCGATCCTCAATTTATGCAAAACGATATCGATAAATAAATGCTTTTACGTTACCTATGCTAAACGTTGTAATATTATTCAGAGCTCTTATCATATTTCCATGTCGCCACTACAGCGTTTAAATGAAATTAAGGACCTTGGAGTAATTTTTGACTCAAAGTTTACATTCGCTAATCATATAAATTTTATTATTACAAAATCGTTTCCATGCCGGCTTTTGTAAGGCGCCATGGTAGGGAATTCACCGACCCGTGTACACTGAAACTTTTGTATATGGCTTTTGTACGCTCCAGGCTTGAATACACGTCCTTTATCTGGTCTCCTTATTATGCGTGTCATATTGCTAGGATTGAGCGGATCCAAAAAATTTTCATTACGGTTTGCGCTACATAACTTACGCTTTTCGGACCCTATCCCTTCCTATGAATCGAGATGCCTGTTGATAAACTTAAAATCCTTGCAAAGTAGGAGAATAATCCTTTCTTTATATTTTGTTTTCGATCTAGTCTGTGGTGTTGTAGACTGTCCCGTGCTCCTTGAGAGGATTTTCTTTAATATAACTGCAAGACCTCTACGCTGCTCAGAGTTTTTCCATGTTGGTATTTTTAGGGCTCTATATGCACGAAATGCTCCCATCACTAGAGCCTTAATTGAATTCAACAGAATTTATAAATAAATTGATATCGATTTTTCATCTTCAAAAAATCGCTTTAGGAATTCTCTGAATCTTTTTTATAAGTAGTTTTATTTTTTCTTACTATGTATTAATAATGTCAAACTATTTTCTACTTAGCCTATAAGAATTTTTATTGTATTCATTGGCTAAATAAATAAATAAATAAATAAATAAGACTATAAACTGAAAACCGTCACATTCGGCGTTAATTGTGCTCCCTATCTAGCCATACGCACTCTCCACCAATTAGCACAAGACGTAAAAATTACCCACCCCTTGGCTGTGCCCATATTAACCAAAGAAACCTATGTGGATGACATCCTATCTGGCAGTCATGACTTGCTCACTGCTACCCAGGCTCTTACGCAAGTCATCCAAGCCCGAAACTCCGCCGGTTTTCCCTTGAAAAAAAATCACTGCCAACCATCCTAATATCCTGAAATACATAAGCAAGGAAGATTTGCTGGACACCAACTTCCTCGAGTTTGAAAAGACAAGCACTACGAAGACTCTGGGGATTCAGTGGAACGCCCTCACTGACTCCTTCTCTTATACAGTTGATCCCATCCCAGCATCATCCGCGAACACAAAACGGCAAATCCTATCATCTGTGGCGAAACTTTTCGACCCCGCAGGATGGCTTACGCCGATAATGATGCAAGCCAAGATTCTCTTAAAAGAGCTATGGCTTGACGGGACTGACTGGGACGAGCAGGTCAAACCCCTCCGTCTAACAAAATGGACACAGTTCGTCAATAATCTACAATCAATCTCAAACATCCAAATACCTCGATGGGTAAATAATATCCGCGATAGTCATGTTGAACTCCAGGGCTTCTGCGACGCCCCGGAAAAGGCATATTGCGCCACCATATACGTTCGTAGTACCCATGACACCCAAGTAACCTCTCGTCTTTTGGTAGCTAAAAGCAAAGTAGCACCCCTACGAACCATCAGCCTGCCCCGTCTCGAATTGTGTGGAGCTCTCCTACTAGCCAAACTCGTCGCGGTCGTCCAAACCCATCTTAATCTCTCCACAAAAAGGCTTATCATGTGGTCGGACTCCGAAATCGTTCTAGCATGGCTAGAAAAACCACCCCATACATGGAAAACATTTGTTTCCACCCGCACTGCGCAAATCATCGACCTAGTTGGAAACGCCACCTGGCGACACGTGCGCGGCAAGGATAACCCAGCTGATATGGGAACCAGAGAATGCAAACCCCTTGATTTAGCAGCTTCCTCCCTCTGGTGGAATGGTCCGGAATGGCTAACAAGCCCCACCGAAGCCTGGCCAAAATCTTCAACGCGAGATATCAACGCCCCAGAAACTCGACGAGTGGAGGCACTCCATGTCGCCGAAGAAGAGCCTGACATTCTAGACAGGTTCTCCTCATTTCCGCGCGTCCTCAGGGTAATGGCGTATGTCTTCAGACTTATAAACACCCTGCAACGTCGAGTAGTAGGAGTTCATACACGATAAACTCCGTGCTACGAAATACCGACTTATAGCAGAAAATTCAAAACCAAACGATAAGCGGAGTCCTTTGCTTACCCTTAATCCGTCCATCGACAAGCACAACCTACTCCGTGTCAACGGTCGATTAGCTCACGCCACCTTAAGCTACAATGAGCGACATCCCATAATCATTCCCGAGAAATCCCGATTCGCCACCCTCTATCTACGCTTCTTGCACGTGTTGCTTCTCCACGCAGAAACACGTCTGATGCAACAAGTCATCAGACAGGAATTCTATATCCCCCGGCTCAAGCCTCTCATAAAGAAATGCATCTTTCAATGCAAACCCTGCACGGTCCACAAACAGAAAATGCGCTCCCAAATAATGGCAGCTTTGCCATCTGAGCGGTGCACCTTTTCTCCGGCCTTTATGGTCACTCACCGGTGTGGATTTTGCGGGGCCTTTTCAAATAAACACCTCAATGCTATGATCACATACTTTAGTGAAAGGCTATGTCGCCGTCTTTGTATGCTTTACGACAAAGGCGGTGCACCTGGAGCTGTGCTCTGATCTCACCACAAACGCTTTTCTAGCTGCATTTGCTCGTTTTGTTGAACGCCGTGGCTATCCGGCCAAAATCATGAGCGATAATGGCACAACCTTTGTAGGAGCCAAAAGAGCAACGGAGAAAGAATTTATAGACTTTATGAAAGAAGTGTCACATGAAGTCGTTCAGAAATATTCACCTCAAGGGATCAACTGGCAGTTTATTCCCCCCAGTGCCCCTCATATGGGTGGTTTGTGGGAATCCGCGGTTAAAAGTTTTAAACTCCATCTCAAAAAAACCGCTGGAGCCCACAAATTTACCTTCGAAGAGTTTACTACTCTCCTAATTAGAATAGAAGCCGTTTTAAATACCAGGCCAATCTCATCCCTCTCCCAAGATCCTGGCCACTTTCAACGTGGCACCTCACTCTTATCGCTTCCAGAAGTGAACCACCAAGATCTATCGTTAGTTAACAGGTGGGAAAAGGTGAAGGTCTTGCATCACGAATTCAGTCGCCGTTGGAAGGAAGACTATCTCACAGATCTCCAAAAAAGGTATAAATGGAAAAATACACAAGTTGAGCCGATCGTGGATCAATGTGTCCTCATAAAGGACGATAATCTACCCCCCACTGAATGGCGCCTTGGCCGTATAGTAAAAACACATCACGGCAAAGACGGTCATATTAGGGTAGTCGACGTGCGCACCCAAAACGGCACTCTAACACGACCCATTGTTAAATTGTGTCTCCTACCCGCAAACGACCTACCCAGACCTGTAGAAGCCTAGACCTTCTAAAACCTTCGCTCAAGCCAACTCTTCTTTGTTGACTCGACTGCCGCACTGTTAACTTCTCCCGCCTATCTCCGCTGTAAGCACCCTCCCTTGATTAATGAGTGCATAATCATTATACGAATATATATGCCCCAATTTCATATGCTTCACAGCCAAGTACCTTAGGAAAAATCGTTCACTAATCGCCGCCATTCGACCACCTATATTTGCAGATAGAGATGGAGACCGACACCGGCAGTAGTCCGAAACAAACACCGAAGCCAGCACCTAGACCAGCACCTAGACCCGCACCCACGCCTGCTCCTCAACCAGCACCTCGCCACACGCGGCTGTCGACAGTGGTGCCACCGCCTGACCCGGCCACCGAACCGCAGCCAAAGAGGGATGACTTCCAGCGATGCCGATTATGTGCTCGCTACCATGCACTGCGTGCTTGTCGAGTCTTTAGGGCAATGCAGCCTGGGCAGCGATACCTTGTCGCATGGGCACATGGCTTTTGCACTAATTGCCTTGCATTGTCCCACCAACGCAAGGAGTGTTCGTCAGCCGCAGCCTGTAGAGTGTGTGGACAGCTACACCACACACTCGTCCATCGAAGCTCGATTCGCTCCAAACCGCCAAAGCAGCGCCCAGTAGGCAACCATCGCACGGAACCACCAAAGCAACGCCACGGAGGCAGAAAGCGCATGCCACCACCGAAGCAGCGCCGTCCAACCAGTAGTCGCAAGAAGTCACCACAGTCGACCACACAAGCAATTAATGGTAAAACTACCAAATTCTTGGTACAAAACCCGATCCGTACGCTGAAGGAGGTTCAGAGCAGCCTAGCCGCTTAGTGCGCCTAGAGGGGGCAGGATGTCCAAGCGAGGCCGCCGTGATTAGCATTTAGATTTGTAAAAATTGCTTAACTTGTAAAAAAAAACATATAACTTATATTATATTATTATTCATTCAAATGAAATATCGTAAATGAAGTATGAAATGTTAATTAGTATCACATGGCAACATCGGTGTCAGCACAATTCAGCACTTTGACATAAGTTTACAGACTCAACGCTGTAGGTATACGTATGTATGCAGATACAAAAAAACATACAATTTTTCTTCATAAAATCAATCCTCTTTTCGTGATCTCACCGGTTTCTGCTTGTTTTTGCGGTTCACCGACTGTGCCATATATATATACATATCATTCGCAAAGGTTCCAAATTGCTCGTGGATTTTAAATACGCTAAATAAATTGTACGTTACCAAAATTGAATTTTTGGCGTGTTATCCTTTGCAAGAAGCAAATCGTAGTTATCACCAAATCTTGTACGTGCGCTAATAGTCTCATCGACAAACTTTCGGTAAAATACTTTCGCGAGTGCGACCTAGAACCCCGCCGAATTCCTCGCCGCCAGTCGGTCAACTGCCCAGCGCTACAAGTCGCTTTCCACACCGAGCTGAAGCACCCTAACATACAGGCCAGTCCACCGGCTGCTCGCAACCACCCACCGATCATCCAGTTGCCTCCTCGATCGAAAATCCACCAGCCGCCTGCCAGTCAACCGATCGTCCAGCCACCAACGCATCCACCAACAGCCTGCGAGTTCATTAGCCGCATCCATCCGACCAGCCATACTGCTAGCATCTCCAGCCACCGGCGCTTCCACCAAGTGTAACCCCCATAGCTACAGCCCAGACGGCTGTAAACAATAATTTTGTATATTGTACGAAGGCATTCCTAATATTTACGTGTGGTTTTAAAATATACGAAATCTACAATTCAGTATTCGTTTTATTTATTAAATACTTTGGTACATAGTACTGATGCAGATACATGTTTTTTAAATTCGCACAATATATGTACGAATATTTTCGTGCAATATACTACACATTCGTTCTTATTTATTTTCTTTCATTAAAATAAATAATTTTTTTTAGATTGAGCCTGATTTCGTCTTCTTATTCGGAACCAGAAATGAGGTCTTTGATAACGTCATTGTTTTTTGCAATTTACTTTTGGATAGCAGTGCTTTTTTTATGTTGGTCGGAAACTGAACTCGAACCTAGGCTATGCGGAATGGTAGCGCGCACTGCTAACCACTGCACCACAGCGGCTTCCAATCGGAATACACATTAAAAATAATTAATATTAATTTTAGTGTAAAAGAGAATCAACAGTGTTTTTATTTGGTAACACAAATTCACCATAAAACTATGGGCGGATGAATAGCGAATTTATCTGCTAATACCCGTATTTTTCAATTAAATTTCAGTTGTCCTATACAAATTTTTGGATATTATAAACAAGTTGGAAAATATTTCATTTCTTATTTACAGATGGAAAGTATACGCATGCTATATATAAAAATATATAAAATATATATAAAAGCCATACCGCAAATAATAACACAACACTTTATTTATTTTTTTTTTGATCATTAATGTTAAGCATTTTTGCAAAACATTAACGCTTAAAATTTACGATAAAAATATAATAAAGGTGGTGTGTTATAACTCGTACTATCTTTTTTACGAAAATAATTTCGTTAAATATACGAATTATTTTCGTGCATTTTACAAAACTTTCGTAAAAACGAACAAATAAATAATACGAAATTCTTTAGTAAATAGTACGAACGTATTCGTAAAATATAGTAAAGATCTGATGTCTCATATTTTCGTAGAATGTACGAAAACGGTTTTGTACAATTAACGAAAACTTTCGTGGCTCAAAATGACGAAAAATTTCGAAATATGTACGCAAGTTTTCGTTATATTTACGCAGATTTTATTTTCAGTACATGAAAAACAGCTTCACATAAAAATACAATCTCCGTTCGGAGTAGGCGTAAAACTGTAGCTACGCTACGAAAAACCAAAAATCCAAATGCTGCCACCCTTGCGGAAACATGTGCAGCATTGCCAGCTATCAGTTGTTTTTCGAAGATAGCTGAATGAAGGAAAACAAACTGGAAAGGAATTAAAAAACACTCATCATGTGCTTCTTTATTGTAAATTGGTTAATTTTACATATTTCGAGGAAAATTATGGATTCTGATATATTTGCAATTATAGCAGCAGAGTAAGCGGGCACTATGCCAACGGATTCACAAAGGTATGCGGAGCTGTCGGGCATAGTAACCATGGGCGCATCTATGCCAGCTTCTGGTTGAATTGTTGAACCACAAGCCAGAACTCCTCCTATCCCTGAAGCTCTTGTTCTCCAAGCCATTGAAAACATGCACTTTGTTAGGTCCACCACCTGTTACGCTTGCTTCTGCCTTCGGCAGCGCTTAGGGATTATAACCCTTACTAAGTAGAATTATCCTTTCTGTGTTGCGGGGAAGAGGGGCTTCCGCGTGTCAAAGGTATACAACATTTCTTGAGCATATCACTCCGGCTACGCCGTCCACAGTATTTTTGCGCAGAACCCACGTCGAAATTTACAAAAAAGTGCATAGTGCAAACCTAGTTTATTAATAAGCTAGTGGTAGGAAATTTGAAACATTTATCTTAAATAAAATGTGAATCCTTTGATTACACGTGTATGTTAACACAACAAACGAAAATCGTTGTACATTAACTAAACCGGACCCAAGTTTCTCGATAAGGGGCAACAAATATTCTTTTTTGCTCGTTTATATAAAGCAGTGGATAAAAATATACGTATATGCGAAAGGAAAATTTATCTGTTTAAATGAACACTACCAATATTTCTTGCAAACATCGATTTACATCTCTTATTTCGCCTCTGACACAGACTTGTTTTCGTACAAAATTACGCAAAAAAGCTTACTCGTTCGTTTTTAGGTATGCCATTGTACGAATTTCAAAAATTTGAAAATGCGATTCGGATTGCAGAATACTATTTCTACGATTCGTAGCAAAATCCGAATACGAAAGAGTTGCAGAATAGGGGTGTTTATTTAAATGTGCGAAACAAGTGGCAACACTGTTGCTTGCTCCTTGAAATTGTTGTTGTATTTGTTTGTTTGTTTACATTTTGTGCTGAATAGCTAATTGTTGTTTGGTATAAACATAGGGTCGCACATCTCATATTTAAATAGGCAATATTGGCAATTTTTAAGTGCAGATTAAATATGTGACCTGAAAATTAATTTTTGAGGTTAATAAACAATCTCTACTTAAATAGCTCATCTGAAATTGGGCCCTAGGATTTACTCATATCACATATTTTGGGCCGGTTACTCTATGTCTGGTTAACACTAACTACAGGTTTAACATCGTTATCGACGTAAGCGACCCCAAAACATATAACAGGGAGTCGATAAAGATGTATAACTTGTAGTTAGTGTTAACCAGACATTGAGCAACCGGGCCTTAGAGTACAATCATTATTTTCTATGTCGACAAAATATTCACTTACATTCAGCTCGCTTCCTTGAATATTTGGAG
The DNA here is from genome assembly GCF_013731165.1 of Rhagoletis pomonella. Lineage (NCBI taxonomy): Eukaryota > Metazoa > Arthropoda > Insecta > Diptera > Tephritidae > Rhagoletis > Rhagoletis pomonella. Next base: position 1,683,946 of record NW_023458561.1, on the reverse strand, counting down.
GAGTATCCAGATAAATAGTCTTCCATTTTGTTAATGTTTTGGTCTGTTACTTCAAGCTCTGCGCCTAATTCCTTGGTTTCCTGATTGATATCTTCAATTTGGTCTTGGGATTGGTTTTCAGGTAATGGAACTTCCACGATCTCGTAGATGGGTCTTTTATTTTTTAGTGGGGGAGTAAATATGTGTAAAAAATCACGGGCTTTAGCTTTTTTAACTGTATCTTCAGCATATTTAGTAGAATCACTGGATTTTATTACTGCACTTTTAATGTATCGTAACTTTTGTTTAGCGGTATGAATAGAGGTATCAAAGCATTGCGAATCATAAATGCCTTTAAGAAAGTTTTCAGATTTCTGCTCTAAGCTTTCATTATGAAGTATTAGCTTTTTTATGGATTGCGGTAAAGGAGGAGGCGATGGTGGCCGAGTTTTAACAATTAGTATTTCAATAGTAGTTTCATATGATATGCGTGGAAGCGGTTGAAAGAAGCCAGGCATGCGATGAACATTCGGCGGTAAAGGCGGAGGGGGGTCTGAAGTTCCTCCACCTTCATATGGTGTGCTAATTAGGTTTGTTAAAGAATTAGACCATTGCTGAAGAGAAGCACTACCTTTAATGTTAGTAACATTTCTATTTTGCCTGGAACTGTTATTATCATCTGCTGCTGCCGTTACATTATATGTTAATTTGGACGATTCTTTATAAAAAGGAATATCATTGAGAGTAATTGTTCTATTTGTATCTACAATTTTTGGTGTCTCACTAATTTTTATCAATGGAAATGGTTTAAATGAACAGTCAGTGGATGAGGTATTTACTATTTCGCTGTCCTTACCAACGGAATCTTGTTTTTTGTCAGAACTTAAATTGTTTTCAGTTGAGTAGGTAGTAATTTTGGCCAAGTCAACACTTTTTTTAATAGAATTGAATTCTTTTGTAGATTCATCTGTATTCTTTTGATTTAGGTTTTCGCTTTCCACAATTGTCGTTTGATCATGCGAAATATTTAAATAATCCTTCCTCTCAGTGGCCGAAGCTGAATCCTTTTCTTCAGTTATATCTGGGCAGGCTACTTTCTTTTCAACTAAAACGTTTTCAGAGTTACAAATCGATTGGATGTTTTCTTCCAATGTTTTTCTTTCTTCAAGTAGTTCACCTTTGATCTTAAGTGCTAATTTATTTTCTTCGTAGTATTTTGCCTTCTCCTCCTCACTTAAATAGTAATCTTGAGCTACGTCTGAGGCTTTTATTCCAGAGTAGGGATTATGGGCTACAGCTTTCTGTGGCAAGTGAAAAAGCAATTCATTTTCCTGAAGTACTTGACTTGTATCCACACGTAAATCGTCTGCCAAATGTTCCTGCAATGTCGAGTCATCATCCCTGTGCGAAACTATTTCTTGAAACCATTTGTCTCGAATTTCTTTTCTGTGTGGTTTTAATTCAAGCGGTAAAAATATTTGACTTTTCCCTTGCTTTTCTGTTATGTGCAACAGATTTTCTACGGAATTATTTTCAATATTGCAATCAGGTAGCTTTATAATGTTTTGCAAAAGAAAAATTGATCGTTCCTCATTTATTTTTCTTACTTTAGTTATTAAAATCCTTGATTTAAATAGAAATAAATACCGTTCGTGTAACTTTTGAGCAGATTCTTTAACAGTCCACCAGTCGTGGTTTAGTAAACGTCCAATTTTATATATATTTCCTCTATATCCTTCTATACTAGATAAAAATTTATTATGAAATGCTCTATTGGGAACGCTAAGCATTAACTCCAAAGCCTTTTGTAAGTCTTTAGTATTGTCAGACACATTTTGTGAGTATTTTATTAATTCCTGAAATAAGAAAAATTAAACTCAAAAAACTATTAATTTCGTACCACAGAATGTGTTTGTAATTAATAGATGAAGAGCTGGAAGGGTTATGTCTGCTTTGTTCTTTAAAAGTAACTATGATTAAAAGAAATTAAGATAAGTTATGTAAAATGGTGTTCTGAAATAAAAATTATATTCAGTTTTAATAGCAAACAGTGTTTAAACTTCGCAGCATTTATACACAAAATATTACACAACAAAGAAGTAATGTTAAACTATCCGCTGCAATTTTTAAAAAATTCAGGTTATCGACGTCACGATATGGAATATTACTGATGATTCGGCGAGAATAAAAAATTTTATATACATATGCGCTTGTGTTAATGAAATCTTTCTAGAAATTTTTTGTGAAAAATTTTGTATGATGCGTTTTTCCAATAACTGATCAATATAATCCTTAGAATCAATAGAATTTATAGAATGCTTAAAAAATCGAGAATGCGAAACGAATGGATTTGGTCGCCATTTTATAAATACGTATGTATTTTGGTGTCCAGCTGAATAGCTTTTTAGCTAGCTGGGCACATCGGCTGATATTTCAGCGGTAGTAATAATCACTAGACCGAATAAAAAAAATTGTGAAAAAAATTGGAAAAATTACCGCAAAACTAAATTAAAGCTTCACATTCTCAAACAAATAAATCTATTTTAAATAAACTTTGTCATATGAAATATGGATTGTGGTGGGGTAATAGCTATGGCTTTTACCCCATCATAGTAAAAATCCACCAGAAAGCGGATCAGCACGGGGAGGAGATGGGCAACGCCTCCAGTGGACACGCTCCTTCAGACATTCTTCCCGACGATGAGGCCAACAAAACAGGCAACGCATCGAGCGGACCTGGGGCTCCGAGTTGACACCGGTGAATGATAACGCGGAGTCCACAGAAAACACCGAGAGTGGACCTGTGGATCCACTAACGAGTGTATCCGATATTAAGACAGATAAAGAGAGTGAAACGTGCTTAGTATCTGCCTACGTAGGGTCAGTCTACAGTCGGTTGGCAACACTGGACGGAGACCAGAAGCTGGGGGAGAAGCAAAATGACACCACTGCTACCGCTGAACGGAGGGAGCTATGAAGAAGCAATGGATATCATCGACCATGAGGATGGGGCAGATCCTACAAATTAATCTGCACCACTCCAAGGCAGCCTCGGCTGAGGACGTGGTTCTAGGTTAAGAGCCATGGATCGTCAGAAACAAGGTTTGTGGACTGAACTCTGTTGTCTACCACGTTGTACCAGCTCGAGGAGCAGGTAGAATCAGAGCATGCAATCTTATTCCAAAAGTATATTATTTCTGCAGGAAGTTGTGAAGGATGTAAACCGAAAAAAACTCCCGGTTATAATTGGTCCGCCACTATTCTCTTCGCACGATTTGGGGCTTAAGCGACTCCAACTCCCGAGGTGAGTGTTTATTCTTTTATATAATATTACTGTATGTAACCGTGGGAACGACCCCACCTTTGTGACCTCTGTTAGAATAAAAATGCTGAATATCCCCCTCGTCCGAGTTGTTTTACTGACCGGATAACGGATTGGAAGGTGTCCAAAGAGCACTCATTTTCTGACCACTTCTACATTACTTTTAAGCCCACCTTTGATCCTGCTCCTTTAACATCATACAGGAACCAGAAACGAACCGACTGAGTAAAAGACGCTGTCGTCCTCTCTACGTCGATACGCTTTTCAAGGTAAGTCCTGCTTATCGGTAAGGCCTGTTGAAGCTAGTCTCTCGAACACGAAGGTTATTTCTCTCGGTGAGCTGGACTTATCGTCAAAAATTTATGAAACATTGAACTTTGTGACTAGTGCCTGTAATGCTGCATTCAGTGCCTTCTGCTCAATCACCCTCCCGAATTGCAAAAAGAGACCTCAGTGGTGGAATTCTGAAACTCAGCACTGAGGAAAATCAGCAGGAGGCTCTGCCGTCTGGACATTATCAAATAACGAAATACTGGATATCCTTGTAAGCACTCACTTTCCAGGCTGCCCTGATGACACCACCGGCACTTCGCTCGGTCCTAGGACTAGGGTAGCCAGATATTTTAGTAACATAATCAGTACAGTTGGGATCAAAAATCAGTACAAAGCAAAAAAAAATCAGCTCATTTTAAGCGTCTTTTTCGCATTAAGTTAACATATAACAGTCCATTAGTTTAAAACCAAATAAGGTGACAGGTAACAAGATCAATGGAAATAAGGTCAATTGACTTTATTTCCCACCCTGGTGCGAAATAAAGTCAATTGACATTATTACCTTTTCAAAAGCGAAATAAAGTCAACAAAAATTTGGAAATAAAGTCATTGACGCTATTTCCTCATTCAAATGGAAATAGCGTCAACAATGCTTAAAGTATGTCGATTCATAGAAAAAAATTTTGTTCTTACAATAAACATTGCCCGTAAGTGTTGTTTTTTAATAGATGACAAAGGTTACTGCCAAATCCTCAGTGTGATGATATTAATCCAGACCAGAGCTGTGTAATGGTTGAATCAATTGAGTGTGCATTCTCATTTTATCGTTTCAAAAATGTGATTGTTTGATTTAAAAAATTTAACAACCACTCTTGAGATTGGTTACAAATTGTAAACACAAAGTATGTAGTGTGTTATGGAATGGTTGACACCCATTCACATAGAGAATGTGAATGCAAAAAAAAACTCAATCATGTATGATTGTACGTTTATGGGAAAGCAATCTGTCATTATCATTCAGTACTAATACTATTTGTTGTATCAGGGTTGAGATTTTTGTACTCAAAATGTAAAACCAGAAGATCGCCATCTCCCTTAAAATAAGTAAAAAAATAAACATTTGGTTCTAAAATATTTTTCTAAATGTTTGGCCGAGCTTCTGCTCAACCTTGAGGCATGAGTTCTGTTGTTGTGGCACAAATGCTATTTTGGGTTATGATCTGACCAGGTATTTAACCATGGTCCTATGGAGTGGAAGTACGCACATGTAATCACTCTGCTACGGCGGCCGCCGTAAGTACATGCTATACATATACAAAACCGCGTAGTTGCATAAATTACTTTCTAGAGAGTAAAATCACCCATATTTCAAAATGGTTATCTTTTTTATAAAGCAAGCGTATTTCTGGCTAGTATATTTCAGCAAATCCAATTTTTGGCAACAAATGTCAGTTACGAGGTTCTGCAGAATGACGATACGCGGTTTTGCACTTTAAACGACGATATGTAAGTATACATGTTATATTATTTGTTCTCAAAACGCATGAAAACTATAAGTAGTATGCTTGCAAACAATTAATAACATTTTGTGATAAACAGTTTCACAAATGTATTTGCACTTCAAATTTATGTTTTAATAAAGTATTAATTAAATAAAGTATTATTGTAAATTTTTATTTTAATAACTAGATCTAAAGATATTTACACTTAGCAACTCTTGGACTTTTCTTCATTGACAAATGACAGATGTAAACAAAATAAAAAAATAATCGTATTTTTACAAATTTAAAGCAAACGGGCGTTCTTTACAAAAAAATTTAGTTGGGGATCGAATTGCGCATATTTTTTCCAATGCCAAGTGCCTCCAAGAAGTGTTAAACCACTAAATAGCTTAAAAAACGCTTTCAAAAATTCGAAACGAGGGTGAAGTGCAGTCTTCAATTGTGATCGAAATTGTAGGCAAAATTTGAAGAAATGTTGCCCCTCGTTATTAAAAATAAGCAAACCAAGACCCCCGCTTCCCACTGGTGGTTACATAATACTTGAACAGCCCCTTAATTAACACGTGCTTGTTTTGTTCACGCACGGCCAGTTAAACAGGCATGTCTGAATCGATTTCCTTCATCATTCTTAGCAATTTGATGTGCATTTTTATTGTTATGTGTTGCAAACAGACATTTTAGGAACTAAATAGGTTCTAAAATCTTATTTTTAACAGTTTCCAGTTTATGTAATATTAATCAAAACAGCTTTTATTATTTTATGTATTATGTGATTTCTGGAAGCATCGAATACAAAAAAGGGCTGTGACTGGGTTTATGTAATTTGAAATTGTATTGATGATTACCAATAATAATAGAAAGGCGCTTACATATCGATGGTCCTCTGCAATAACGACACAACTCAAAATTTCATATATTTCAGTATAGCCAATGAAAGATTTTTTGTTTCGTAATTTAGCAATAATATGTCTTGGAACATAATTATTCCGGATTATTTGCAGTCATACTGTAAGCTTTCAAATTATGTCTTTTTCTAAAGCTGAAATTTTGAATTGTGCCGTTATTGCAGAGGACCATCGACTTATGTTAGTGTTTGGTCGAGCTACTCCTCCGATTGTGGCATGTGCCTTGATGTTGTCGCACAAAGGGGAGGGACCTACAGTTTTACGCCGACTCCTGCCGGGGCCGACCACTATTACAATACACATTTTCTTTTTTTATGTTGGGCGGAACTGGGCTCGAACCCTCACACTGCGGAATGGTAGTGCGCACTTCTAACCACTACACCACAGCGATCGCTTAATTAATTTTAATCATTAATCGCGATTAACCATTATTCGTTAATTTTTAACCATTCATAGACTAACATTTTGTCGACAATACTCGCATAGATATGTAGGCCCAAATTTTCACAAAAGAGAAAAGTGATTTTCTTCAAAACTTTGGAATGACGTCTTGACTGAACTTACTAATTCGGAATTTCTACTATTACTTATAGAGTAGGCTATTAATAAAGTCTGGGTAATGAAAAAAAAAATTATATTATATGTTCCATAAATATTAAGACTTTTATTGCTTAATTTATTTTTATCGGATGTACAGCAATTTTCTAAAAAGGTCTCTTGATAGATTAGTTCATGAAAATTATTCCAAACGAAAACTTAAAATTGATAAAAAAATCTTAACTAATTTATATTAGAAGTTTTAAGTTTATCCCACTGTAAGTGTGAAATCAGTTGCTATGTGTTTCCATGATACAAAAAACCACTTGATAATTAAGCATATTGTAAACTTTAATTCTACCATACGCAAAAATTTTATTTTTAATTTTTCGTTTGTTTAAGAATATTTTATTCTTAGAATCGAAAATTTTACCAAGCAAAATGTCTTTTGTTTTTTAAATAAATGAGGTTAATGCTCAATAAGTTGATAATTGTTGTTCTCAATTGCATACTTCACACTAACTCCAATATTGAACAGTGAACTATATTTTAATTTTAACCAAATAAACAACGATATAGTTTGATGGTCAAGCACATATGGAGGATTCACAAGAGGTGTTAAGTGTCGTAATGTGTTCTTCTTCTTCTTAATTGGCGCTGTAACCGCCTAAGCGATTTTGGCCGAGTCCAAAACAGCAAGCCAGTCATTTCTCTTCTGTGCTAACTGATGCCAATTGGAAATGCCAAGTGAAGCCAAGTCCTTCACCACCTGGTCTCTCCAACGCAGAGGAGGCCTTCCTCTTCCTTTGTTACCAGCATTGCGGCCCGCGTTGAACATTTTCAGAGCAGGAGCGTTTCAGTCCATTCGAACGACATGGCCAAGCCAGCGGAGCCGCTGAATTTTAATTCGCTGCACTATGTCTATATCGTTGTAAAGCTCATACAGCTCATCGTTAAATCGTCTGCGATATTCGCCATTACCAACTCGTAAAGGTCCGTAAATCTTTCGCAGAATCTTTCTCTCGAAAACTCCAAGAGCCACCTCATCAGATGCATTCATTGTCCATGCCTCCGCGCCATACACCAGCACAGGCATGATGAGTGACTTATAGAGTGTGATCTTCGTACGACGAGAGAGGACTTTACTTCTCAATTACCTACTCAGCCCAAAGTAGCACTTGTTGGCAAGAGTGATTCTCCGTTGGATTTCAAGGCTGACATTATTAATGGTGTTAATGCTGGTTCCCAAATAAACGAAGTCGTCTACTTTTTCAAACTTGTAACTGTCAACAGTGACGCGGGTGCCAAGACGCGTGTGCTCTGACTGTTTGTGTGATGTGTGATGACAGGAGATACTTCGTTTTGTCCTCGTTCACCACCAGACCCATTCGCTTTGCTTCTCTATCCAATCCCGAGAAGGCAGAACAGACGTAGCCCTTGTTTTTACCGATAATACCGATGTCGTCGGCATACGCCAGCAATTGTACGCTCTTATAAAGTATTGTGCCTGAGCGGTTCAGTTCTGCGGCTCTTATTATCTTCTCCAACATCAGATTAAAGAAATCACACGAAAGGGAGTCCCCTTGTCTGAAACCTCGTTTGGTATCAAACGGCTCGGAGAGGTCCTTCCCTATTCTGATGGAGCTGGTGGTATTGCTCAACGTCATTTTACACAGCCGTATTAGTTTCGCGGGGATACCAACTTCTCTTCGTGCTGTCGAAAGGTCCAATCAGCTCGTTGCCGGTGGGCTTCAGTCCTTCGCACAATACGCTCGATAAGACCTTGTAACCTATGCTTAGAAGGCTGATTCCGCGGTAGTTGGCGCGTATGGCGGGGTCGTCTTTCTTGTGGATTGGGCAGAGCACACTTAAATTCCAGTCGTCGGGTATGCGTTCATCTGACCATATTCTGCATACGAGCTGATGCATGCACCTCATCAGCTCCTCGCCGCCGTACTTGAATAGCTCAGCTGGCAGGCCGTCAGCTCCAGCAGCTTTGTTGTTTTTCAGCCGCGTAATCGCTATTCGTACCTCGTCATAGTCAGGCGGTGGGACAGCTACTCCATCATCATCGACTGGGGACTCGGGTTCGTCTTCCTCACTACTTTCAGCGCTGCTACCATTCAGTAGGTTATAAAAGTGTTCCCTCCACAATTTAAGTATATTCTGGACATCGGTCACTAGGTCGCCATTGTTGTTCTTACAGGAGTTCGCCCCGGTCTTGAAACCTTCCGTAAGTCGCCTAACCTTCTGGTAGAATTTTCGGGCGTTCTTCCTGTCGGCCAGCAGCTCAAGCTCTTCGCACTCACGTATTTCGGCCTCTCTCTTCTTATTGCGGCAAATACGTCTCGCTTCCTTCTTCAGTTCCCTATAACGATCCCACATGGCTCGCGTTGCGCCCGATCGCAGCGTGGCCCTGTAGGCGGCATCTATTTTCTCTGCGGCTTCTTGACATTCCTCATCGTACCAGTTGTTCTTTCGGGCTCGCTGAAATCCAACTTCTTCTTCGGCGGCGGTAATTAATGATCAGGAAATGTGGTTCCACTGCTCGCGTATGTCGGATGGTTGAAGAGTGCTCTCAGAGAGCAGGTGTGTGAGTCGAGTGGCGAATAAATTGGCCGTCTGTTTTGATTGCAGCTTTTCGAAGTTAAGCTTTCCTTGCATTGTTGGGCGCACATTGTTTGCTGCACAGAGGGTGTGCGTATCTTGGCTACAACAAGATAGTGGTCCGAGTCGATGTTTGACCCTCGGAGTGTATGTACGTCCAAAACGCTTGAAGCATGCCTTCCATCTATCACAACATGATCGATTTTTTTCTCGTTTTTCGATCTGGAGACAGCCATGTAGCTTGGTGGATTTTCTTATGCTGGAACCTAGTACTACATATTACCATATTTCGGGCCCCGGCGAAGTCGATCAGCCTCAGTCCGTTATCGGACGTTTCGTCGTGGAGGCTGAATTTTCCGACAGTGGCGCCAAAGATCCCTTCCTTGCCCACCTTGGCATTAAAATCGCCAAGCACGATTTTGACATCGTGTCGGGGGCAGCGCTCATATGTACGTTCCAAGCGCTCATAGAAGAGATCCTTGGACGCCTCATCCTTCTCTTCCGTCGGGGCATGGGCGCAGATGAGCGAGATGTTGAAAAATCTAGCTTTGATGCGGATTGTGGCTAGACGTTCGTCCACCGGGGTGAACGCCAGTACTCGGCGACGGAGTCTCTCTCCTACCACGAATCCAACACCGAATTTGCGCTCCTTTACGTGGCAACTGTAGTAGACGTCGCAAGGCTTCACGCTTACTTTTCCTTGCCCCGTCCATCGCATTTCTTTGATGGCGGTGATGTCAACCTTTGTCTTCCCGAGGACATCAACCAGCCGGGCAGAGGCACCTTCCCCATTAAGGGTCCGGATATTCCACGTGCATACCCTTAAATCATAGTCCTTTATACATTTGCCGTGGTCGTCATCAGAAAAAGGGGGTCTCATCCGAGGCTGTTTTTTTCTTTTCATTGGGCGGGATTTTAACGTGGCGGGACCCAAACCCAGCGCACGCGAAGTTTCACGCCTTCTCACTATAGCTCGCTCCCAAACGGGTGTTTGGTTGCTACCCAGAGGATACGTGGATATAAATATCCGGAAGTTGTGAGCTGCGATTTGAACCGTACGCACAAGAATCGCTTCTGGCCACTCCCAGGTGAATGGCAGTCAAAAGTTTTCCACTTCTGCGCACGGAACCATCCTCTCGTAATGTGTTAAAGTCTTAAAATTTTTAAACGTAAAATAATACCTAATACTTCTTTAGGCGTTATTAACAGAACCAAAATGTTTTTAAACTAGTAGGACATATATTATTGGCTCTTATTATACCCAACGAATCTTTCAAATCGCTTTTAACCGTTACTGTATATTGAACAAATTTAAGCCTTTAAGACATTACGACGTCTAACACGAATTGTGAATCCCCTAAATATGCATTAAATTACACATCAAAATTTGTAATTTCAGTGTTCCAATTATATCAGAAACAATCGCACCCGATATAGAAAACTGTAATAGTCCTGGCTAGTTACATTGTGAAATAATCGGATGGCATAAAGACACTAAATATTTTTAAAATATGTTCACTAAAATTTTATTAACCTAAATGTAAAGTTTTTGCGAAGTGTTTATCGAATTTAATGTAAAATTTAAAAGTTTTTAATATAAGATATTAACTATTTTTAAACGGTAAATGTTAATACAACTGTTTTATATATAATCCCAAATTTTTGATATAAAATCCCCTCTATCAAAAAACTTAAATTGGGTAACACCGCTTCGAATTTTTACAATTGGGAAATTGTCAAAAATCTGCCTTTTTATCAAAAAGTTGTTTACCAGGGCGTCTTTGAACTAATGATTGGTACCGAATTAAATAATTCACACGCATAAAAGATTGCAGCCTTTTCAACACTCACTCAGTGTTAAACCTTTTTTTGATTTAGCATTGGTGTTTTCAATTTTGCTATGAATATGTTGATGTGTGAATTCATAACTGCTTTGGGTGAATGGAAAATTTAAAAATTATAAATCTCAATCATAAGCGAGGAATAAGTAATGAAAACTGAATAGAAAAAAATTGTTGATTTTAAATTGAAAATGATTTCACATATACACAGCTCTGATCCACACACAATCAAGAACTACCACCAATTGATTTTACTAAACAAATTTAAATTACGAATATGTAAAACACGATGCGAAAAACTAAACGCAAAGCACAGCTGGAATACGAGAAATATTTGAAAAAAGAGTGTAGAAATCATCCACAACTTGCAAAGCATGTTTCGTTCCACAAAAAAAAATAACGCTATTAAATTGAAGAAACAGTCCATGTCCAAAAACCCGGAGGAACACTGAAAGAATTCTATGTTTTAAATTAGCATATTTTGAACGAGATCGGAATATCCAAGGTGGAAAAGAAACCAACCTTTCTATAAGGAAACAATTATAGAAAAGGAATTTTCTTACACTGTATTCATGTCTCCGCCAGCAATTTGTGACATCATTTAAAAGCAAGGCGAACGACGACACTATTTATTGGATGGCACATTCAAGCCAATGTGCCAAAATGCGTGTATAAACAATTATTGATTTTTTAATATCGGAACCGAGATCATGTAAATTAATTGATTGGTTTTCACTAGGGCTGTGCGATTAATTGATTACTCAAAATTTTAATTAATCATAAAGTAAATAACTCAATTATTCGATTAATTGAAGATTATGATTACTCAAAAGTTCAGTTACTCGAGTAATCAAGATTTTTGATTAACCAAAAACAAAAATATTTGAGTAATTTGCTTTATGATTAATCAACATTTCGAGTAAAATGAGTAATCAACATTTCAACTCTTTACATATGTATAAAGTAGTTAAAGTTCCTTTATACTTTGAAAACAACGTTTCTGAATTCAAAAATTAAAACAAACATTTTTTTTCATATACAGAATGTAAAAAAGAAAGTAAGCATTTTCCAAAGCAAACTCTTTTAACGAGCAAAATTATTTTTTTTTGAGTAATCATATTTCAAGTAACTCGATTAATCATCGTTTTGAGTAATCAAAATCTTGATTACTCGAGTAATTGATTAACCGAATAATTGATTAACCAACATGCTCGAGTAGTCGAATAATCGCACAGCCCTAGTTTTCACACATTTTTGAAACACAAATTATATGCTTTTTTACTGCAGACAAGTTGTTGCCAAAACACAGCAGACATCCTCCAATCAGGGCTGCCACATATCCTTAGTTATGAGGTGCCATATTGAGGATAAAAATGTGCCAAAATGTGCCAAATAGAAAAATAAAAGTGCCAAAAAATTCCTTTTAATCATTCACATTTAGCAATAAAATAAAACCACATTTTCAAAACAAAAGTGCAATGATAAAATAAGATAAACCAGGTGAATAGCCTTTATAAATTAGAAAATTTTAGTTGAGAAAAAGAAGTGCACGCAAAGGATTTCACAAAAATGTATTGAAATGTTATTTTTTTTTACAAAAGTGCCATTTTGGCACTTTGTGCCAAATTGAAAAATTAAGTACCATTTGAAGTAAAATAGGGACAAATAGCACGGTTTGAGCCAAGTTGGCATCCCTGCTTCCTGCTGTAGCATTAATATCACCGATGACTGTTAAAGCTTAGGTGGATTTTTATATCAGAATCTCATCTTTGTGAAGTGTTCAGATAGAGGGTACTATTGAATATAAAAGCCCTCGATGTTTAAAATATATAAAAAAATTTATTTAAATGTCTGCAAAAAATAAATCTACCTGCGTTACAGCACGGCGGGAGATGGCTAAGGGGGGGCCGGGGCGTAGCGTGACGTGGTATGCGCGCCGGTCGCGCGGGGTACCTGGGGCGCGAGCGCGGACGCGGGCCGCCGCGAAGCTAAGCAAATTTAATGTTTGAAAAAGCAATAATGTCAATGGATTTTATATCGCTTTTAAAAAGGTAACAATGCCAATTGATGTCAATTGACTTTATTTCGCACCAGGGTAGGAAATAAAGTCAATTGACCTTATTTCCGTTGATCTTATTACCTTAACCCAAAATAAGAGTATTACGTATGTATGTATAGTTGTGTTCACAAAAATAGTAGTAAAATGTATTGACAAGTTTTCTTTCCTTACTTAATTTAATTTTTTGTAAAGATTTAGTTAATTCTATAACAAAAACCGTGTAAGTTGAACTCTCAAAATTTCTAAAAAATTTATAAAAAATTAAAGACTTAAAAATTTTCATCAAAATATCTAACTTTTTGATCCGAATTTAAAAAAAAATTGGAGTTTCGAGCTCGAGTCAGAATTTGTTTGCATAAATTTAAGCTACAAATTTAGAACATATTTAGTTGGTGTTCTTATTAAATACAACAGTCGCAGTCAAATGTTGACTAAAAGCTATAACACCGAATTTCGCTAAACAAATTTTCGAGTACGAATGAAATTGAAAAATGTTAAATGTATTTGCAAAAATAAAATTACAAGTGGTCGAACATCAAAAATCAAAGTAAAGCTGTGTATATCATATCCAGGATAACGACTAGTTTGCACCTTTTCCAAATTTTTAGAATTGCACAAGAACAGGCCTGGGCGACGACGACTGCGCAGTACCATCGGGATAACTTAGCGTGTTCGTATACACGAAGTAGAATGCGAAAATTAAATAAAAATTAATTACTACTTCACAATGAATCGCTTAAAATTCAATACGCTAAATCACACTTTATTTTGGCCTTCAACTTCATGTATACGAACACTCGATGTTACCCCGAGGGTACTGCACAGTCGGAGTCCCCCAGGCCTGCACAAGAAGCACAAAAGGAGAAGAAGTCGCCTTCAGTTTGAAATACTAAGTCTGTTACAGGTGCTTCACGATTTGCAGGTTTTTACAGGAAGTCGTTCCCGGTCGCCACCTTCCATAAGGTTTATTAACGGCGGAAACAGCTTTTCCTGTAAATCCTGTGGTTTAGGTTTGCACTAAACACTCAAAAGAAACACGAGTTCGAAGTATAGGTATGTATGTGGTTTATTTGGGTACTCGCAAGGCGAACGTACCAATCACGTCAAAAGATTTAAAATAATGAGCAATGCTCATATCAAAGTTGAGATTAAGTAGAAGAATAGTGTGTAAGCAACGAACAACAAGATAGGTAGTAGTTCTTGTATACTGTACAATGGAATGATCGAAGTAACAGTTGGGTGGCATGACATATGTACTTATGTATGCTAACTGCAGCAGGTCCCTGATGCTGGTGAGGCCGGATTGCGTGGCTTCAAAACAAACTAAATTCAAATGCCTATTTTGGATATTTAACACTTCTCCCCGGCTGAACCGTCCAGGTTCAGAATTTGTGGCTCGATAAGACGACAAACCTTCCGCACCGGGCGTAGGCACCGGATAAAAAAGACCTCCATGGTGGGGCGCTGCTGGAGTAATAAATTTCCATTGCGTTCCCGATGATGCTATGCGGTGATGAGCGTAAACATTTTGCCAGTCTTGCAGATCTTCATGCATCCATCGACTAGCTCCAACAAATTGCGTTCCGTTGTCACTACAGAGGATCCAACAAATACCTCTTCGGCTTATAAAGCGATCAAATACGTCGATGAATGACTGGGCTGACAAACTTTCAAACAGCTCTATATGCACGGCTTTCGTAGCCATACAGATTAAAATCGCGCCGTATGTTTTTGTTATAGTGGTGGATCGCTTCCCGCCAGCCCGAATGTTGAATGGCCCAAAATAGTCGAACCCGGTATGCGTGAAAGGTGGAGCTACTATTACACGGAATTTTGGAAGCGATGACGTCTGCTGTTGCTGAGTTAAACGGGCGTGTCGACGACAAACGACAAACTTGTGAAAGTACGACTTCACAAGTCGGCGTCCATGTATAATCCAAAATCGTGATTGCAGGTACTGCAGCATTTCCTGTATACCACCATGTAGGCAGCGCTTGTGAGTATCGGCCGAGGGTATTTTTGCCAAAGAGCAATTTTGAGCGAGAATCACTAGATTTTTCTGCTCATAAGGTAGTTCCGAATTCGTTAACCGACCACCTACTTGGAGGATGCCTCCCTCATCCAAGTGAAAGCAGTTTACTTGATGTGGCAACACTGGCACAAGACTTAAGTGCATTAGTTTTAGATTGGTACACATTACCTTGACTTTGACGAATGTGCACGACAAGTGCCCATTCTTTCTCTTCGGCAGAAATCTACTCGTTCGCACGTTGACTTCGGAGTGACGGCGTCGAATGCGGGCAGTCGTATTGAGCAATGTATACAGACGGCTAAATTTGTCTACCAAAGGTATTCTCTGCCCGCCCACTGACGTCATTACGAACCGTGACTCAGTGCAAATGCAGGTCGGCCTTCGCTGTTGAAAAGTTGTTGCTGCTCGCTAATTAGACTTGGCAGCTGATGTGTTGCCTCATCCACCTAATGGATGAGCGTGGGTCCCTTCCACCAGAGCTTATTTTCGATGGAGACTCGTGTAATTCCGCGGCTCGCGCAATCCTCTGGATTGTGTTCAGATCGAATATGACTTTGACTGTATGATGGCAACCCGACTAGCTGTAAGCTGCTTCAAGGTAGAAGGCTGACGCCGAATCTAGTGGAGCACAATCATGGAGTCACTCCATAATATGTATGTAACACTCTCTAACTGTAAAGCACGACGGACGCTGTTCACAGTTTTAACCAAATTTGGGCAGCAGAAATCTCCAGGCGAGGGATCGTCATCTCATTCAGTGGTGAAACCCTTGTTTTCGCCGCAATGAACGATGTATGTGACTTTCTGTCGGTGCTAACGCAGCTCAGGTAAACCACTGCAGCGTACGCCTTGGTGCTGGCAAAACCCGTGGAGCATCGTTGCCGAATGGTCTCTGATTCCTAGCCATCGAGGTACCTTGATCCTTTCAAGAGTCGGGAGACTCTTCTGACATTTAAGCCAGGTCTCGCAAAATTCAGGTGGTAGTGGAGTAGCCCATCTTAGTTTTGCCAACCAAAGATTCTGGACAAATATCTTTGCATCTACGACGACTGGCGCCAACATACGCGACATAGGACTGGCGATCATATAGCCTCGCAATGTCACTTAAAGCCAATCGTTTAGTAGGAACTGATTCAATATTACATACCTTAACCTTGAAAAATAAGGTATCAGTGATAGGATTCCAATGGAGACCCAATACCGTTGTGTTGGAATCGCTGAAATCAATCTCCGATGCGAACGCCCTAGAGCCGCTGATTCCTTTCAGGGCCTGGCTGCAGTTGGAGTTCTACTTATCCAGCTCGAATTTCCCTTGGTGAAGAATGGCATCAATGTCGCGCGGGCGATTGATGGCCAGTTCTGTCGTATGAACACTTTCTAAATAATCGTCTTCATAAAAACTGTGAAAGTTGATTTCTCGTGCTTCGGCTGCCCGGCTTCAGTGTTGCCGCGAATCATTTTTAGCGGTAGCCAAATTCCGTTAAAAAAGGGCTAAAAAAGAGCTAAAGAAAAGTCGTTGTGGCAAAAATGGTAGCTAAATTTTTTACCTACATATACATATATAGGTATACACGTAAACATTTTCAATAAGCAATGGTATAGAAAAACAATGAAGTCTGGAAAAAAGCTAATATTTTATCCAACCAAAAACCTTTTTGTATAAAAGGGGAAATATACGACACCAGCTTGCTGGCTCCATCAAGTGATTGTACCATCTGGCTCGAAGCATATAACTTACCAGCATGCTGGTACAATATTTATTTCTTTAAAAATGAGGTCGAGGAAAGATCGAAATGATTACAGCCGAAATTCCATAACTTTTCTACCATTTTGTTAAACATTGGTTTATTTTTTTTAACTCACAACTGCAATATCGTGAACTCTTCCACAAAACGGCTTTGACCCATATAGGTCACGAAATTTCCGGCAAAATACTTTTTACTTAGAAAATTTAGCTAATTTCACCACTCACGACACCAGCTGGTACAATCATAAAATTGTCAAATAGTTTTTGAAGTCGCACCAGCAGCTGGTACAATCACACCACAAGAACATACACGGTCAATCCATTAAACAAATAAAGCATATTAAGGGCCGTAAACTTATCTACATACAATACATATATGTATATATATCAGTCTTTCTTAGTTTAAAAATGTATCTCTACATAGATGAACAAAAAGTTATACCAAATTAAGCATATACAAGTTTTTCATGCCAAGTATAAATAAATTCTAAAAAGGGCTAAAAAAGGGCTAGGGGCAATTTTAAATTTATGTGGCCAAAAAGGTATGTGGTAGCTAAATCTAGCCACCAAAGGGCTAAAACGGCAACACTGCCCGCCTTACGTCGGCGATGACTTCCCAGTTATCGTATGCGCATTGCCTTAATGCCCTTTTGGCGTTAAATGGTCCCCTTTCTATACCGTAAGTCACGGTTTTGAGTTGGTAGGTACGCAAGAGCTCGAGGGGAGACTCCCTCCATAGAATTTGTTGCCATCTTCGATGTCTTGAATTTACCATGACTTGTCGGAACATCTCTTTCACATCTGCCGTGAGGGCCACTGCATACCGACGAAATCGATGAAGAATGTCGACCAGTCCATGTTAACTGCTGTAGCCTCGGTCGCCTCCATGTGTCCCAGGTTTATGTATTCTCGAATGAATTGGATATACTCACGATTGAGAGAATACAAAGGTTGCGCCGATCTCAGACCGCTATTCCTCTCTTAACGAATTTGACAGAATCGTTGTTTGCATGACGTCACACTGGTGCAACTTGTTTACATTTTTCTTGCAAAATTTTTTCTTCTTCTTCCATTCTTGCTCACGTTTTGGCATTTCTCTCTCGCAATTGCACCAGTGTGACGTCACACAAAAGTTATTCTCAAAAATCCTCTCTGATCGGCGCAATCTTGTATTCTATCATTCTTGGGATATACTTGTCTCTCAATTTAGAATCCTTCGCCAACTTACGTTCTAGTTGAAGAAATTGCCGGAGGGAAGCAGGATGGGAGTTTCCCAGTGGGGATGCATCTGGTCGAAACGGAATCTGCACACTGTACCGACCGTCGGGACATCTTGCAACCGTTTTGGTGAAAATCTCTTCACATGCGCCGACCTCTGCTACGATCTCACCTGATGAGTCTTCGGTGGCACAAAATTTTTGTAGAAGCTCGTCGATGATAGAATCACTACGACATACCTCCGCAAGAGATGAGTGCCACGTTGAGTCAGATACATCCGATGTTACTGGACCCAGCACTATCCAACCTAATCGGGTGCGTATTGCGCATGCTTCTTCACTTGATCCAACTACGACGTCACTTAGCGCAATAGATGGCCAAATGTCTGCTCCAATGAGTAGATCAATAGAGCCCGGTAGACCCAGTGAAGACCTCTGAGGTGTTCGCTGATACGGATATTCACGGTGCTAGCAGGTGCTGTTGACGTTATCGAGTCAATGACATATGCGCTAAAGTCGATCTTGAACCCTTTGTCCACACGTGCCTCTATGCTGACCCTAACAATGCTCTTGGTGCACGTTGAAAAGCTTTGGTCAATACCCTCCACCCGGATTTCACAGGGACTTCTAGGGATATTCAACATGGTTATTAATGATTCACACACGAAGCTCACCTTGAGTAATACCATTGCAATCGGCAAGAAGAACCTCCGCCGTTGCCAGGAGTAAAGTCCTGTCATTCTGCAAGAGGAATGACTGGACTTCGTCGTTCTGTCATTGCTGTCGCGGAAGTACTTTAGGCGCCACCGCAGGGCTCGCAGTGGCCGTACCTAGAGGTGTTGAAGTAGACGCGACCTTCTTCTGCGACTTTCTACATAGAAGGGTGTTGTGCCTCTGCTGACAGTTGGTGCACGCCCCGGATGGATAGTCCCGGATCAAATGGCCGACCTGAGGCAATTAAAATACAAAGATGCTTGCTTCACTAGCTCCCATCGTTTGCCAGCTTGGAGATTTTGAAATTTTTGTCACTTCGTAATGCGATGGGGATCATTGCAAGATGGGCAGGTTATTACTCGGCCCTGTGCTGCTGCTGGCTGTAATCGTAGATAGATAGGCCTTCACCGCACGCGTTGACGCTCTCGATGAAGAACTCTGAGCTACAGGTGGGGATACCGGCAAGTTAGCTATTCGCCGCTCTACAAAACTCACCAATTCTTCCATTTTAGGTATTTCGTT
The DNA here is from genome assembly GCF_013731165.1 of Rhagoletis pomonella. NCBI lineage: Eukaryota > Metazoa > Arthropoda > Insecta > Diptera > Tephritidae > Rhagoletis > Rhagoletis pomonella. The sequence continues at coordinate 1,664,689 of NW_023458561.1, read as the reverse complement.
GGACTTTAAGCTCATGTCACACTCAGTTCGAGTTAAAACCGGCAGCTTAGGCAATACAGCTATGGCATCCCACTGCTTTAGAGGCACATCCATCACCTCCAGCGAAAAGATGCACGGAAGATGCACCAGAAAGGATGCACGGATTATCATAACGACGCTTTAACACGGCCCAGACCTCCCCATAACCACCGGTGTACAAGCCGCCTATTAGAGGGACGTTTTCTGCCTTCACATATAGGCGTAATTTTCCCAGTTTGTAGGTAGGCTCTAATTCGCGTCTGCTATGAACGAGCGTCTCGAACATGTCCTTAAACGCCAACCAATTCGTCGGCTGTCTGTCAAAGCTGGGATTGAAACTGGATCCAATCGCATGTCCGGTGCAAGGCTGTATACTTGGTTGAGGCTCCTGGTAGGTGGTGACATCTTTCGCTTCAACCTTATGCAAATGTTGTTGAACGTCCTCTCCGTGGAAGCGAGTAAATAGTCATGGTCAGTCATTTCACCTTCTTGTGCGACCGAGACTAGGGCCAGATGATTGTCCATAAAACGCGACGAAGTGCTGTTGCGCGCTGGATAAAAACTGCTCACTTTCGACACAGTATGGGTCAAAGATGTTTAGGTTTGCACTAAACACTCAAAAGAAACACGAATTCGAAGTATAGTTATGTATGTGGTTTATTTGGGTACTTGCAAGGTGAACGTACCAATCACGTCAAAAGATTTACAATAATGACCAATGCTCATATCAAAATTGAGCTTAAGTAGAAAAATAGTGTGTAAGCAAATAACAACAAGGTAGGTAGTAGTTCTTGTATACTATGCAATGGAATGATCGAAGTAATGGTTGCGTGGCGTGACATATGTACTTATGTATGATATGTGCAGCAGGTCACCTGATGCTGGTGATGCCGGATTGTGTGGCTTCAAAACACACTAAATTCAAATGCTTATTTTGGATATTTAACACCTGTAAAACCTCCAATCGTGAAGGGCTTTTATAATACTAATAATAATCTCAACGTTTTACCCTCCTTTCCCGCCGTCCGCACGAGGGGCGCAGTTCGCATGACGTACGGAACCATTATTTTAAATTTTTGCGCCGAGTCACGAAAGGCAGGAGTTTGTTATGAGCTGGAATAGCCACGACCAACGATAGTTTCGATAGTCGATAGTCACAACTATTAGTATCGATACTATCGAAAATGTCAACACTATCGATAGTACTATCGATAGTTTTGATTAAAAAAGTCCAAAAATTAAACATAACTACTTTCATTGAATATGAGATCAGAATTTCTAAAATTTGTCGAAATTTTTGTTAAGGAACAAAAGTTTGTCAACGATTTTTGTTCCTGAATAACGTATGTATGGGTGAAAGCTATCAGTAGTGCTTACAAAACCATCAATGTTTTCGATAGTCAAAAGCCATCAATACTATCGATAGTGCCATCGCTTGTTTTCCAGCTCTAGTTTGTTAAGCGTCGAGATCTAAAACTGTTAAGCTACAGAACTAAATTCATCAGCTGATTTTATGTCTATGTTAATAATTCCTTTATTGAGTGAGGACAGTATCGCTTTCTTATTGCTAAAAAGCGGTTCTGGTAGATCAGACGGGCTGGAATGAGAGTTAATATTCTGGCATAAGCAATGGAGTGGCTCGTGTAATTCGGAATTACTTTTACAAGTTTTCAAAAATAGGGGACAATAAAGTCTTGATACACGAGATGGAACATTAAGGCTAACTTCACCCAGAAGAAACGGACTTGAAATTGAGCCTGTCAGTAATTTAACCATCAAAATTGTACAGAGCAGTTCACTGTGACTGACAAGTGTAGGAAGATTAATAAGTTTTAATCGGCTCGTAAAAGAGGAAAGGTTATATTGAGAATCCCAACGGAAATTCCTTAAATCAAAAAGTAGGATTTTTTTTTGAATTGAATTGAACTCGGCCAAAATCGCTTAGGCGATTACAGCGCCAAATAAGAAGAAGAAGAAGAGCATGATTAAAAAAAAATATAACTTAGCTCATACGGAATACGTTCATAGCCAAAAGTACGAGTAGGCATCGATACTTTAGGTCCGATATGTTTCCTGTATCGATACTTTCTTTCGATACTACTTCCAAGTAAACGTATCGATACCTGTTTGACGTCATTTCATCTCTAGATTGGCTGACTCCACAAACTGTTTCAAGGAGCAGTAAGGGTTTTTCGAGAACTCTGTGGTATCACATAGAGCCCATTTTCAGGCCTATATGTGCTGGATATAGACACGAATTTCGATATGATGCGAATCCATATCGATATGTTTCTCATTCGCCACCGATATTTTTCAATCTATAGTTTTAAAACGATATTTTTTGGAATCATGTACCAAGACCCCGGTATCGTATTGAATGCTGAATTCACATTACAAAATTAATGAAGCATATTCATATTCGAATAACTGGCCACTGTGACTCCGTAGGATCTGGATTTGATCCCTGGTCCGAGCAACATCTAAATTATAAATAGTTTTTTCGAACAGCGGAGCCACCTCTGCAGCCCCTGACCAAATTTCCGCAAAAAAACTTCTGAGGCGGCGTACGATTATAGGTCCTTTCATTTGTGTTATAACATTAGCATGCACACCACAAATTAGAGGAGGAGCTCGGCCAAACATTTTGCAAAAAGTGTATAGGCGTGTATTCATTAAGTTATTTATAGCCGGCTTTATTTCGACTTTTTTGGCTAATTACCAACTTAAAATTTATTTTTAGCTTTAGGTGCAATTAAGTCGTCTTTTAAAAATTACTTTCTAATAATAAAAAGTGTTTTTTTTTACACACATTCATAATTTTGCTTTTAAAAAAAAGTGTACTGAAAAGTACTTATTTTCATAGCATGAAAAAGTCTAAGGTACTGATTTTGCGCCAAAAAAATCTGGCAACCCTAGCAAAAACTGATTTTAAAAACTGCTACTGTGCTTTCGTATTTAGGTTTATGTTAGTAACTTTTTGTGCGAATCAAAGCCAAATCAAATCTAAAGCATAACTTCAGCAATTCGTAAAAATGTTGTGTTACAATTTGTGTTAAAATGCGTTGAAAGAAAGTATGTACATACATAGGCACAGATAAATTTAAAAATATTAGCATGTAGTGTGGTTACATACATAAGTACATTAAAGTGTCCCAGAAAATAAAATTTACTACTTTATAACACATTATCTTTTTTTGTTTCCACAAACAAAAACGATGAATGTATGTAGTATCTTGCTTAAATGCAACTCTGCATGCCAACTCGATAACACTAAATGGAGGATAGGAAGAACGAAGCCTGGGTTAACGGACACTGACGAGTAGTATAGTTTGAAAGGTAAAAGAGGCAAGATGAAAAACGCTACGATTCGTACTTAATTAAAATGATCTAACTTCAAAAGTATACTTAAGTCTAATTTAAGTGGCAAATGTATAAACTTTGATGTGCAAATAAATGTGAACTGATTTAAACTGCGTTGTACTATTTCATTTGACAATTGGAATATCTGACGAAACCCACATGTATGTACAAATGGTTTCGGTTAAAGTGTGTACACATATTTTTTGTAGTCTTCAGAAACGATGATTCTTAAATTCTCTCGAAAAACTATTTAAGACGCAAATTTGCTACACACACTTCGTTTCAAGCCGAACATTCGGGACTTGATTTAATTTTTCAACTGTACTCGAGGATGATTGAATACAAGATTGCTCTGTCCTGGCGGCGATGTCATTTCTTAAGTAAAAGTAAACAAAGCCGAATAGGAGGATTAGAGAAACTGTCTAAGCAATCAATTTTCTTAAAGTTAATTTTTTTGATAGGAAACGTGGTTTAATTGTGTTAAATGGTAAAAATATATGATTTATAAAAAGAATTAAAAACAGAAAATGATAAAAACGGTAATTTTTGTGAAAGTATTAGTGAATTTAAAGTTTCTTGGGCGTTGTTTACTATTAGGCTTAATATCCAGCTATCAAAAAAGGAAAAACTACATAAAAAACGCTCAAGAATTACCGAAGAAGTTTTCTTGAGTCAAATTTCCCTAGGGCGGTACGCAGTTCTTAAGAAATTTCCTACGCTTTCTACTATGGGTTTCTACAGCTTTTTGTAAAAATGAGCTCAAGGCAATCCATGTTTTTATTTTCAATATAAGTTTTTATTTTTTTTTATGTCCGTTCCATTATTTCGTGAGGAAGAGTGAGACAGCAGACTGTGAAATATCAGATGTCAAAATTCCTTGGATTCACACAATTAGTTTCTAGCTCTTAAGAAATCGGTAAAAAAAAATGCCGTTATTTCGTTTATGAGTCCAAGGAATTTTGACATCTGATATTTCACAGCCTGCTGTCGCACCCTTTCTTCACGAAATAATGAAAAGTTTTGAAAAATAATCGATTCTCAAATCTTATTTAATCCTTACGATTCTTAGAATCGTATAATCGACGGCGAGATTCGAATTCTTCGATTCTAATCGATTCTTTATTTCAATCTTTCTTTCACTTGAAAAATCGATAAGAAGGACCAATTATACAGACATTAATCATAGATAATAATGCTATTATGATGGATCAATTAAAATTATTGTAACAAGAGTTTTAACAATAAGTTTGTGGAAAAATTGCTTCATCTTTTTATATATAAACATAAGTGCACGTTTTTGGTGTTACCTTAACTTGACGGCTAAACGGCTTCACCGAATTCAACAAAATGTATTCGGGCTACAGATGCAGATGGTTTATGTGAAGTTTTCTCAAATTCGGAAAAGGGGACGTGGCACCTCTAATCTTATATATAAAAATAAGTTTGTTAGCTTATAACTTGAGAACGGCAGATTGTTTGTGTGAGGTTTGCCCACATTTGGAAAACGGGGTGTGGCACCTATATCTGATATATAAAAATAAGTACACATTTTTGGTGTTAGCTTATAACTTTAAAACGGCATCACCGAATTCAACCCAATTTATACGGCATATTTGGGCTATCATGCCGATGGTTTATGTGGATTTTTCCCGAATTCGAAAAGAAGGGCGTGGAACCTCTATCCATACTCATAGAGCAAAATTGGCGGTTTTGGAAAAGGGACCGTGGCACTTACCATCTATGCCTATATATATAAATGTTATGTTCGTTTGTAACAGTCATCAAAACTCGAGAACGACTGAACCGATAATTTTTTTTTTGTATTGTTCAGTATAATACCAGGAAAATTTATATCACAAAAAAAATTTAAACTTAATTATATTGATAACTTAAATGAAATATTAAAATTTGGGTATCAAATTAAGGAAATTTAAGAACGATGACTGTAGGAAATGACACAAACGACAATAACGCAAAATTTGCTTTATTTCACTTTTAAATGGGAAATAATACCAAACTCTGACAAATTTTGCCTTATTTCCCATTGTTTATTAATACTATTTATAACAAAAACAGTCTAACAAAATATAGGGAAAGCGTCGTCTTTAATAACTGATCGGCAAATTGGACTAATTCTTACAAATCCGTCCATTTAACTTGTTCACTCAATTCTTAATTTTAAAAGTTGCTCTTATTGCTCAACGAGAAATGTAATAAAGCAAATTTGTGTTATTTCACATTCAACTGGGAAATAACACTAATTTGCCTCATTGCCGTTTGTGTTATTTGGGCTTGAACCCAAACGCTCCGGAGTGGAAGCGCGCACGGCTTACAACTACACCACAGCGGAAATTGAGAATAGGAATGCCAATTATCATGGTGCGGAATATTAATAAACCAAAACTCTGCAACGGAACGCGACTTGCAGTTAAGAGATTGATGAAGAACAAAGTGGAAGAAAATATTTTAACGTGGTCTTTCATCCGCATCCCTCGAATGCCCATGATTCCTACCGATACACCATTTCAGTTTAAAATATTGCAATTCCCAATTCAATTGGCGTTCGCAATCACAGTCAATAAAACTCAAAGTCATTCTTTAGAAAATGTGGTTTAGATTTATAAGGGGATTGCTTCTCACATGGACAACTGTATGTTGCGTGCTCCGGTGTCGGCAAACCAGATGGCCTTGATATCTACGCAGAGAATGGAAAAACGAAAAATATTGTGTATTTGGGTCATTCCATCGAAAAGAGCAAAACGACGTAAATTTAAATATGCCCTAATTATGTCTAGTTCTGTAGTAACCTCTTTTTAAATGACTACATTTCATTAACCTGTGGGAAAATATTAAAAAACAAATCTAAAGAAGTTGTAATTTTTGTGTATGGAAACTTTTATTTCATTCATAATTACTTTACAGCAATCACAAGGAGATGTTCCACCAGCCACAACTTTTTTAATATTTCTATGAAGATTATGTAAATTTCATTTTTATTGAAAACGAAAACGGATAATTCATATTTTACAACACAAATACATGGTTCCTAAAAATTAATGACCTTATTCATACAAAATAAAGTAGGTTTAAAGAGCTTTATAAAGTGACGCTTTCATACATTTTCCAATTTGTAAACCTTTTTTAAAGCTACTTAATTTTTTATGAATAAGGGAGTAAGTGTTTTGACTAAAATTCATCTTTGAGTGCACAAGGGTAAAATAGAGTTCTGTTCAATGTACTACTAGTCACATTCATTCAAATAATAGTTACATAAAACTAAGAAATCGTTTGATATTTTTGATAAAGCAATTTTATACATTAGTTATCGTTCTATGCTAAAAAATAACTTTCGTTGTGGTATAAGTTCCGACGACATATGTAGCTAAAATTCAGAATGGAGTACATTCTGGAGTAAAATGTCCCACTGGTCACAATGGAATGGCCCATATGCAAGTAGTTAATGCAAAATCAAACTTATATGAAACGTATGCTTTGTTTCGTTAATCATTTGTCATTCATGTAACAGGAATATGCCACAGCAAAGCGTGGCAAGGTACAGATAGTTTGCTATAAAATGTGTGATTGAAACATATTCACGATACTATTTTCCTTTTCATAAATTTATTTCTAGCATCTCTATGAATATGCGCCAACTAGTCATACTTAATATTTATCTTAATCATGCCAGAAATATCACAATTCTAACAACTGACGTGCATTTAAAGATGTATGATGTATTCTCGATCGATCCCGAAAATTTTGAATCGATTCTCTCAAATCGATTATTTCGAGAAGATCTTCGATTCCGGAATGGAATCGGAATCAATTTTCCATCACTAATGGAACGAGCACATATTTCTGTTGTAAACATGGAATTGAGAATTGTCAAAAAATTGCAACATCAAACTAGCGGTACCATTTTGTAATTACCTTGTTGCTAAAAGCTCAGTTAGTGTAGACTTAATATTTTGGCCAACTGGCGGTTAGTCAAAAGTAAACTCATTGTAAGAAACTTAAGAACATGTAGATATTTCTAAGTTACGACCTTACACACATTGATAGCGGTGAGGATCTGTGTTGGTAGGCCCTAAAAATAAATGTATGCAAACTTTTTTACGTATGATTTTTTTGTGGCAATATAGGCGTCGAACTGTCAAACAGCTAAAAGTATTTTCCGTACTTTGCTCAAGATGAGGTGATGAGTTATCACGGACAAATTTCATACGGAAAGTTAAATAAAGTTAAACTAGCCGAGCTTTGAAATTGCTTGATTTTCGAAAACAGCAAAATTGCACAATAAATAAATACGGGTTTTATATACTCAAACTGTATGCAATAGCTACCGCTATTCTTTATCTTCTTTCTCGATTATATTGTGAAATTCTAACATCCGAACCCAGAAAGCTCATTAAATTATTTCGAATGATACGTTAACTATTAATTTTAATTGTATTAATTAGTTAAAGAGTTAAGGAAAAATTTAAGGACCCCCCAAATTCTGCCCTTTTTATATATGTAGCATCATTTGCTTTTATTCATTAAGACAATTATTTGATTTTTATTATTTTGTTTTCTTCTAGCCAATAAATAAAAATTAATTTTGTTTTTCTAGTGATGTTAAAAAATCATATGTATCACAGGAATCATTTTGGTCTTATTAATTAATGGGCTTCGGCCAGAAACTCTGGTATTAAATGTTTGCAAAACCGGCTTTGAAAAAACCGAGTTCCCAATTTTCAATTTGAGAAAACCACAAGCACAATGCAATTAGTAACAATAACCACCTGGTCTGCAGCCAATTAAAATGAGCGGTGTTGTTTTCATCAACGGTATCATTGTGACATCGCTCGACGTTATGCGTGTTTTATCAGTTGGACCCATTCACAGAACGGACGGAGATGTACTTATTCTGACAACTCCAATAGTCATGCGATGAGTTTTGTCATTTGTGTGGAAATGAGGCTGTTAGTACAAGGTCTTCACTTAAACTTCAAATACAAGTCAGCGCGGGTTATCGTCAGAATACAACAATTAAACTTTATATGCAATATATTTACATACGTGCATACGTTATTTATGCTAAAAGAAATATATATATATATAACGGCATATTTATCGAATTTTACAAATAGCCTATCTTCTAATGGGACACTCTAATGTACATTTCTAGATAATGCATGATTAAAATAACATTCATATCACATTTAAAACGTTACCTTTAATAAAAACTGGTAATCATTTATTCGTTGAATTGGCAATTTTAAGTGTTCGCTCAAAGTTTTGTCGTCTCCAGTTAAACTAGATATTTGCTAAAAGTAAAAATACAAACTGATGTTAGGACTTAAAAAAAATGACTTCGTTGCTATGAGTGATGAAGTTTTTCTTACAATTTTAGTTCGTATGATACCGCTTATAGCTACAATTGTATATGTATTAGGCATGTTAGTTTTTTTAGATTTTTTCGATGCCGGGATGTTCGGGATCTCGTTTATACAATCCAGGAATTAGTCGCGGGATTTAGATATTCATAATTTTTCAACAACTTAACACAACAAAATTGCATCAATATTGTTTGAGAAGATTTTCTGCGCTATAATAAAAAAATGGGTTTGAAACCTACTTTCTTATTTAAAGTGAAAATTTCTCATTACTAACAAAACAAAATACAGTGAATAAATTTATACGCATTTAATAATACTTAAACTTGTACGTATCTGATAAAGTAACTGAAGATATGTCGAATAAAGCTCGATGCAAAAAAACTCAAGTCAACAAATGTATTTGTGGTTGAAATAAGCTCATAATACTAGTGGCAGAAAAAAAACGCCTTATTTCAAACAGTTTTGTTTATATTACTTTTTTTATTTAATATTTACAATTTTTTTATAAAAGTCTACCTTATTTTACATAGAATCAAAATTTGCTCAAAAATTATAAAAATTCAAAAAATATTTACCAAAATTTCAAAATATTTATTCAGAGTTTTTAGAAAAATTTAAGGTATGCAGCTTTATAGCCTATTAAATTATAACAGGATAAGGTGCACGTTTCAAGAAGCTACAAAGTACCGTTGATTTTTTGGATTTTTTTTACGATGCTGGGCATTTTCTTCCACATAAAAGAATTTTCGAACATACTTTTATGGAAGGAAATGCGTGACACCCCCCGCAAAAATGTTAGAAAAATTCAAGAGCGTTTTTACCCACTTGAAACCACCACTTTATCCTCCCGTAATTTAGTGTGCTATAAAATGTGTACCTAAAGTTTTTCTAAAAAATCTGAGTAAAAGGCGTGAAACAGGTTGAAATAAAAATATTTCAAAACAAACGAAGCAATCAATATACTCACCAAACTATGGGTTATATATAGTAAAATGTCGGCTTTAGTTTCAGGATTTTTCTCAATTTATTTTTTTGTTATTTATGGCCTTATAACAATTATATTCCACAATTTTATTTTCATGAAAACTATGGTGGAAAAACAATGATAACACAGGCCTACAAAATTTAAAAAAAGTTCAGACCCTGGGACTAGCTTATACTTTTCAACAATTCAAGAATAGCTCTCTTTTTTAGAAAATTTAATAAACCATTTGAAGGTAAAATATTTCCCTCTTGATAATGCTATTTAACTCAACGAGATATCTTGTTTTAAACCTGAGATATTGTCCATTGAAGTTTATGAGGTTTGCGACATTACTTCTTTGCACAAATGCTTGAAAGATACAACACGAAAAGAAACAGATTTGTGGTATACGTTTAGGCGTCTTTATTTACATAATGAATTTATGTGTATATTATCATGTACATTAGGGCGGGTCAATTTGTATGGATCGATTTTTTCGTCATTGTTCCATATTCGGATTCTTCATAAAATTCTAAGAAAAAAATTCCTCCAGACCATAGTTCTAAAGTCAATTTCGAGCCTGCGCATTTTTAAAAGAAGATATCTTATATATAAAAATGAATTGCTGTCCGTTAGCCTCGCTAAGACTCGAAAACGGCTTGACCGATTTGAATATTTTTATTTTTTTGGTTTGTTTTTTATAATATCCGGATGGTTAAAACCAGAAAAAAGTAGAGAGCTGCCACCTGTTTAAAAAGTTCAGTATAAGTAAATTAATGACATAAATTAGATATGGCAATATGGGTGTAAAAAGAAAGAGGTAATTAAGGCTTACAAGCGAAAATATTTTTGAGGGGGGTTGCCACCTGTTTCAAAATTTAATTAAATTAAATTGGTAAGATAAATATTGCAATAAGGGTATCAAATTAAAAAGGTTTAAGAAGGCTTACTACTGAAAATATTTTTGAGTCGAGTTGCGACCAATTTCGAAAATTTAATTCAATTAAGTCAATAAGATGAAGTATGTATGTATAGGTGTCAAACGAAAAGTATTTGAAAAATTATTGATTAAGAAATATTTTCTATAGGCCTGCCACCTACCTGAGCGGTAAAAACTAAAAGCCATACTCGCAAATATTATTCAAAGCTTTTGAGGCTCGCATCAATGTGGAATACTGTAACTCCATTAAGTTAGTGTTTATTGATGGCAAACAAAGTACTATCCTGTTTGGCAATGATATCACTCCGTAGAACAATGCACTTAGCCTCTAAATAAAAAGAGAACAAAAGCCGAAGTATTAGCCGAAGCAGTTCATACAAATATCCCACAATTGAACTAACAAAAAAATATGGCCTATGACTTCTTTATAGAAGCTGTTTACACTGGAGTAAATTTTAAACAAAAAACAAAACCGACTTCAATTCTCATATACGTTTAAGAGTACCGTTATTTTCTTCGTGGCCCAATTATCGGATCTACACTCAATTAGTAGGAGACTACCTCTGAGGAACCACCTTTCCTTTAAAAAAGAATTATAGAAAACGGATAACGTAGTCCAAAGTTATGCGGTAACATGCATAAAAAAGTATTCCGACGAATTAATAAAATATCCAGATTAATATTTAATAAAGTGTTAGGATATATTTTTTTTAATACAAACCTGTGCTTGGGAGTTTATTGATACGAAAAATTTCTGATATCTATTTAAAGAACCGCAAGATTGTACTACAAAGCATATTACATATTTTTACTGTTGTAACGGGAGAAGTTACTGTATGTATTTTTTATATGTACAGTGTCGAACAAAAGTTTTGGCACAGCGAATTTCCGCATTACATATATGCAAAGCTTTTAATTTATTTCCGATAATTTTTTATAAAAACATAGTTCATACTACACCAAAACACACAAAAATCAAATGTGTAAACTTTGTGCAAAACTCAGGAAAATTCAATAAATCTGCATACAAATTTGCAATTTTATATTCAGATTTTCAAGCAACTTCAAACTTGCACTTTGATAAACTAAAATGAAGGGATTATTAAACTGCATACTGCACACTGTGCCAATACATTTCGCCGTTACTGTAAGTAAATAAAACTTTAACTTTAAAAAACCAAAAAATAATAATTAAATTTTACAATATATCAAAATTATTTTTCGAATCATACATTTTTTTATGTATGTATGTATTTATATATTTTTTTGGTTTTAGAACCTTTTTGCTTTCAACTCGAGGTATCCTTTTTCTACTTTCTATTCTCATAGCCATAACTCCCTCTCTATTTTTATCAATCAATCAATCAACTTTATAGTTTTTTTTTCGGCATTTTTCCTAATTACAAGTAGAGCTTTATAAAACTTTTATAACACTAAATGTTTATTAAGCTTAGGATTTTGTGTTATCCGAGCAGGCTTATTAATTTAACCAGAGAAAATATTTTGTTTATTAAGTTTACCCAGTTACCCATTTTAAACTGCTACCTGTACTGTATCAGCGGTTAAAACTTGTTAAAATCGTATTTAAAGTTTTCGGTATATATGTATATGAAAGAATACACACATGCGACGACTCTAGCCATTGTGTGCCTCTCCTTTAAATTATAGTTACTCTTTTCTTATTGTATTAAAAAAATAACGTCCGTAACACTTTAGTAAATATTAATCCGTATATTAACTTAAGTAGTATATATTAAAGAATAGAAGATGACCCGGTGAACTTCATATCATCTATAATTTATTTGAATTTCACCTTGATCAATTATAACAAATCTTCAAAATGTAATACAATGAGATCACTAATACTGCCTGCTGTTATAGCTGATAAAAGATTCCACACCTATGAGATGTGCCACGCCCCTTTTCACAAACTCATTTATATGCATATATCTTTCCATAAGCACCTACCATAGGTAACTGTGCATTTAAAATTTCGAGTTCATGTGACTATAATTCCGAAGTTAGAGCTGACTAAAAATTTTCGCTATGGGAGGTATCCCCCATCCCCTTCCCACCCCTCCTTGGCGAGTTCCAATTTTTTTACCCTATTATAGATCCAGGAGACATGGAAATATTTGGCAAAATGTTATTCGATTCTTTCCATCCGTTTAGGCTGCAACCTGGCACATACATACTTACATACTTCCACAAATATATAGTAGATTTGCATTGAAGCGCCATCTTGCGGTTCTTTAAATAAAAAATAGATATCAGAAATGAATTTTTCATATCACAAAACTCCGGAGCACAACTCTTTATTACAAAATCAAAACATTCCTAACACTTTAGTAAATATTAATCTGATTATGGACTTAGTATTAATTAAAGATATTTTGTTTTAAAATTGCGCAGGCTCGAAATTGATTTTAGAGCTATGGTCTAAAGGGCTTTTTTTCTTAGAATTTCATGTAGAATCCGAATCTGATAGGAACGATGTCGAAAAAAAAATTAACCCGCCCTAATGTACATATATTATATATCATGTATATCATATATATATCATGTATATCATATATATATCATGTATATTATATGTATAATATCATTTAAAATTCCGAGGGAATTTCTCATGCATTCATTTCGAAATAAGTTTTCTCTGTGCCCGCGCACTTATACACATACATTCATTATGCAAATAAAGACGCCTAAACGTATACCACAAATCTGTTTCTTTTCATGTTGTGTTTATTAAATTTTCTAAAAAAACGATATATTCTTGATGTAAATACATGACGAATATAGCAAAAAGTCGGGGTTTTCGCATGTTTAGGCTCAAATATCTCGAAAACCTGAGCCAATCGAGCAAAACTGATTCTGGATTCAGATTCAGCGCATCAAAAACCTTTGAAAAATTTCGGCCTGTGTTATAGTTGGTGTTTAGCTGGTAAGTATAGTTTCGGAAACTTTCATCTTCAACTATAGACAATGGTTGCAAATCTACACAGATCATATTAACTAGTTCTCTGTTCGCATTCCTTGAATTCACCTGTACAACCTTTTTTGATAAAAATGTCATCTGTAACGGTCTTCTACGACTTTGAGCACCTTCACCTTGATCTCGGTCCCCATTTTCATTATCCATCCTTGCTTCTAGTGATTGACTGCTAGATGTAACCGACTCTAAATCCGAATTATTGTCTTGGGTTTGATCCTTTTTACGCGTTTTTTCTAAATATGTTAAATATATTAGAGAATGCACTTTTCTAAAATGCTTCCACAAATTTGTTGTATTTCCAAAATTAGCAAAAGTTTTTTTACATTCTTTGCACTCCACTTTCTTATTTTCAAGTTTATTATAAAAATTCCAAATATTAGATGATCGTTTTGGAGCCATGATTGCGTCAATACAATTGCAAATAAGGTTAGTTAAAAATTAAAAATTTATAATATAACATAGGCAAAGTACATTTATGAAATCAGAAATGCGGTGATCATCTTGTCCGTCAATAGTGTTAGCGATTGAACTTTTCCATACATAAGTATCGATTAATTGGAAACTGTCGATTTGATACAAAGTGAATGGAAACTACTGGGGCTCCTACACCACACAAGTATTTGCGCAAATAATAATTGGTATAAATCAGAATTTTTCGAAACGCTCTTTGATTCTTATTTGCCTCAATTAGTATTTGCGCAAATACTTGTGTGGTGTATTTGGCGCATAAGGTCTTATCTCCATAGGCAAACGCTGATGTCTTGATGAACATTGTATAATATTTTTATTTTTATAAAAACGCAAATCCGCAATTTAAATTTGAAAAATACCTGTTTCGGTATTTGGATACTTTAAGTACTCGAGACCCGTACTCGAGTCTGAGTATCCGAATACTACAATTTCCTTACTTGAGTACGTGAGTACTTCAAAAGTACTCGAGTCAGTACTCGAGTCGACTCGACTCGGCACATCACTACCCTGAACCAGCTCAAAAAGGGTGTATAGAAATCGTCCCTTAACCATTCCACCATCAACCCTTAATCATTTGCATAGGCAATCACCCGACAGCCCACTTTTTCCTGTAAAAAGTCGTTTACAACTGCAATCCAGAGCAGAAGGCTGAGAGAACCCCATCTTGTGGAGTGCTCCTATTGACTCTGCGCTGAGGGAATGCGCTCTTACACTCCGACGCGACAGTTCTGTCACGAAGTAAGCTGTAAATACGCCTTATAAGGTTGGTTTCAACCCCTACATTATGAATATACTTGACTATTGCCTCTGGAGTGACATTGTTGAAGCCCCTTCGATATCGACGAAGGCCCATACTGCATAATCTTTATGCGTGAAGGCTTTCGCTAACTACTTTAGCTATGTATGCAGGGCGATATTCACCGACCTTTTCTTGCAATAAAGATATTGAGGTCTTGAAAGACAGTCGCAATCTATCTAGCGTTTTTAGCGAAAACGAAGAGAGACTGATAGGCCTAAGATCCTTAGGGGTAACGTGAGAACCTTTTCCGGCCTTCGGAATGATCGCAACACTCTCCAAGCCTTGGGGATGTACCCGGTCCTCACGCAGTTCGTATAAATGGGATCCAACCAATTACACGACACTTTCAGAGACCTTTGCAGCTGCGCCGATATGATGCCATCGGTCTCCGGCGACTTTAATGGTTTAAACGAATTTATCGCCCAGGCCATGTGACGATCGTCCAGAAGATCGGAGAACTACAGGACCTTTAGTACAAAATATCACAAAGAAGTGCATTTGACTGTACTTCGAAGTACGAAGTACAAGAACGAAAAAAGAAGTACTGTACTTCCGAAAGAAGTACGGTTGATCACATTAAGCATAGTGCATAGACAGCATAAATAGCATGATTGTTGTTGTTTCATGTGTTCAAACAACAACAAAATCAGCCAATCATGCTATTTATACTATCTATGCACCATACTAGGGAGTATGCACCGGATCGTGAATACCCCTATTGATTTTAAATTTTTATATCCAAGCAGAAATGCAATTGAAATTACGTGTTAATGAAAACCAATTTTTTTTTTATGTTATTATTTGTTAACATTTCTTTAGTCCAAGAAATGGTCAAGAAACATTTATTGAGCCAATTTTCTTAAGCAGTACGACGTTCTTAAGAAATTTGCTACGCATTCTACTATGGTTTGCTAAAGTTTGTTTTTGAAGATTACAAGGCACCCTTGTTTTCAACAGAAATATATGCCCGTTCCATTATTTCGTTAAGAAAAAGAATTTGCTTAGGTTTTATGCATACGGCCCATTGTGTTATTTTTTTCTGGTGAACTGATAAAATCAAGTTTTTCTGAAAGTCTAATTGTACACTGACGGAAAAATATATTCAGATCAAATAGAAACGTAATTGATCTTACCATAAACGTCAACGAAAGTACTGTATATTGGTAAATATTCAATTCAATTATGCGCATATTAAAATGACCACGTTCGTTCTGAAAAAGCATCCGTGAAGTGAATAATCAAGACAAAAACTAAAAAAAATTTTCAATTTGCGTGCTGCCTGCAATGGAATTCGAACCCTGACCATCTCTGGATATCAACAAATTGTGGCAAGCATCTTTGCGCACTCAGCTACAGCCAGACATATAAAAGTGGTTTCAAATGTTGAATTTCCATCAAAACCACAACTCGCGATTTGTACGGATAAACATGTAGTATGTATGCATGTGTGCGTTTTCACCGCTCTACATGCTGGGGATACGTATACGCGTGCACTATGTATGTACATATGTGTGTGTTGTGACCAGTGTTGCCGCGCCGTCTCAAGAAAATGTATCACTGACCAAGCAAAAAATGTATCCAAATATAAGTTCTTTTTTACGTATACATCTCATAGTTTGTAAGAAACCCAAAAATGTTAAAGAAAAAGGCATAATTTAACACATCCTAAGGACTTGGAATACACGTACAGAGAAACCCACTTAAGTACCTAACCCTCTTAAGTAACCAACATTTTTGGGCACCGTGAATTTTTCAATGCAATCTCAAGAAAATCCCTCTCTTAAGTACATCCCCGCTTACTTACCCAACCCGCCTAAGTACCTAAGCTTTTCGTACCCCATTTATCATTTTACTTATAATTTTCCCCTTTTAAGTGCTCTTTAAAAATTTCTTTAAATATTTACATATTTTGAAATTCAGTGGCAGCGCTACACAATCGATATCAATTGCCACCGTCAGTGTACAAACATGGAAGTTTCAAGTGGCTAAAAATTACCGTTGCTTTTTTAGAATTTCTTTTGTCTCATTGCTTCCATATAACGACTAAACACAATTTATTTTTACATGGAGAAAACCGCAACACCTTCGGGGGGGAAAAAGTCTAAAACATTAACGGTCATTTTTAAGCACTTGATACTTGAATGGGGTATAAACACTTCTGAAAAAAGTTTGAAATTTTGATGAAAACTTGATGAATTTTAAGTGTTTTACAAAATTTTAAGCTTAGGTTGAAATAGTATTTGTTAGGGAATGAACTGTATTTTAATTGATCTTAAAAATTAATTTAATCTTAAAAATTAATAAATAAACATAAGCGCAAAACAACATCATTTTGAATTTGGTCCAAAATGATATGTTCAACAGTTATGTATGTAATAATATGTATAATCAATGACTTTTTAAAGAATTGAATTATTAAAAAAATTACATAACATTGCTTCATCTATTTTTTTAATCAAAAATTATTTATTTGTTTAAATAATGCTACGATCTTCGTTTTAAACTACGTTTACTTCATTAAATGTTAATTTTTTATTCAAGGATTTATTTATGTAAGTTAACAAGAAGATGTATGTAACTAAATCAGTATGTTCGCTTAAGTACCCGCATTGAGGTACTTAAGCGGGTTCTTTTAAGTACCCAACCCGCCTAAGTACCTCAAAAAGCTGAAATTTTTCGTGAGGTACTTCAGCGGGTTTTACAGTATATATATTTTTATTTTTTATAAAATCAAACATATGCAATTTCAATTTATATATTAAATTTTTTGTCCATAAGTATTTTGAAAAGTAAGTATAATAAATAGTAATTAATATGTTACATTTGTACCTGTACACTCTAAAGAGGGCATGTAAAACTACTACTGAAAAGTATCTATTTTTCAACAAGAATCTATATAAATATACGTAAAAGATATTCAGGACTTGATTTTGAACTTAAGATCTTTAAAATATACCCATAAATACACACATAAAATGTTTAAAATTGCAAAAATTTTCAAACTAAAAATACATTTCCTACTAATAATAAACATTAGGGGCTCACATTTATTATATTTTAAACTTTTAAAGTGTAATTTTGCTCTTCGCGACAAATGTGGTATGTAAAAGTAAACAGGCAATGTTTAAGTTTATTACACGCTGTTCAAAATTGCACACATTAAAAGAAAAAACTGATTACCTCTCTTAATATGCGCATATAAACAAATTTTTTTTAGAGTGTATTTAAAGTCTTTTCAGTAAAATTCATACAAATTTCCTTAAATAAATCAAGTTTATTTTTTTTAAGTGTATTTTTAACTACATTGAGATCTTCTTTCTTTTTAAATTAATAAAAGAAAATATGTGATATGAAAGAGATTACTACAGAAAGAGTATATATTTACTTTATATATATATTAAGGTCTTGATTAAAGCATCCTTTTTAGCTAATTAAAACAATTGCGCTTATACCTGTTTTGGTGAGATCTCTTCATATGTTCATTGCTTCGTTCACAAAAAATAAAATGCTTTAATTTCACACATGAGTAGCGATTTTTAATACATTTAGAAAACGTAATGCTTTCTACCAATACATATAAAATGTTGGTCAATTTAAAAAGTATCCACATTTATACTGATCGGAAGAAATAAGTATCTCGCAAAAATTCGTATAAAAATGTATCCAATTGGATCTGTTTAGACCCAAACGGCATCCCTGGTTGTGACCGCTCTGCATGCTTGGGATGCGTATTTACACATGCACTACTCAGATGGGAACAATCAAACACGTGCGTAGTAAATTTTTGTATGAAAATATTATTTTTAAAAACGAAATTTTCAAACGGTAATCAAATATAAAGTATTCATTTTTACTATGCATTATTTCCTTCAG
>NW_023458561.1:1626390-1640888 GCF_013731165.1 Rhagoletis pomonella | reverse complement strand
AAATAATTCCATACTCATGGAGAAAAAATTGCGGTATTGGGAAAGGGGGGCGTGGCACCTCCCATCTTAAATAAAAAAATAAGTGCACGAATTCTACCAAATGTAAACGGTATATTTGGACTATCATACAGATGGGTTATGTGAAGTGGGCCCGAAGTCGGTCCAGCGGTTCATGATATATGACAGTTTATGTCTGTCACATGAACCACGTATATGGTACAACAGCACATACATGAAAATTCGAAAACATAGTGAAAAATTGTTGCTATAATGTGCTGTGCTTATTTTTTCTTCGGATAAATTAAGTCAAGTATAAACATGGCCGCAAGTTTTTCAATAGGGATTTTGTAGAGCCAATGGAATGAAAGTCACCACAACACAACATATCTGTCATTTCATCGTATTATCGAAAAGGTGGCGTACATTGATATTCGGTCTTTCTATTTTGGACTTTGGAGAATCAACACGTGTGTTTAATATAGTTCTTAATTCATATTTCATTTTATTTTTTTTCGTCAATTTCAATATTTTTGCACAAATTTGTTGCAGCGAATCGTACGAAAAGTTTGAGTACACTGGAAATTTTCCATGCAGGTATTTTTCCTCATTGATTTATAGTGAACAAAACCATTGTGGAAAATTGTGGCTGTGTTGTGTTCTTTGGCTTCGAATGAAGTTTTTTCAAGTGCTATTTTACTGTCGATTGTGAATTTCATTTGATTATTTTAAAAAAAGTGCGTTTACCATACGATTTATCGAATTCGTTCCTATGCATTGAGTTTTTCGTTCGCTATTGAATAAAATGCCACGATCCAGTCGTTCAAATATAGGCCGACGTACGCGTCTTGCGAACATGATGTTATCGCAAAGAAGATCGCAAAATGTTGAGGAGCACTCCCAACAAAATGAAGTACGACGTGGACGGTATGGGCAGAATACAGCTGTAGAATCACAGCGTTCAAGAAATCCACCACGAGCCAGTCGTTAAAATATAGGTCGACGTGCGCGTCATGCGAACATGATGTTAACGCAAAGAAGATCGCAAACTGTTGAGGAGCTCTTCCAACAAAAGGAAGTACGGCATGCAGGATTTTTCATTAATTTTTCAATATTTGGTGTAGAGAAGCACACCGGGGTACCGCTAGTAATATTATATAATACCCCTGTAGTCAAATGAACTAGTTGTAAACTACCCCACAACTAGTATGAATCGCATGCCCAACTAGTCAGCCAACTATCTTTTTTCCATGCAATCAACTGGTATTTTTAACATGGGGATGTCCTACGAAATGGCAATTGTCAGATTTCGTTCACAAATATACCAGTCTCATACTAGTTCAGAATAGACAGAAAAATACTAGTCTAATTATGGACCAAAACCACTACTTTGGGAGTCAAAAAATAAAATGAATTCATGAACATACAATAAAAAACATTTAAGTACACTTTTTTATTTTACATATTTTTATTTAGCAGCCTTAGATTTGCCTATAATTATTGTTAATTTTTTTGAGTATTAATTAAAAGAAAAAATAAATACATAGATATTTCAATTTCCAATATCCAATACTCCTCATTTTAAGAATATCAACGAATTTACTAAACTCAGTAAATTCAACAGACGACTTCTCGGTAACAAATAAAGATTTTTTAAAGCTTTAAAATGAATTTTGAAGGGGAGGAGTAGTGCAGCTCAAATGTGCCCAAAACCCGTGATTTTTGTACTTTTAGGTTAGAATATCCCGAAAACTTGACGTGATCTGGGGTCAGATTCGAATTCAGCACGTCAAAGACCTTCGGAAGAGTATAGTCCGATTCTTGGTTAAAAAACCTTGTTGGCCTGTGTAATTCAAGCAGTTATTAAATATTCTTCATTTTTGTCCATAGTTTGGCTTATTGATTGATAATAGAAATTAATCAAATAATTATAGTAATCGTGTAATAAACAAAATAAAAAATAATTGAAAATGATCAAAAATAACAAAATAACAGGTCTGGTATAATTGAATACGTACCCAATTTAACGGTTTACGATATACCCAAAAAAATGTGATATTATTTTGTGTACTTTATTGTATTAAACTGTCGAAGTCAAATAATACAGGGTGTGAATAAATCGTTTGTACTTGGTACAACTCTGGTCATTTTCGAACTAGTTCAGTTTCTGTTAGGAAATTCTAGGTGTAAACTAGTATTTTTCCTGACTAGTTTGGGATTTCACTGCAGGGACATTACTTCAGTGTACTTTAAAAATACTATTTGTGAAAATACATATATTGCTCTTAAAAAGCCTTAAAAGAAAGCTCTTTTAATTTTTAGGTACTTTCATCTCCTTTTCGGCACTACTTTGGAGTCCATTAGGCACACTTTGAAATTTTGAAACTCCTTCCCTGTTCTATCCCGAGTGCAATTTTAAAATTCCTATTAAAAAGCTCCTTGGTTACAAAATACTTATCTTTTTAATATTCTTCTTTTGAAAAAAAAAAATGCATACAATGGGGAGCAAAAATGGTTACATGGTGAGTTTTTTTTTTTAGGTATTTTTTAGGTTTTGAATTTCAAATTTTTTTTTTTTTTTTTTACAAAAATATGGTTCATGTTTTAACCAAAATCATATCAATCAAACTTTCGAACTTTATGCATAGCCGAGAAAAATTCAACAAATTCTCATAAAAATTATGAACTTTTTAATCTGAATTCTTAGAAAATTTTTGGGTATGCAGTTTTATAGCCTTTTAAATTTTAGTGCGATCTCTTTAAGAGTGTTGGTTTTTAATAATTTTTTTCTAACGGGTTTTTGCACTTTTTCCATATAAGCATGAACTTCTTATGGAGGAAAATGACAAGACCGTTTGGGAAGAAAATTAAAAAAAAATCAACGTCAGTTCTAATAAATTGCACTTGTTATATGAAAAAAAAACGCAAAAGCCGTAAAAAAAATATTAAAAATTAAATTTGCACTTTATTATACTAAAATCTGATATATCTAAGCCCTGTACACAGTTTGAAAGTATGATTTATATGGTTTTGGTTAAAGCATGAACCATATTTTTATAAATAAACAACAAACAAATTTTAGCTTTAAAAACCTTGCAAATATGTATCTAACAAAAATCACCATGTACTCATTTTTGCTCCCCGCTCTATGTATGTACATATGTATGTACTTTTATAAATTTTATTTCAAATTTACGGAACATTGTGAGTGTCAATATTCAAAGTATTTATTGCCCTTTCTTTTTGACTCAATGAACCGTCAATTACCACATTTAACGATCATTATTAAATTGTTTGTTAGATCTTATGTTTCTGACTTCGCCGTTAGACAAATTTCAGTGAAGTTTAAAGATATTCATTTTTATATTCGTGTATACAGACTTTTTCTCATTACTTATTCTCTAAACCAAGTATAATTATCCTTTTTCACTTCTCAATTTGTTGACTTTTAAATCGAGCCAACTCGATCAAGGCCACTTAAAAATAACCTATGTACGTACCATGTACATATGTATATGTACAGTGGCTAATTTCGTTTATTGTTAACTGTTAGCGCATTGATTATTTAAAGTTTAAGGGCAATAATAGACTTTAAACACATTTTTCGTTGCATAATTTAGAAGACCGCAATTTTTAATCCGTTAAATGATTTCATACCTTACCACAGAACACACAAAATTATGTTTTGAGTAATATTTCACGTGTAATATGTATTACACTTTTATTATGTACTACTGGAAATTGTATACATTACTAATGCGAACGTGATTTCAAATATACATACATATGTAATTCAACAAAACCACATTTACAGAGGTATGTATGTACACAAATGTAAATGAAGCACACTCCTGTTAGATAAAAAAAATTCACGAGGAGCTTTGAGAAGCACAAAAGAATATAATTCAGAATTCTGTTCTCTCGACACGTTCACAAAAGCAACTGAAAAATGACTAAAATATTGAATATGTTGATAGTCGAAATTTTTTTTGAAGTCTAAATATAATTATTTTGCTACTGCAGATGTGCACATTATATACATACATACATATGTACATACATATATGTGTACAAACATGCTGTATTCGTACACATAGTATATACAATGTATATTATATTAGTAGGTATTTGTAGATTTTCGTTTAGCGACTTAATAAACAATCATATACTTATGTATGTATGCCTGATCGTACATATGCATGCATGTATAAATATGAATGAGTAAATATGTACACAGTATGCATAAATATGTATGAATTTAGTATTGTACCTACCTACATTCACAAAAATCATAAAACATCCCACACTGGTTTATGAAAAAAGCCGAATTATTTTCAAGCGAGATTAAACTCCTCGTTTAAGAGTATTTTAGTTTTGTAAGAACTTTTTGGACACCCTTTAAAAACAGCTAAATTAGCAGTTTTCTTATACCACAAAATAACAAGTAATTCAGGAGATAGCAAGGCCATGTGGAAACACTTGAAGAATTGCATATCTATGTCTAAAGAAAATAGTGTCATTAATAAAAAAGTTATAAATGACTAACTTTTCACACATAAAAGTGAAATAGCACATTCACTTAATAACTACTTCATGTGTGATGGAAATTAGCTTAAATATTGATCCTAGTAACCGTGAAATAATGTATATTGGTAATGGAGCTATACGCTTTAAATTTCAAAGCGTATCAAGGAATTACACCCTAGATATAGTTAGCAAATACAAAAATAAGATTGGTGGTGAGAAACTAATATCCGAAGGAGTCGTTGTAGACTACATAACTTATACTGGGTATTTTTACACGCAAATTGTTAACGAAAGTCTAGAGAAAGGTATTGTCCCAAATCACTGAAAAACTTCCATCGTCGTACCAGTGGAGAAAACAAAAAATACTATTAAAGCTGACGAGATTAGACCTATAAATACATTGCCCTGTGATGAAAAGATACTTGAAGCAGTGGTTAAAAACCAACTTGTAAAATATTTGGAAGATAATAAGAGTATTATACCACAATCAGGTTTCCGTAAAAGGCATCCCTGTGAAAGCGCTTTGAACCTGGTCATTGTAACTGCAAAGAAGACCTGGGCAGGAATAAACATATAATAGCTGTGTTCTTAGACTTAAAACGTGCCTTTGAGACGATCGACCAAAAACTGTTCCATAAAAAGTTATTCAATATAGGCGTAAATGGTAACGAACTAAAGTGGTTTGAAAACCTCATTACGAATCGATATCAAAGAACTGCGATTGGATCATCAGTATCCGATAAAAGAAGTGTATCTGTCGGACTGCCTCAATGATCTGTGCTAGCTCCAATTTTGTTCAATCTTACTAATATTATTAATGTGAAAGTTTGTATGTTTGGATGTTTGGGAAGTCAGCATGCGGAAACGACTGAACGGATTTGCATGAAATTTTGTACGCAGATAGCTTATGGGCCAGATTTTTTATTTATTTATTCATTCAATAGTAATCTAGCTCAATAAAGTTGCTTACAAACTACATGGAGATCAAATATATCATACATTAAATCTAGCTTCATTTAACAATAGTTTGAAAGCGGGCTTAGCCATAGAAAAATCTATGGCTAAAGAATTTGAGAACATTGAATTCTTTCAAAGCTCTAAAGACTGGGGCATTAGAAGCATTGAGAGTACGGACGTTCAGTATAAAAAATATCAGTATTACGAAGGGTTCTGTTAGGAATATGGAAGCAAATGCATTCGAGTAAATACGGTGAATCAATCACACCATTAATTATGTCAAAGACAAAGGTGAGCGAGAGAATTGTTCTCCTGCATTGAAGATATATCATATTTATTAGCGCACATCTAGCTCTATATGGCGGAATTGGGTCATCGAAATTCAATGATCGGAGCGCAAAGCGTAAGAACGTTTTTTGAACCCGCTCGAGCCTATTAATGTGGCACTCATAATAAGGTCTCCAAATAAAGCAAGCATATTCCAGCTTGGAACGTACAAGCGACGTGAACAACAGCTTTAACGTGTAGGGATCCGTGAAATCAGAGCTAAAGCGGCGAATAAAAGCAAGCACTGAGTAAGATTTAGCAATGGTGTAATTTAGGTGACTATGAAATAAAAATTTCGAGTCAAAGACTACACCTAAGTCAGTTAACTCATTACGAGTAGATAGTCGAGTACCATCAATATAGTATGAAGTAGGGGTTATACAATGAAGTTTGGAGAATGATAGGTGGAAACATTTACTTATATTAAGCTGTTAGCCATTGGTACGACACCAAGCTGAGACATTATCCAAGTCAAACTGAATCTTGACGGAATCAGAGGAGTTTGCAATGGTGGAGAATATCTTCAAATCATCAGCATATAAAAGAAATTTGGAGTGCATAAAACACGACGAGATTTCATTGATAAAAATGACAAAGAGCAAAGGGCCTAAAATGCTACCTTGTGGAACTCCAGAAGAAGCAATAAATGAGTTGGATAGCGCGTTGTCAACAACGACTACACATTTGCGATAATGCAGGTAGGATTTTAACCAACATAAAAATGTTGAGTGAAAACCAAAACTTGCTAATTTGGAAATCAAAAGTGAATGATCTACTCTATCGAAAGCTTTCGAAAAGTCGGCATATATAGTGTCGACTTGAAGACGGTTGTTAAAAGCCGACATGCAATGCCCAGAAAAAGTTGCTATTTTAGTTACAGTGGATCTGCCGGACATAAAACCGTGCTGGTTATTTGAGATGAAATGCTTAACTGTAAAATACAACTTCTGCTTTACTATATATTCAAATAGCTTTGATACAGTTGATAACTTGGCAATGGGCCTTTTGAAAAGAGGGCTGATGAAGGTTTCCTTCCAGGCATCGATAAACTCGCCACACTCAAGTGATTTATTGAAAATTATTAAAAGTGGAACCGCAAACGCCAACCAGTTTTTAAGAAGTAAAGACGACAGGCCGCCAACATCAGTCTGCGATAATGCTTTGATGTTCAAAATGCCTTCAACTACGTCATCAAGAGATAAAGAGAGCGCTCCAAAATTAATAGGAGAATCTACAGTTGAAAAGCAACTCCTAGAAGTTTCTGACTGTGTTACAAAATTTGCGCGGAAAAAATTAGCAAAAAGGTTAGCTGCCTCAGGTGGTGATGAAGCATGTGCCCCATTTAAAAGAAATTCTGACGGAATACTAGGGCAGGTTTTTTATACCTTTCATGAGCATGAAATGGTATTATAACTTTGGTCCGATGTTTGTAAGTACCAGAACAAAAAGAGATAGACCCATTAAAATGTATACTTATATGATCAGAACGTCGAGCTGAGTTGATTTAACCATGTCCGTCTGTCCGTCTGTCCGTCTGTCCGTCTGTTTGTATGCAATCTAGTCTCTCAGTTTTCGAGATATCCGTATCAAATTTGGTATGTGGGTGTATTTTTATAATGTATTAATCATTTGTCGGAACCGGAAGAATCGGACCACTATAACATATAGCTCCCATACAACTGATTGTTCAGATATGAGATTTTTCGTTATAACTTCTCCATTTATGCAGCTACGAACATGAAATTTTGCAGTACTTGCACCCATTATCAGAAGAATACTTACAGTGAAAATTACAAAGATCGGGTCACTATAACCTATAGCCCCCATACAACTGATTGTTCAGATATAAAATTTTTCGTTATAACTCCTCCAGTTATATCGCTAGGAACACGAAATTCCGCACTGTTTTCAATAATTATCAACAGAAAACTTACGGTGAAAATTAAAAAGATCGGGTAACTATAACCTATAGCTCCCATACAACTGATTGTTCAGATATAAAATTTTGCGTTATAACTCCTCCATTTATATAGTTAGGACCATGAAATTTCGCGCTGTTTTCAGTCATTATCAACAGAAGACTTACAGCGAAAATAACAAAGATCGGGTCACTATAACCTGCAGCCCCCATACAACTGATTGTTCAGATATGAGGTCTTTTATCATAACTCCTCCATTTATGCAGCTAGGAACATGAAATTTCGCACCATTTTCACTCATCATTAACAGAATACTTACAGTGAAAATAACAAGGATCGGATGACTACAACATATATCTTCCATACATCTGATTGTTCAGATATGGGATTTTACTGTAAAACTTCTTTATTTGAACAGCTAAAACCGATAAATTTCGTAAGCTATTTTATAAATAATAATACAAAGTCTACTGAGAAAATCATCAAAATATATGCTGTATAAGCTTTATCTCCTATAGCACTGATTGTTCAGATACCAGTTTTTGCCATATATCTCCTTTATGTAGGAAACTAAACCCAATAAATTGTGTTACCGGTTTACATACCGATCACATAGCAGTGAAAATCACTTAGATTGGTGCCATATAAAGTATATCTTCCATACCTCTGATTGTTTAGATGCGATTTTTTATATAAGTATGTAACTCCTCTATCGATGTATGCAAATGTATTCAAAAGCAGTAATCTGTCAAAGTAAAATTTGCAGATGTTCATGAAAGGTATGAAGCCTTCGGCATAGCCGAAGACAGCGCTGCTCTTACTTGTTTCGAATTGACATAGTTCCAAAAAGACTTTGGATTTACTTTAATATCCGATTCGAACTTCCGAACGTATCTCCTCTGAAGATTTTTACCAAGCTGTTTGAACTCCCTAGAATAGTGAAGGTATTCGTCTCTATAAACAGATGCTTTAGTGGATTTAAATTTTTTGTAGTACTTATTCCTCAAATTCTTTAGCTTCTTAAGTTCCTCATTATTTCATTTCATTAACTTTATTTTTAAAAATAGTATAGGAGTAAGCAAAGTGAACTCCAGAAAGTAATGCATCCCTGTAGCATATTTAATTATAGAAATGTATTTTTAAAGAAATTTTATTTTTATATAAACTTATTTTTAATTTAACGTATTTTAAATTTCAAAGAAGAAAAAATTCTGAAGTAATCAAAAATTTTCTTTTTGATTTACATAAATTGAAAAAGAACTTAATTCAATAATTTCAAAAATAACTAAGTACAAAAATTAACAAAGTACAATAGTAAATAGTATTAACACTACAATACTCCCCCTTCCAGAGAGTTATTATTATACAAATTGAAAGTAACTTGTTTCTTTTTAGTCGTTGTTGAAACTATATGGTTGTTAGTGTTATGTGGTTCTGTTATTTCAACTATTGCTGGCTTTAGTCTGTCAATCGAAATAATTTTAATTTCATTATTCACATCTACCTTAAAATATTTTTTGTCTTTTTCAATAACTCTGTAAGGCCCTTCATAAGGATGTTGAAGAGAATGCTTGTTAACAATGCGAATAAAAACAAATTTGCAAGTTTGTAAATCTTTTGGAACATAAATTCCTGAATCGAAATTTTTGTGATGTTTTAAATTTGAATTAAAGTTTTTAAAACGTTCCTGTAAACTTCCTAAAATTTCGGCGGAAGTAACATTTGCTGTAGTTGGCACAACAAGTTCTCCAGGTAGACGCAAATTTTGGCCAAAAAGCATTTCAGCTGGAGTGGCTGCAATATCTTCTTTGTACACTGAACGCAAACCAAGAAGAATAATCGGTAGCTCATCGTACCAATCTCTAGTTCCATTCCTAGCCAAAATTGAAGTTTTCAATTGTCTATGGAATCGTTCCACAATACCATTACTTTGAGGATGATAGGAAGAAGTTGTGATATGATGACTACCAAGTAATTTAGTAAGTTCCGAAAATAATCTGGACGTAAATTGAGTACCCTGATCCGTCGTGATTTCTAAAGGCACACCGAAACGCGAAACATATTCATTAAAAAATTTATTTGCAACTGTCTGTGCAGAGATATCCTTTACAGCATATGCTTCCGGCCAACGAGTAAATCTATCCATAATTGTTAAAATGTAGCGGTAACCTCTTGAAACAGGAAGCGGTCCAACAATATCTATGTAAATGTATATGTTCAAATCTGCTCTTCGGAATTGGAATTGTGCTCACAGGAGATTTTGTGTGACCATAAACTTTAGATTTCTGGCAACTTATACATCCTTTTGACCATATGTTTATCTCCTTGTTCATACAAGGCCAATAATACTTCTTCACAATTAATCGGCGTGTAGCCTTGGTACCAGGATGAGCAATTCCATGTAACATATCGAACACTGTCCTGCGCAAATTATTTGGAACGAAAGGTCTAGGACTTTCTCCTGACACTTCACACCAAATATTAAAATTTAGAATAGGAATTTTAATTAAATTAAGATTTTGAAACGTTTGTCCAGAAATAAGTTTATTAAGTTCACTGTCCTGTTGCTGTTCACTCTGTAAAATTTTGAAATTAAGTTCTGAATTTTTAATCACATCTATTTCAAACGCACGAGATAACGTGTCAGCTACAATGTTGGTCTGTACTTTAATAAACTGTATGTCACTAGTAAACTGTGCAGTAAACTCAAGATGCCTTGTCTGTCTTGGACTACGCTCAGTTTTGGAATTTAGAACAAAAATCAAGGGTTTGTGGTCAGTAAAAACCGTAAACTGTCTTTCTTCTAATAAATACCGAAAATGTTTAATATTCAAATAAATTGCTAAAAGTTCCCTGTCAAAAGCACTATATTTCATTTCTGCTGGAGAGAGTTTCTTTGAAAAGAACGCAAGTGGTTCAGACTTATTATTGAAATGCTGCTGTATGACACCACCAATTGCTGTATTGGATGCATCTACCGTTAAAGACAATTTTTCATCTTTACTAAAATGATTTAGCAAAATCTTAGATGCAAACTTCTCTTTATTGCATTCAAAAGCTTTAATGGATTTGTCATCCCAAACCAAAATTTTGTCTCGCTTTTTACTTGTTTTATTAATTAAATCATATATAACTCCAGTAAACTCAGCTAATTTTGCAATATATCTATGGTAATAGTTAACCATACCAATAAACTTTTGCGCTTGTTTTATTGACTTCGGTCGTTCAAAATTGCGAATCGCTTCTACTCTGTTTACAGAAGGCTGTATCCCTGCCTCAGATAAACAATGTCCTAAGAAATCTATACTTGGAACACCAAAAATGCATTTGCTTGGTTTGACGTTCAAACCATACTCAGACAAACGTTCGAAAAGTACCCGTAGATCCTTTAAATGTTGTTCTTCACTCAGTATTGTAGTGTTAATACTATTTACTATTGTACTTTGTTCATTTTTGTACTTTGTTATTTTTGAAATTTCTTGATTGACAACGTCAAAATTGCAACGATTAAAATTGAAACTAGGAGCTTGATTATCCGTACAAATACTCTCATAGTTATAGAATTGAAGATCAAGAATAAGAGGAACGTGAAGTAAACCGGGACACGAAAGCGGATCAAGACACTCATTTAAAACAAAATTCATATTGTCATTAATAAAAATTAAATCTAAAGTTCTGGCTAACTTATTAGAGAAGCTATTTATCTGAGCAAAATTAACGCTTAACAAATTATCAATAACATATGATTCCGAGAAACTGTTCACATTTTTTGGAAGTAAAGTGTCACCTATAAATTACCATTCCACATTCCGTAAATTAAAATCTCCGAGAATACAGAAATTAACACCATCGTGACTGCGAGCTATATCGACTATGTTGTCCACATGCGCTTTATAAAGTGAGTCCGCGCTAGACGGAGGAATGTATGATGCGCAGATAAGTAATTTGGAGATGCCTTGTATCGAGACTCAGAGTTGATCTAAAAGGGAATCCGTATTGCTCAGACTCACAAACGATGAGCGAAACCGGCGGTGAAACCTGCAATGAGAACTCCTCTCGAGAGACCAGTTTTAGAATAGTCACGATCTTTGCGATACACAGTATACAAGTTGGAGTCTAAGAATACACCGTCATTAAATTCCGAGGTCAACCATGTTTCGATAAGGACAAAGATATCATAATCCGTATGCGAGCTCATATTCAAAAGTGAGTTTGATTTTGTCCGCAGGCCGGAAACATTTTGAAAATAGATCTTGAGATGCTTCAAATGAAAACTTGCTGGAGCAAGAGCATCTAAGGATTTAGTTCTGGTGCATCGCCCTTAGGAAAAAACCAAAATGGTCGAATCTTAACGTTCGCAGGCCAGATATCAGCATTCAGCAATTTATCATTGAAACACTCAGAAACTCCTAATTTAAAATTAACTTTTCTCAATTCATCAAGATTGGCATCCTTTTTTATACGCAAGTAGCAGTTCAGAAATTTGGCATCAATATCAGCATGTTTGGATACGTAACTGATGATGTTCGCTGCTGTGACATTAGTAGAAAATGAGGCCACATGGAGCCATTTCTGTTGAGAAATAACACTTAATTCCTTGTTATTATTAGAACCAATAATTAAAGGCTTCGTAAGCTTTGGACGACGGCTCTTAGACACCATTTTCCAATCATTAGGTTGCTGCGTAGAAGCAGGTGCTGGATTAACAGTGTTCGCATCCATCGGAACAGACTGTGTGGGAGTAGTACTAGTACAAAGTGAAGGCGTTGTGGCAGTAGAGCCATTACATAAATTAGGAGAAGCAGCTTGCTGGGTACATGGCAAAAGAAACGATGATGGCCCAAGCGTTGACACAGAAGCAGATGACAAAGCAATAGTTGAATTAATGAGAGCAGCGCTATATGTAGGTGCTGATCGCATAACATCGTGAGAAGAAGCAGCAGCCGACAGCTGAACCATGGATGTATTAGTGAGAGCAGCACTGCTGGTGACAGTTGATTGCCAAGCGTCGCAGACAGGAACGAATGGAGAGGCAGACGACGAAAAATTTTGTTCAGCAGCGCAAGTGCGGCCAGCAGCAGCGATGTCAGTTTCACCAACACCTTTTGATGATTTGTTAACACAGCTAAGCTTATCAAAAGCAGTTGTCACACAGGAGCGTAGGTCGTTCAACTCGGACTTAAGAGAAGCAAGCAGATCATCCGTCGCATGTAGCGCGCGCTGCATAGAAATAAGATCAGAGCATGGTTGCCACTCGCCAACATTTTTTTCTACCAAAATCTCTTAAGAAAAGTTACCAAAAGTTACCAAATCTTCAATACCAAAATCTTCACTGAGAAAAAATATACTGAATAAAACTGATATATTTCATAACAAATGTGTATATACTTACAGCCCGATTCTGTGCACTTAATAAATTCAATATTTTTATAAATTGTCAATTTTCGATTATTTATCAAAAACTCCCAGTTCTAGCAAAGAAGTTTAAATCTATTTTCTTGATAAATTATCAAGACTGAAATTGCTATTAATAATTATTAAAATTTTTTTTTTAGAAAAATTTTTCTGTCAATTAATTACTGCATATGCCGATATTCTCGTTTTCGTTGTTGGTGTTTCCGACATGGTAGGAGTATGATGTAATGTGGAACGATTTTTCGTCATATTTTGGCAAATTTGGTTTGGAGACAAACCGGTTTCGGCGTTGTGCCATCTTCAGTGTCATTTTTCGTTCGGAATGTGCCGATATTTGAACCTGCGACTCACGGAATAATAGCACCGGCATAAAAAAAGTGGAGGGTGCTTTTAACCGAAATTTCGAACTATTTTTTCGGTTTTTTATAATTTACTGTACGTGTCAAACGGACCTCAGATTCGGATTCTGGGGGTCGAAATACATGTCGGTACGTGGGACTGGTAAAAAGCACGCGACATTTTTTTTGTGCCGTAATAATCAAAACGATTTGTGAACCTTACCAAAAATTGCTAAATGGCCGAATTTTTATACCATCATTACTATAGAATTCAAATATTGCAAACATTCAAAAGTTGTTTCAGAAGTGCAGCCCGTGGTGCTGTCACTGTAATTCAAATATTTCCAGTATTCAAATATGAGATTACTCTAATTTTATCGAAGTAAATTTGTAGAAGTGTCAGTAGTGCTGCCACTGAAACTCGAAGGGTTTTTATAATTACGCACAGGCAAAACATAATTCATTTCTTTCTAGTAATGCAAATAGATGTTTGGTTGCAAAAGTTACCAAAATAAAATAAAAGTTACCAAATCGTTTAAAAGTTACCAATTTTGGTAGAATGTTACCAATTGTGGCAACCATGGATCAGAGTGCATGTTATCTATTTTGTGTGCTAGGTTTTGATTTTCCTCACGCTGAGCAGCGACAGAATTCAGCATTCGTACATTGTCGGAACGAAGAGAGACGATATCTTGTACAGAGAACTCAACGTTATTTGTTGTTGCTGATTTTTAGCTTCACTTTGATTGTTGGCAGATTGTTTTTGCGAATTTGTTGACTTCGACGATTAAAATAAATTATTCGTTATCAATTGTACGATTAATGATTACATTTTTTTAGTCGTTAATCGGTGTCTGCAATTACGATTAATTAATTTTAATCATTAACCGTCAATCCAATTAAAAATAAAATCGGATTAAGTTGTCTAGTTTGTCCAAATTTGAAACCAAACACCAGTTATAGTAATTATTTTGTATTTTACGCTTATAAAAAGCACATAATATAAAAAACAATTATA
>NW_023458561.1:1589684-1611390 GCF_013731165.1 Rhagoletis pomonella | reverse complement strand
TCAAGAATTTCTTATTAAATAGAGTGCGGGAGACCGTTAGCAAAATCATTTCAAAAAATTTACACAATTTTTTTGTAAATTGCACTTCTATATATATAAAGCAGAAGTTCGGCCAAACACTAACATATGTGTAAGCGCCAATCTATTATATTATTATTATATTATTATTATGTATATAAAAATGGTGTGAAAAATTTATAGTGATTCATCAATTGAGAACGGTTGGGCCGATTTGGGTACAATTTTTTTTTTAGTTGTTCGTAATTGCCAGAAGAAGGTTTTACAAAAGAAAATTTTGGGAAAACCCTCCGGGAAATCGGAAAAATCAAAAATAGATTTTTTTGTATGGAATTTTGTGTGCTATGGCTTTCGAATGGAAAAATAGAAAATCCTGAGTGGAAAACTCGAAAAAAGCCGGAAGAACGCGAAAAATTTTAATTTTTTCGACGAAATCTTACATTTTATCGCATGATTTGATGATTTTGGACGATGTTAATGTGGAAAATTTGTTTTGAAGCTTTGGAAAATTTCGGATAGTTGTGCAATTCATTAGGAGCATGAATCAATTGGGAACAATTTTCTCATATGTTTCACAATCGATTCGAATGGGTGCTGTTTTTTTGGAAAGGCGTTTAGAAGGAAGAGTGCATAAAGTTTCAATTGTTCCGATAAGTGGCGCAGGGGTCGAGCTACGCTAAAATATTCATTTGGTTTGTTGGTAGCCTTTTGCCTAGATTAGCATATAGGATCCATCTTTACCGTTAAATGTGCCAGGGGCCGATCTATTCGAAAAAGTCTTATTTATGGTCCGATTTGCTTGCAATTCGGCACGTAGGTAGCTTATTGCCTGGGTTAACATATAGGATATTTTTTCTTATAGGTGGACCAGGGACCTATCTATTCTTAGTTAAGATCCGTTTTGCTTGAAATTTGTTACGTAGGTAGCCTTTTGCCTAGATAAGCATATATGATACATTTTTCCATTAAGTGGACCAGTCTTTTTTTTTGTCCGATTTGCTTGAAATTCGGCACGTAGCTAGCTCATTGCTTGGGTTAACATACAGGACATTTTTTCTGATAGGTAGACCAGGGACCGATCCATTCCAAAAAATCTTATTTATGGTTCGATTATTATATATATTATTATAGGTATGCGTAGAATAGAATTGTGTCATTGTTTTACAGTTCAAAAGGTGTTTGAAGGCGCCGAAAACATGCAGGTATTGGCTATTTAACAATACTTATTACACAGGCCAACAAAACTGGGGAAACAATTTGATGCAGCAAATGTTAACGCTATTTTTGACAGATTTTTTTGTGCTGATTACGAATCCGTAAGCATAACGTTTCCATCAGCTCCAGATTTTAAGAAAAACGAGGTCAAAGTGTAAAAAAATATTTGAGAAGCTCTATCAAAGAAACAAAATGTGGTAGAACCTTCCACTTAGGCTTAGATTAAAGCTAAAAATCGCGAATACTATCCCTGAACCTTTGCTTGATGGGCACTCATAGCCATTTGTTGGACAGGAATAACGGATTTTGGGAAGTTTGAGTACCTACCGCATTTAAGCAAAAGGTGATAGGACCTTCCACTTAGGCTTAAATTAAGGTTTGGACTTCTGACTTCAATCCCTGAAAATACCATTCCTGCAGCTTTACCCGAAGGTCACCTATAGTCATTTATTTAACAGCTAACAGTGATTTTTACACCATTTATTTCAATTGCATATTTTTCCAGTATTTTTTATTATTGTTGGACGATAAAAAGTAAATGAGTATGGGTGACCATCAGGGCAAGGTGCAGGAGTAGTACTTCCAGGGATAGTAGCCTGTAGTTCTAGCTTTGTTTTAAGTCTAAGTGGAAGGTTCTATCACCTTTTGTTTCCTTGCTGAAGCTTCTCAAATATTGCAAAAAACGCGATGTTTTTACACTTTCACCACATTATTCCCAAAATCTGGAGCTGATGGAGCTTTATGTATATTTACGGACTCTTAGCGCAAAAAAATCTGTCAAAAATAGCGTTAACATTTGCTGCATCAAATATTTTCCCATTTTTGTTGGCCTGTGTAATAAACATTGTTAAATAGCCAATACCCCCATACCTATAATACGGGTATCGAATTTCAAGCAAATCGAACCATAAATATGATTTTTTGGAATAGATCGGTCCCTGGTCCACTTATCAGAAAAAATTTCCAATATGTTAACCCAAGCAATAAGCTACCTACGTGCCGAATTTCAAGCAAATCCGACCATAAAAAATACTTTCCGAAAAGATCGGTCCCTGGTCCACTTAACGGAAAAACGGATCATATACGCTAATCTAGGCAAAAGGCTACCTATCCTATATACATATCGAATATTTCATACCGTATATCTCTAGAAGTATTTGTGGCAGTGTTCTGGAAAATGGTATAGAGATTTTTGGGCTTCTGAAAAGGGCGTGGCGCTTTCCAAACATATCGAATCATTAACCTATCTGTAAATATATAAAAAAAAAATACTTATTCTGATGGAAGAACTCCACCTAAACGATCGAAACGATTTTAATAACATTTTTTATGTGCTTTAGTAGGTCGCTGTATAGTTTAAGTTCACAACTTAAAACGCCAGGTGGCGCTGGAGTCGAGTTATTATTCAAAATCGTATTTGTGATCCAATTTGACTCATATTCGTTATTTATGAATATGTGTGTATATTGGTAACCATAGGGCAATACTATTGCAAAAAAAATATGCGCAAGGTGGCGCTGGAGCCGAGTTATTGCTAAAAATCGTCGATTCGGAGGCACTAGGGATCAAAGTCAAATTACTCCCGTTAAATCAACCATCAGAACCATTGCGGCCCTTGCTCTACGGTGACTAAACATAATGTGGATCAATGATACTCACCAGTTTGGAAATGGCCACCAGCTATACTATACAGATTCAAAGACGATTCACCATCGAGCCGCAAGGACTTCATCACGGTATAACGCTTTCGTCAGGTTATTTAAGACGGCAATGGACGATATGCCTTCTGTCAACTACAAAACCAAACGTGAACGTGAATTGCTGGCGAAAACGTTGTTGTGTATAGTTGAACATTTATTGAATTTTCCTAAATTTTTTATAAAGTTTGAAACTATGACTTATATGGTTTTGGATAAAGCTTGGACGGTATTTATATAAAAAAAATAAAAAAAAATGTAGCTCGAAAAACATTACGAATATTTAAACAAAAACATCAGGTGGTCATCTGTTTGGGTCACTGTATGTATATATAACTGAAACATGTTTATTTTAAAGCAAAACATCGCGTTTTATTAAAAAAATAAAAATAAAAATGTATTTGTCAATGTTATTGTAGCTTATTAACATTTTATTTTTAATATTTTTATTGAGCTTTGTACCACGATTGTTTATTAGGAAAAATTGAAAAAGCAACAAAGTCTAAGCGGTAGAAGTTATAGTAGCTATTTCGGAGATCTTCACATCTCCTCATCAGACTCCTTTTTTCTAGACTTCCCTGTCTGAAATCTTTTTCAATTTTTCCTAATAAACAATCGTGGTACAAAGCTCAATAAAAATATTTAAAAAAAAAAACGTTTTATACAAGGTTTTCGTAAATGTTTTAATTTACATGCTTTAAACATATTTAAACATGGTTTTCAACACTTTTAATAATTCAATACTTTCGAAATTAAGGGTAGGTGGAAATCAGATCCATCGGAGAACTCATAAAATAGCTATTTGAAATTAATAATAATGTTTACGATTAAAATCAAAGTTATATAAATAAAAAAGTGGTCTTGTGTATTATTGAGAATGTGCTAGTACTCGTATACTACGTTTATGCGACAGAATTCATGAATTCTTCCTTTCATGAGTTAAAAATGGTTTCGTTTATGCATAATTCGCGAATTCATGAAATAACATTTTTTGAGGAAGTGACAGCTCAGCACCGAGAAACTTAACAGTAGGATTGTGGTTTTTTGCCCTCTTCCTAAAAGATTTTGATGCCAGGAAATGGTCCATGTATTTGAATTTCTTCTATTTCATTTTATTTTATATTTGAACAAAACCAAGGAGGGGATCTATTGGGGGAGTGAAGTGAATCTATAACCTATACTTCCCAAACAACAACCTCAGCCAATGCCCGTCAATGCTTGGTGGTTCCTGTTATCGCTAACGAGGCTCTGCCGACCGGTGCGGAGCGGTATATCCTCGCTCATGGCTGAGTTCTCGTAGTTTCGGCTGGACCCGCTGCGTGAATGCTGCGTCCGCAACCAAGATGAACTTTGGGCCAACGCAAGACAGGAAGTTATTCCACTATCAGAGATGCCATCCCGTACGACAGTGCGAGTGTGGATTCCGCCCCATCGTGGAGGACGAGACCTCACCAGCACTTATAAGATGTCAACACGTGGATGACATCCCTGATGACTGGACGATTGTCCAAGGCCGCGCTCGCAACAAAGGTAACGGCAAGGACCTGTGGATCAAGATCGGTTCACAATCCCTGCAGATCTTGCGTCGCAAAGTCGGTCAAATAAGATATGGCATTGGTCACCTAAGGGTGATCATCCCCGACGTAGAAGGTGAATCCAAAAATCCTAAAAGTGGTGGAGATTAATCTGCATCACTGCAGGACAGCATCGAGGATCTGCTGCCTGCTGCTCTTCATGGGTGAGGAAGATGTGGAGTGGCCCTAATTCAAGAACCCTGGCTAAGGGCGGGGATGGTGACAGGTATATCCACTAGCGGTTTCTTGCTTCTCATCCCACAGACTGAGGGTAGAATGAGAAGCTGTATTCTGGCTAATTAAAACACTAATATTCTCTTTCTTCCCCCCCCGCATCGCTATGCGGACATGACAGTGGCAATATGGGAGCAGAGGGGAGCACCCAACATCATCCTCACATCTTCCTACATGCCATATGATGTACCCGATCCCCCGACGGTATCCTTCAGAAAACTCATCGTTTCGGGAGAGCAACGAGGGATAAGTATGTTGGCTGGCTGTGACGCTAATGCACACCACACGGCTTGGAACAACTCCAACATCAACGATAGAGGTGAGTCACTTTTTAGTTACTTATTATCCACAAAACTGACCATTTGTAATAAGGGTAATCCCCCCAATTTCTACAACAGAATAAGGGAGGAGGTTATAGATATAACTCTCGTAACTAACGCGAACAATGTTAGGGTTGAGGGCTGGCACTTCTCGACAAAATGTTTGTTTTCTGATCACTGTCGCATCGTATTCTCCATTAACCTAAGCAAACCGACACAAAAACCTTACCGAAATCCACGTTGGATAAACTGGAAACACTTCAGCCAGTTGGTGTCTGGAACGCGCCCCCGCATACGGTGGAGCCAATCTAAGCGGACCAACTGGAGGGAGCGGTCCTGTGTCTACGGAACACTCTAAACGAATGTTATGTAGTAACCTGTCCCGAGAGCAAAACTTCCAGGCGACACGCAAAGTGGTGGAGGGCAGAACTAAGGCAATTTAGGACAGCAGCTAGGAAGGCCTTCAATAGAGCGAAATGCACCAAGCACGCGGAGGATTGGAACAAATATTGTCGCAACTTCAACGCGTTCAACAAAGAAGTAAAAAAGTCAAAGAAAGTATCGTGGTCCAAATTCTGTGAGACCGAAACGATTAATGAAGCCGCGCGACTAAGAAGGTGCCTCTCAAAAATCCCTGCTCCTCCCGGTTTCCTAGAAAAGCCAGGAGGAGGGCATACCGAAAGCAACCTTGAAACTCTAGAACACCTGATGGATTTCCACTTCCCTGGGTGCTGAAGGGCTGGGGACACAGTCGCTCCT
Source organism: Rhagoletis pomonella (assembly GCF_013731165.1). Taxonomy (NCBI): domain Eukaryota; kingdom Metazoa; phylum Arthropoda; class Insecta; order Diptera; family Tephritidae; genus Rhagoletis; species Rhagoletis pomonella. The sequence goes on along the minus strand of NW_023458561.1, from coordinate 1,605,573 downwards.
GTGACAGAACAGCCAAGTACCCATAGGCAAGACAGTTCAGTTGACAAAATCTTCTCTGAACAGAAAGTGGCTTGGGCTATCAGATCCTTTCAACCCTTCAAATCTCCAGGTCTAGATGGAATCTTTCCGGCCATACTACAACGAGCAAGTGCCACGGTAACGGCTAACGACCACCTTAAGGGCAAGTTTCCTCCTTAGCTATATTCCAAAGCCATGGGGGAGGTTAGAGTGGTCTTCATTCCCAAAGCAGGGACGACGGGCTACAGTACCGTTAAGGACTTTAGACCTGTCACCCTCCCATTATTTCTCCTCAAAATGAGGGAGAGGCTTCTGAGTCTGCAGATCACGCGATGCCTACCGAAAGGGAGCCCTGCACGAGGTAACCATAAATAAATATTTATTTATTTATTTAATGATTTATTTATTTAAAGAAAGGGGTTGTATCTGTAAGACTTTTTTGTCTTTTATAGTACATCAACTGGTTGGTAGTCACACAAAATTTAATTTCTTAACATTACGCTGTGTAAACTTAAAACTAAGAGTTCCGCATATTGAAAAAATTAACATATATATATTTATTTAAAATACTTAATACTAAATCATCAGTTAAAAAGAGAAAAAAATAGGTTGTGGAAAATATAGAGAAAGCATTAACTCATAAAGAACTAAAAAAAATGAGGAAGCGGACGAATGTGCTAGAAAGGGATCTGAAATGTCGCTTGGGGAAGCAATCAAGCTCGTGAAACCTCCCCTGTGATTTCTGTTTTCGGAGGTAGAGAGAGTGACCAAGGCAGTCAGCAATAGCACTTGTAAAAGTCTGCACACCTGCATAGTATCGCGCCCGCTCTGGCAAGGGATCGACGAACGAAGGACAAGGAGTTTATTAAGGCTGTCAAACACAAACGTTAAGCTTCTCAAAGGAATACTAACGGGACACTGGACCATTGGCTACATCTCCGCTGGGTATGGAGCACCACATAACGATTTCTGTAGAAGCTGTAGGGATGAGGAGGAGGCAGAATATAAAAACTTCACAACCCTGGTAAACAGCTGATTATTAAACGTGGCCTTGCCGGACTTGCACTTAACGATTTCATGAAATGGCGCCCAAATTTATGGTAAATTTTCGTGTATAATTAATGCATAATAATATAATTTATGCAGCCAATTTTAGTCAAAATTGATGAAATGATTTCGTGAATTGCCCACTCATAAACGTAGTATCAGTACCATAGTGAAATATACCTTAAGGTCCAGCCAGATAGAAAATCTTTTCTGCGTCACAGGGATGCTTTTGACTGACAAGACGCACAGAACATGGCGAGACGGCACAATGAAAACATTGCTGCAAACAAAACGGTTCAATTTGATTGGTCAAAAATTAGCTGGTTTGAATTCGTCCCATGCATTGTTGTTTTTCCGCATTGACGCGCGATTAGTTGCGACAATGCATGCGTTGCTAATGTGGCGTCTTCAATTCAAAATCACAGAGTTAACTTGGATGTCAGTCAAAAGTATCCCTATGACGCAGGAAAGAATTTCTATCTGGCAGAGCTTTCATCAATTCAGTTTCTGTGTTTTCGTTTTGTAAGTTATTGTTGATTTTTGTAGTTTGGGAAATGCCCGAGCTCACTAGTTACCAATGCAAGTGTCTACAATTTAACTCAAACTAGGAGAGCCCTTTGAAGGTCTTTGGAAGACTTTAAAGGACTTGGAATTGACCCGATACATTGTGCCTATAAAAATCCGATAACGCAAGAAACTAATTTCACTAACTATGCATTTTGAGAGTGCGATAAATTTCGATAACTCAAAAATGTATATATCTCGACAAAAATCGATAACTCGATAAACTTGCATGCCTCTATAAATTTTGATAACACGCTTAATTTTGATAGCCCAATATTTTTCGAAAGCTGTGGTCAAATTTAGATCGTTACACTCTGGTAACACGATAAAATTCGATAAGCAGTGACAACTCGATAAACTTATATAACCTTGAAATTTCGATAACTCGGCATATCTTGAAAATTCCAAAAACCTCGATTCGACATATTGACAAATTTCAGTAAATCAATAAACATCGGTAACTCGATAAATTGAAAGAACTAAATGCAGTACATAAACTCGAAAAATTTCGTTAACTCTATAAATCATAATTCAATAAATATTGATAATGTGCTAAATTTCATTAACTTGGCCAATTTCGATAATTCCAAAAATTTGTATTGATCGATATGATAAGTGATAACTCAATAAACTTGAAAGCTTAATAAGTTGCGATAACTATAAATTTCGATGATTAACTTTATCCAAGTAACTTGAAGACTTTTGATAACTTAATTTGTTATAACTGAATTTATTTCGATTCCTATCGAATAGTTTAAAAAAAAATGTATACTCCTTAAGTTACCCTTATTCTTACGTATTTCTTATTGTTTTCATTTTACTCTTTTGTTCAATTTTTCCTTCACTTTTTTGTCTTAATAGTTATTATTTATTTCTTCATTATCACGTTTGCCTTTATTACAAAGTTTAATTTTGAAAATGATGTAAACCAAATGCAAAACAACTCAATTTGAAGAGGTTGTAACAACAACTATACACAAATACGGAAATTGCCAATAAATTTGAAAACCATAAAACTCCTCATCTACAAAAAAATACCTTACCAATGGTGTTCTTGGTTTTAAAATCGGTGCGGTAAAATCGCAAATGAACGGAGACAAAATTTATGTTAGCGTATTAAAATATACAGCATATTGTGCTTTGCTGTCTTTATGCTTAAGTGCACATTTAAGAAACCTTCACCAAAATACACATCAGCGGTATTATTTTTAACATTTATCCGATAGATCCATTCCACAAACCTGCACATTAGCGATACCTGCCTTAAAAATTTAGCAACTATTATCAATTATCAAAAAAAAATGTTACGTTTATTTATTTTGATCATCTAGCAAAACAACAAAAACGGCTATCATTTTATTTAATTATATAGATATTTAGATACCATTCGGAAAAAAATTTCGATTGCAATAATTTCTACGTGGTAAGTGCTCCTCCAGTTTCAGCGTACATGCATAATTGGTTAGGTATGTATATGTATGTATGCAGATATTTAAATGCTGGTTTGCTATTCGCGCGACAAACTTTTTTAAAAACGAAGTAAATTAGTACAAATTATTAGTAATTTTCGTTAGAGTTTGAATAACTCCTTTCACTAAATGGCTTTTAATAACTTTAATGAGACCTTAACTTATTTTATTTTATTCATTTTAGTGCAGTCTTGAAAAAATCTTCATGCTAAAAAATCTTTTGTTACAATACTTTATTTTATTCCTTTGAGTGTACATGTTAAATAAAAGCTTGTTTTTAAAAAATGTTTTTTTTTACATTATTTTTTTTTATTTATTTTAGTGCAGTTTTGACAAAATTTTCATGCTAAAAAATCTTTTGTTACACTACTTTATTTTATTCCTTTGATTGTACATGTTAAATAAAAGCTTGCTTTTAAAAAATATTTTTTTTACATTATTTTATTTTGAACTTTTTAGTTTTATTTTATACTAGCAGACCGGGCGAACTTCGTCCCGCCCAAAATTTTTATATATTTTATTGAAACTATTTGGTCCAACATTTTCACCAACAATTCACGTTTACGATTTTCAGTGGCACATTTGTCTGCTAAGATTAAGGTTTGGTGGTCATTTGCCGCTTTAAATAACCTAAGAAAGGTGTTATATCCGTTCTTGAAATTCTCCAGTTGTGCGGCATTTCATAGCACGGTTGATCGCAAAACGAAATAAATGTTTTCCTCTTCACTCCCTGGCGGCAACAATGACCCGGTTCTATAGTGAATGTCCTAGAAGCTTTACAGTATAGTAGGTGCCAATTTCAAAATGGGTGCGAATCATTGTTCTGTACCTTAAAAGTTTGAACGCATAAAAATATTGGAAAATCACATCCATTGGGCCAATTGCAACGCAGGACCGTTGATATACTCAATGGTGCAACAGGTCGATTTAATCTGACCTTCACGGCCCCTTTTCTCACTTGGCTATTTTTAGTAATAGCTCGACTTCAGCACCACTTGGCGGCAGGTTTTTGCAATAGTATGCATACATATTTAAAACATTAGCCAAATCGGATCATAAATAAGATTTTTAGTAATAACTCAACTACAGCGCCAGCTGTCGGATTAAATTGTGAAACTAAACCATCCAGAGACCCACTCAAATACACAAAAAGTTTCGTTAAAATCCGTACAACCATTTAGGAGGAGATCACTCACAAACACACCTACAGAAGAATAAAAAAATTCATTCAAAGATAACTAAAGGTCGGTACGTTTGTAGGCCTCACACCCCTTTTCAAATAGCCCAAATTTTCTCCATGAGTATGGGCTTGATTTCAACATATACATATCTCCATACGAAGTTCCAGTACTGTACCATGAATACTTTCAGAGATATGCAGTATAAAAATTCGATTTATATGGGAGGTGCTACGCCGCCCTTTCCAAGAGATGCCCTCTTTCTTCATGAGTATGCGATTGATTTCGTATATCTCCATACCAAGTTCCAGAACTCTATCATGAACACTTCCAAAATAGGCAGTATGAAAAATTCGGTTTGTATGGAAGATGCCACGCCCCCTTTTCCAATAGTTCCAATTTTTCTCCAAGAGTATGCGATTTATTTCGTACATCTCCATACAAAACTCTAAAACTCTACCAAAAAAATTCCAGAGATAAGCAGTATGAAAAATTCGGTTTGTACGGGAGATGTCACACCCCTTTTTACAATAGCTTAAATTTTTCTCCAAGGGTATGCGATTGATTTCGTATATCTCCATACCAATTTCCAAAACTCTACCATGCACACTTTCAGAGATATGTAGCATGAGAAATTCGGTTTGTATGGGAAGTGCCACGCCCCTTTACATATAGATTTTTTTCAGCCTAAAACCATCCTTGGGACACGTGCGGTGGCAGTTTCAAAAAATCGGTTCAGCCGCTCTCGAGCCTTGCGAAAACTAACAAACGGCTTTCTAAATATATATTAGTTGAGATATATTATATATTATAATTATATTTTGACGATATCCATTGTTTCTGATTGGCGCAAAAAAATCTTGCCTATTGACGAATTCGCCCCTTGATATGGTCGTTACTTAATGCTATTTATATTCGAAATTGCATGAAAATTGGAAAACAGGACAAACAAGCTTATCCAGGCAAAAAGCTACCTACGTACCGAATTTTAAGCAAATCGGGCCATAAATACGATTTCTTCGAACAGATCGGTCCCTGGTCCACTTCTCGGACAAAATGGATCATATATGCTAATATATGCTAAAAAGCTACCCGCGTACCGAATTTTAAGCAAATCGGACCGTAAATACGATTTTTTCGAATAGATCAGTCCCTGGTCCACTTCTCGGAAAAAATGGACCATATATCCTAGTATATGCTAAAAAACTACTTACGTACCGAATTTTAAGCAAATCGGACCATAAATACGATTTTTTCGAATAGATCGGTCCCTGGACCACTTCCCGGAAAAAATGGGTCATATATGCTAATGTATGCTAAAAAGCTACTTACGTACTAAATTTTAAGCAAATCGGACTATAATACGATTTTTTCGAATAGACCAGTCCCTGGTCCACCTGCCCGAAAAAAAGTACAATTTTTTTTAGCCTAAAACATGGTGGTTACCGAAAGCTATTTGCATACAAAATTTCATGAAAATCGAACCAGCCGTTCGCGAGATTACCTGTTACAAAAAAAAGGGAATTCTCTTTATATAATTAGTATAGATAACTAGGGCATAATATTTTTAGTAAGGGCTGACTCTCCATTTATGAGCGTAGTACATATAATATAAGCGACGTAAATCTTTTCGATCATCTGTTTAGGCTGAGCAAAACACGTTGAGTTCAGGTAGCGAAAAAATTTTACGATGGAAAAATGGCGGAAAGTTGGCAGCTGTTAAACTGAATGGAACTACTCAACTGTGCGTTTCTAGGACAAATGTGCCGCGAATCAGGAGCACAATCAGAAGCAAATCGGTGTTTTATATAATTTAAGCATTGAGATCAAGTACAAACCACACACCCGGTAGGTGCTATACAGAAATCCGTATAGAAATATCCCAAGGATAACAGCTGATTTATTCAAACTAAGTTCCGGTCTTTTATCTGGCCAAGGAATTCACAATAGAATCTATCATACCACTGCCTAAAACTATCCTACATAGTTGCGCCGGAAAATTACGCTCTGCTATCACTAGCAGTAGTAAACACGCTGTAAAGAAAGCTGTTAAGCAGGGATCGCACGATTTGTACATTTGTACAGATTTGTACATTTTGGCAGTCACAGAGTGGTGTTGTCTAGAAATAATGAGTTTAGCTCAATAACAACTTTCAAACAACACCACTCTGTAACTGTTAAAATGTACAAATCTTGCTATCCTTGCTTTAGATGAAGATAAACATAGGGAGCTGCGAAAATGTTAAAATTTAAAGCTAAGTGCATAGTATACATTTCGGTTGTATGTTTGTTGTGTATGTGGAGATTCTTGCAAATTATTTTCAAATTTATACACACACATGTATACACAGCAGCAAGCTCATGCCACAAAACAGCGCTGTTGTATGCATACAAATGTATATGTATATCCATACATGAGCAAACATGCTATATGGAGTTACACCGCGCGGTACCACACCGCTGCTGCTTGAGCAAACCCTTATAATGAAAACAGCTCTTATAAAGATTTTATTTTGTTGATTTAAATAGAAAAGTTCTTTATATGTAAAGTCCATCTTAAACTGAAGCAATTTCATTTTAGCTAAGGGCCCGTTGTTGATTTTGAAATTTTAGCAAAAGTCATTATAAACCATTTATGAGGTTGAAAACGGAAAACGTGAAGCGAATGCAATACAAAGCATTAGATTTAATTGACAATAGTCAAACTACATAACATAGACTTAAAATTTCTACAGAGAAAGTACAAATTTGAGATCGATTTTAAGCGGTCGTTATTCATATATCCACATTCATACATACATATATTACCCTTCATATCAATTCAGGTCTATTACATGCGCCCCACGCTTTTCATTTTCAATCTCATAAATGGTTTATAATAAGGTGACCATGATGGTTTTAGCATTCCAGGAGGACAAATTCCCCATTTTGAAAACACAAAAAATTTGTTTTATATTTATTTTAACACATAAATAAAGAATAAGTTAACATTGTTAAAAAAAACAAAAACAATTCAAAGTTGCTCTAAATACAATACATAATTATAAGACCGAAACATATTTCCGTTGATTTTTGGCAATTTTTTTTTGTTGACAGTGTTGTTAATTTTCTTCCATATCAAAAAATGTCGAGCATACTTTGTATGGAAGAAAATGAGTGACAACGTAAAAAAACGCCAAAAATCAACGATATTTTGTAGACATATGAAACTCGCACTTTATTATACTAAAATTGCATGGGCTATAAAACTGCATACGTAAAACTTTTCCCAAAATTCTTAAACAAAGGTGTTAAATTTTGGCGAAAACTCGCTGAATTTTTATATTTTCACAAAGTTTGAAATGTGAATTTGCATGGTGTTTGTTATAGAATGAACTATATTTTTATAAGAAAATATTTAAAAATAAATAGCTGTTTTGTATTGGATTTAACTGGCCTGCGAAATTTAATTTCTCCCCTTTCCAATAGTTATGTTATTTTTTAATATCTAGATTAGGGCTGCCAGACGTCTTGGTTTTACAGGATTTGTCCTGATTTAGACCAATTGTCGTGGTGTCCTGGCCCACACTTCAATTGTCCCGATCTTTTAATGAAGGTCAATGCAGACACTCCTCTAATTTTTAGCAGATTTTTGCTATGAAAAAAGGTTAAGCCTTCTGTCATTAGTAGTCGAAAACTGATAACAAAACGTTTTTTCTAACATGTTGAATATCTTCTTTCTGTTTTGTTAATTTGGTTAGTTCCTGATCAGGTACACGACTGAGGGATCATTCATAAACACTACCCAGTAGATAATATCAGGAGCTAAAATCTTATCCAAGAGGCTTTTCTGAAAGTTATTCCTTTCTCCTTCATTTTTTGTATGGAGCGGCACAAATTGAAGGGCTTCTGCTTTCGCTACTCAAAAAAGAGCTTTCAGAAGGGCTTTTGTAGGACGCCGTTTTAAGAAGTTCTTTTAAAGTTTTTCTTAATTTATAAAAATCATACGTCTTTAAGGAATTTATTTAATGTTCAAATCAAATTGTTTTATTTAGACTTGCAATGCCTATTGAAGCTTATTTGTAATGCTAAGTAATATAAACATATATTTAAGTAAGTATGAGCACTTTTTTCAGTCCTTGTTGGGTAAGTCTATTAGAACAACTTCACTTAAGACAGCCTACTTAAATTATCTTCAGGTTATGAATATAAAAATTGGCCAAAATGGTCATGAAGAGCGTTGTAGGATATGCGGAAATTCGCTAATGGTGGTCAGGAAAACATTCAAGACCACGTTAAACGCACCGCTTTCTCCAAGTTACGTCACCGTCAAGATAAATTTGTTCGTTTATAACTACATTGCTTATAATATCAGAACCAAAGCAACTTCACTTATAGGCAATATATTGACTCCATATTCACTTGTATCTTCGTTTTTGATTTGGCTGATATGTATCTTAGTCGATGGGTTCAGGATTATGGCAGCCGTAATCTAGGTATATTCAATTAAAATACATCCCTGGCTCTTTTCCAGCACGTCTAGATTTATTTTTATCGATGACATTTTACCTACGTGTTAGAATTTTTAGCAATTCCAATGAAAAGCCAAAAGTTAATTAATTTAGAATAGAATTTTTGCTTAAAAACCAATAGTATTTGTAATAATATTCATAAAGAGCCTAAGTAAATCAGAACGACTTATGTTTGAAGTTAACGCTAGTTTGAAGTTAACGCTAGTAATGCACGACAATTATAAGAAAAATTATAAAAATAATTTTCTCGAAACATTTTCGTGACGAAATTTTACATACTCAAATCGCTAATTAATTTTTTAGGGGCAAACTACACAGCCCTGTGCTATTTTTGATTATGTACTTGGATGTGAAATAACACATTTTCTAAATTTTTTTAAGCAGATTTGGGCTCCAATGCAACGAACATACTTATTTTAAGCCATTTTATAAAATCTTTTGTCAAGATAAAAAAACCCACGCAGAAGATAATGTGCAAAAAACCCTACTGAAAAGGAAAAATAAATTTTAAACCAAAAATCCAATACAAAAACTTGAATTGTTTTAACCATAACCGAACATTTGTTTATGTATATATTCATTTGTCGGTGCTGTCAATTAAAATTTCCTCACTTTATTAGGAAACAAAACAAACAGATACTACGTTTATATACAGGCATTATTTGCAAATAACAATTTGCAAAATGGTAAACTTTGCCGTATAAACCCTGAGTTAATTTTTTATTTGCAAATAACGAAATCACGCAAAAAAGTATTGATTACTGGTACTATTTGCAAATAAGCGCAAGACGCTGCCATTCTTAGGTTAATTTTCCTTTTCGATGGTCATATTATTGCCTTTTTATAATCATGACGTTGCCATTTTTAACTTTATTTTTCTTTTCGATGGTCATATTATTGCCTTTCTATAAACAGGCAATATTAAAAAAGAATTTTTAACCATGGAATAAACAGTGAGTTATGTATTTGATAATTATTTTTATTTGCAAATAGCTTACCTATAAACGTAGTAAGTGTTGATCACAAATTGATCCAGATTTCTATCAGCATCACATCGATGTTGAATTTGCGTAACTTTTCTTTATCCAAATAATGTAAAATAATAAATGAGATCTCGATCGGTGATCACTTAAACGCAGCTAGCCACTGTATACGCGAAAAAGCAATGTTGCCACTTTTTCTCATTAAACCATGTTCGAATCGTGGAAATTTTTGAAGATCACAGGGTTGCTTTTAGCATTTAGATGGAATGGAGCTGCATTTAGTTGCATTTAGGTGACGTATTTTGTATGGATAAATGTACATTTAGAGTAGCATTTAGCAAAAGTAGCAAAAACAGCCCATAAGGCTAAAGACGGTTACACTTTTCAACTTTCACAGGCGATTAGTTGAATCAAAACGCCTATTAAATACAATGAATGTGTACGATAAGATAATAATAATATTCTGAACGCAATTTTTTTTTAAATTTCATTACTGCTACAAAACTTGAAAAGAAGGACAAGGAAGACATTTTTGCTCATAAAGAGGACAGAGAAGGACAAAATTTTTGAGGAAGACAAATCACGTTTGAGGAGGACAATCCTCCTCAAAGGAGGACGGTTGGTCAACTTATTTATAATGGCTTCTGCTAAAATTTCAAAATCAAAAGTTATCTATACAAATTCTATGGGACTAAGAAATATTATTTTCTAATTTTTAGTCCATTTATAAAAGCGTTGTATATAAAAAAGTGTTACTTTATTTTTTGTGTAAAATTTTCCAAGATATTAAAATAATTCAACTTGCAATGAAAGAGAACAGAAGACTATGCAAGCAAAATGTTGTTTGCTTACGTTTTGTATAAACATACATATGTACATTTAGCAGCAGTTAATTTCATTTAAAGAAATGGCGTGTCGTCCATTTCCGCTGTAGCGTATGTAAATGGTGCATATATTTAGGCGCAATATTTAACTTCTTCTGGCGGGGCAACATCTAGAGTTTTCTAATTGTATCTCCTTGATATGATGCCTACAACGAGGTTCATATCTAGACTAGGTTGATATCTAGAATTTGCCATAAATAGCTTTGCTCTGGCTTTACGTTCTTTGGCAATTACGCTCTGTTAGCCATAAATTTTACTATGTTTTGACCGCCTTTGTACCAAAACCCCTGGACCATAAAGGGAATTTATTTATATTTTAAATTGCATTGTCATCGTGATTGGAACTATGCTAAAAATTTCAAGTCTCTAACTTGTCGGGAAGTTAGTTTAAAATCGATTGGAAATATCCGCGATTTCCGCGGGATGACCAAGTTAAATAAAAGCTCGTAAAAAGAGATCAATTACAAACTTATAGCGTTTTCTTTTTTATTAAACAGTTTTGCATTACATTGTAACATTTGCACTAGGTTACTTTTCGTCCTAATAAATGGCTATATTAGAATAAAGTATTTTGCTTAGTCGGAGGGCAATATTTTGAGAAATGAACACGTGAAGCTGTGAAAGGGCTGAACATGAACAGGCCAACATTATTTCGAAAAAAGAAAACGCCATTTATTTATATCGAACAAGGCGGTCGCTTTTTAAGTTTTTAACAATTCTAGTAGATATTTAATTGTATTTTGAAATCTGTATCGAGCCCTAACCGCCAAAATAACGTAAGCGACATTTTTTTCAAAATTTTCTTTTTGATGCAGAAATGCATCTAGATGCTCTACGAATATTTCTGCATCAAATTTTGAAAATTTTGAAAAAGGTGTCGCTTACGTTATTTTGGCGGTTAGGGCTCGATATATTCGAAACTCCTGTTTTTAATGTCCTACTCACTCTCTTACATGCATGTCTCAGAGCAATAATAAGCAACAATAAAGTATGTAAGCACCATGATACAATTCAGGGATGTTGCGAATGTGGAATTTTAGACATCCGCGGATGCGAATGCGAATGCGGATGCCAAATATGTTTAAGAAATAATTTTGGTGAGTACATTAAGGGATTTAGGCAAATAAAAAATGGAAAAGTTATTAATTTTTATTAATATTTTTTTATTTAGTATTTTAATTAAAAAATTGGAACATTGTATTTAAGAAAGAGTAATTTTGCTGCCTTTTCGGATTACAGCCTGTTTCTTAACGGGTCGTAAATCAAACCTGCGCCACTAAATCGAGCCCTAACCGCCAAAATAACGTAAGCGACATTTTTTTTTTGATGCAGAAATGAATCTAGATGCTCTAGGAATATTTCTGCATCAAAAAGAAAATTTTGAAAAAAATGTCGCTTACGTTATTTTGGCGGTTAGGGCTCGAAATAACTACTCGCTCGAGGCGACAAACTTGAAAAACTTGAAACTTGACAAAATTGTAAATTCTTTTCGATTGACGCTGCACCAGTTGAGAGAACTTTCAGTTATATTTCTTTTTTTATTGCAGTGCAACAATTCCTTTTTGGGAATTGCATCGGGGCTGCAAATGTCGGATGTATCTTCCAGATTTTCATCTTCACAATCTAGCATCATGGCAAGATCGTTGTTTAAACACTGTTATGTTCTAATTTGGAGCACCAATTCTTTTGGTTCTTTCAGAATTTGGAGAACCTGTTACGTCATCAGCGTTTTTCGACTTTAGCTTTTGTAACTCTTTTTTAATCCTGTCTTCTGTGACTGGTTCGAAAAATGTGCGCTAATAGCGAGGTTGAGAATGGGTAAATATGGCAAATAAATTGTTATTTTCTAGGAATGAAAATTTCGAGGGAAATTCTGTTTTGAAAGTCGTGGCTGCTAGCAGAATTAATTTAAAATCTTGTTATTTTTTCAAAAAGGTACCGCTTTTTTTTAATAATTTGAATTATGGAATCACGGACGATAAAAGTCTCAGATTTGCTTAGTTCCCGGGTGACTTCTTGGAAAAGTTCTCCTGTAATGAATACTTTGTAATTAGTTTTTTTTTATTAGTTAGCTAAAGCCGGCTTTTCCTAGTTGCACGCAGTCACAATTAATTACTCACCGCTGTCGGTACCATAAGCCATCAAATACGTTTTGTTGCTCCATTCCATGCGCTCAATGTGTTTTGATATAAGTTTTTGAGGCGAATGAATGCAAATTTTCAACATATGTATCGTTAATACTATTTTACATTGTCGCTGAAATGCAAAAAACCCCAACTAATAAATTTTTGTATTGCGTAAAACGATATGGGAACTTATGATTCGAGGAAATGCATCAAAATCAATCAAAAAGTTAATTTAGGATTTTTAGTTATTTACGTCTTTTTGTATTTCAGCGACGATGTGAGTTAAGCCCTTTCCATACTATAATAACGATATATTACATGCCAAGTTCCGTTCCAAAATAGATATAAAATTCACCTTGAATTAATTCTTATTTAATTTGTGAACTTGGCTGTCGGCTTATTTACATATCATTTCATCTTTATTTCGATGCGTGCTAATATTGACAATTTACAAAAAATTAAAATACATTTTTTTTCGTTTTCGAGCTGAAAGACTAATAAAAGGAAACACGGAACTTAGGAATAATAAGTTTTATGAGAAAAAAATAATTAAAGTTTTCTGAGAAAAAGTAGAAAAAAACTAGCGATGCATCCAGTTTTTTCAACAAACCTTTGACAAATAATATTCAATATTTACATAATTCTTACCTAATTAAAGGTAATTTTTAACGCGCAAATAGTCGACTCTCTATATAGCCAGCCGTTGAATATTTTCGCTGGAAATACCTACTATTATCTTACTCTTTGACTTTAAATTACGAAAGAAGGTCGTCGTAGGGGACAGTCTTAACGTAGCATCTCCACAGGCAAAAAAATGTTGGCTAAAATTTTTTGTTTACCAGATATACGTTTTGTCAGTGCACTTGCACAATATTCGCAATCGCAAAAGCTCCGCTTTGATTATTGCGAATGCGAAAGCGAATGTTAAAATTTATGTGGAAGTTCAGCGGTTGCGAATGCGAATGCGAATATTCGCAACAACCCTGATACAATTATTCACAGGTATTGTCTTTCCATAGAGCTTTGCTTCACATCGATATTCGTGCTCTTTTTGCGCACTCGTCATTTTCTAAGTGTTGCGAATAAAACTCGGCACTTAAATTTAAGCCATTCATAACAAAAATTTTATAAAGAAAGTCCCCGCTACGTCCTTCTTTCGAAAAAACACAGTGACCCAAATTGTCCTTTTCCTTCTTTGTCAAAGAAGATACGGACAACAATGCGGCCGCCTACATTTCTTGTTTATGATTACAAATAAAAATGTTTATTATTTTAGTAGACAAAGCTACCACAAAAGATGGTACAGATGCGCTGTATTTAGGTGTTAAATCAAAGTTCTTAAACATTGTGAGTTTTTTGTCCTCAAATTGTTGTTTTTATATAATTTTTAATTCCATATATGTATATGTATGTTTTTATGTTATATTCATTAATTTTTGATTAGAATGTGCCTTTGTATTTTTGGTTTGTGGCAGATTTAATAAAGCTGGATTGCCCCTGAAGATGCTAAAAATGTTTTAGCGAAACGTTGGGCCAGAAAGTGGAATAATGTAGTTTTATTCGCACTAAAAACATAGATCAGACTAGCCTGGTAACATAATATTTAATAAATTACGAATTGATCGGACAATAAAACATATAAAATAAAAATCATTGAAATCGGCCCAGTATTTTAAGACTTTTCGTATTGGAGAAAATTCTTCCAATTTTATCTACCTAACACAGTCGGACATGAAAATTTTATACGAGATAAGGCTAGCAGTTTCTAATAGATTTTAGGTCGCCAAATATGTTAAAATGGAAACTTATATGTACATACATTAATTTAAATTTTAATAAAATACGGCAAATAGAAAAATCGGCTAAAGACGGCTAACTTTTTTTTGCAAAACGGCTAACAAATCGGCCAAATCGAATTTTCTCCGGCTGTTTGCTATCGCAACAGGCTAAATCTAGTCGGAAAACGGCTAAAATGACAACACTGATTATGTTGCAAATAAAACTTTTGAAAAGTACAAAAACTATCAAATACATGAATGATGTTTTTTATATATCTCTATCTTAGTTTGAAAAGTTTCTAGTCACATTTCTAAAATTTTACAGGAGAGGAAAAAAACTTCTTATAGCCATTTTCATCAAGCATTTCGAAAAACTTTGAATTCCACATTTTGGTTGTTTAAAGCAAAGCAAAACTCCATATGAATCAGAGGACTTCGATCTTTATTAAAAGATTTCGTACTATTTTGGCCTTATCGGATTTTCGGTGCTTCTTTTGGACTAAGCAAATTTTCCTTTCAGTGAATATAAAGGAGAATAAATAATACCAGTACCTTTATCCCTTTCGAAACAATGCATTTTTAATTTCTCCAACCTCCTGTATCAAAATGTGAGTTTTCATAAAAAGTGGACTTAGCAACTTTTCACTCTAAGCCAGCGATATGTTGTAAACGAGTTTAAGCAAAATGTTTTAAAACGAGTTTTAAATATAGGTGATTTTTTCTCATTGGTTATAGTTTTTAAAAACTTGTTTTAAAAAAAAGTTTTAAACATTGCCAACCCTGTATCCACCCTAAACCAGGAGGTATATATCATAATCATACTTAACAACATGCTTGACGCGCGCAAACGTCAACTCTCCGTGGCTTGATATGCAAAGAACTGAGGGAAACAGGTATGATTTATGAGCAGCGTTGCCGTTTTCACTCCGATCGAAGTGTTTCACTCCTTTTTTAAGCAGAATACTACGTCACTCCCCCTCTTGCAAAAACACTCCGATTTTGAGATTAGCAGAATTAAATGTTTATGAGATGATAGCACTGGTTTACAGCAAAAATGTTCAATGGATGCCACTATCCAATTTTGATGAAAAATTGAACGGTGATTCCGAAAATTGAGTTAATTTTTTTTCTATGGATACGTTTTCGAGATATTCAGCTTAAAACAAAAAGTGGTTCCACTTAATCATGCATATGTGTCTTACGAAATAAATTTAACAATCTTGAAGTGAGATACGTCAAATCAAAGCTAATAAAATTCTCCGGAAAATATTTATACATCACTTTCCGATAGCCCTGATAGTTTCTGACAAATTAATTAATCATTGCACTTT
>NW_023458561.1:1555606-1589674 GCF_013731165.1 Rhagoletis pomonella | reverse complement strand
GAGATAATGACTACAACTTTTTCGATAATTTAGTAAAAATTACTTGGTGATGCAGTTATATTAAGCTACGCAATATCTTAAAAATGGCGCTCTCCATTTTTGGATATCTGCTTTAGTTTCCGAGATATTGAGTAAAAAGTGTAGTTAATATGGTAGACATTTTGATCACATTTTGTCATATTTCATACAAAGTGGCTGCCAAATTGTGGACAAATGACGCTTACGACAAAATTTTACAAAAGAAAATCCTTCATAAACTCAAAACTAGTTAACAATAAAAATTAAAAATTAAATAATTTAAGAATTTTGTGAACTAGTAACATTTTCAAAGAGTTTGGAGAAAATATATCTTCGCATTTTTAAGAAATTGCATTCCAAACTTCAATCGCGATTACCCACAACCTGCCAAAATTAACATACGGCAATCTTTTACCCAGGCGACGTATTGTAAATTCAGTTCATTTCTTTCTAATATATATTATTGTACTAGATCGCCCCTAACTAAATATGGTACATACGGTCACCTCATCTCACTTTCTATTTTCGAAATTGCATTGTAGTAGTCGAATGTATTGTAAGCGACGATACGGTGTGACTCGTCCTCGCCGATGATGCTGTGGTCACTCAATTTCTACCCGCCGTCGCAGCCGCATCGCATAATTTGTCTCCATTTATATATCGCCACTCGGACAAATTAGGAGTAGGTAGGAGGAGCTATGGTTGCTTTGGCCTTAAGCTCGGTCAGTTACAATACTTTCAATTTGTTTACATATGTATTTGTTTTTATGTACTAATTTTAAGTATATAAATATTTATATTAATAATCTATATTTTTTGGTATAGTGTTGTTGTTTTAAGATAAGTTATAATTTGTTCTGTGTTTTTAATAGTAGGGTTGTAGAGGGATTCCATAATGGAGTTATTTGGGAAAAGGGTATCTATATGGAAATTAAAAACTCATTCTGACAGTAAATATGTGCTTGATACTAAGTGTTGCATTGTTGCAGTATTGGGAGTTGTTAGTCAGGCTTCTGTCGAAAATGTGTTCGTGGGTGAGTCGAGAATGGCCTAGACGGAGTCTTACAAATTTTATTAAATCCAGTCTGCTTAAATATGTATTTTTGTTGTTTAATTTTTTTATAAAGTCAGTAATAGGTCATGGTTGCTACTCGCCAACATTTTTTTCTACCAAAATCTCTTAAGAAAAGTTTCCAAAAGTTACCATATCTTCACTACCAAAATCTTCACTTCTTCGCTGAGAAAAAAATATACTGAATATTTAAAACTGCTATATTTCTTAACAAATGTGTATGTACTTACAGCCAGTTTCTGTGACTTATAAATTCTGTGACTTAATAAATTCAATATTTTTTATAATTTATCATCATTAAGTACCGCCGCCGAAGAAGTAGTTGGATTTCAGCGAGCCCGAAAGAACAACTGGTACGATGAGGAATGTCAAGAAGCCGCAGAGAAAAAAGATGCCGCCTACAGGGCCACGCTGCGATCGGGCGCAACGCGAGCCATGTGGGACCGTTATAGGGAACTGAAGAAGGAAGCGAGACGTATTTGCCGCAATAAGAAGAGAGAGGCCGAAATACGTGAGTGCGAAGAGCTTGAGATGCTGGCCGACAGGAAGAACGCCCGAAAATTCTACCAGAGGGTTAGGCGACTTACGGATGGTTTCAAGACCGGGCCGAACTCCTGTAAGAACAACAATGGCGACCTAGTGACCGATGTCCAGAATATACTTAAATTGTGGAGGGAACACTTTTATAACCTACTGAATGGTAGCAGCGCTGAAAGTAGTGAGGAAGACGAACCCGAGTCCCCAGTCGATGATGATGGAGTAGCTGTCCCACCGCCTGACCATGACGAGGTACGAATAGCGATTACGCGGCTGAAAAACAACAAAGCTGCTGGAGCTGACGGCCTGCCAGCCGAGCTATTCAAGTACGGCGGCGAGGAGCTGATGAGGTGCATGCATCAGCTCGTATGCAGAATATGGTCAGATGAACATGCATGCCCGACGACTGGAATTTAAGTGTGCTCTGCCCAATCCACAAGAAAGGCGACCCCGCCATACGCGCCAACTACCGCGGAATTAGCCTTCTAAGCATCGGTTACAAGGTCTTATCGAGCGTATTGTGCGAAAGACTGAAGCCCACCGTCAACGAGCTGATTGGACCTTATCAATGTGGCTTTAGGCCTGGAAAATCCACCATAGATCAGGTATTCACAATACGCCAAATCTTGGAAAAGACCCGCGAGAATAGGATCGACACACACCATCTATTTGTCGATTTCAAAGCCGCTTTCGACAGCACGAAAAGAAGTTGCCTTTATGCCGCGATGTCTGAATTTGGTATCCCCGCGAAACTAATACGGCTGTGTAAAATGACGTTGATACCAATACCACCAGCTCCGTCAGAATAGGGAAGGACCTCTCCGAGCCGTTTGATACCAAACGAGGTTTCAGACAAGGGGACTCCCTTTCGTGTGATTTCTTTAATCTTATGTTGGAGAAGATAACGCAGATAACGCAGAACTGAACCGCTCAGGCACAATACTTTATAAGAGCGTACAATTGCTGGCGTATGCCGACGACATCGATATAATCGGTAAAAACAAGGACTACGTCTGTTCTGCCTTCTCGGGATTGGATAGAAAAGCAAAGCGAATGGGTCTGGTGGTGAACGAGGACAAAACGAAGTATCTCCTGTCAGCACACAAACAGTCAGAGCATACGCGTCTTGGCACCCACGTCACTGTTGACAGTTACAAGTTTGAAAAAGTAGACGACTTCGTTTATTTGGGAACCAGCATTAACACCAATAATAATGTCAGCCTTGAAATCCAACGGAGAATCACTCTTGCCAACAAGTGCTACTTTGGGCTGAGTAGGCAATTGAGAAGTAAAGTCCTCTCTCGTCGTACAAAGATCACACTCTATAAGTCACTCATCATGCCTGTGCTGGTGTATGGCGCGGAAGCATGGACAATGAAAGCATCTGATGAGGCGGCTCTTGGAGTTTTCGAGAGAAAGATTCTGCGAAAGATTTACGGACCTTTACGCGTTGGTGATGGCGAATATCGCAGACGATTTAACGATGAGCTGTATGAGCTTTACAACAATATAGACATAGTGCAGCGAATTAAAATTCAGCGGCTCCGCTGGCTTGGCCATGTCGTTCGGATGGACAGAAACGCTCCTGCTCTGAAAATATTCAACGCGGGCCGCGATGCTGGTAACAGAGGAAGAGAAAGGCCTCCTCTGCGTTGGAAAGACCAGGTGGAGAAGGACTTGGCTTCACTTGGCATTTTCAATTGGCGTCAGTTAGCACAGAAGAGAAATGACTGGCGTGCTGTTTTGGACTCGGCCAAAATCGCTTAGGCGGTTACAGCGCCAAATAAGAAGAAGAAGAAGATTTTTATAATTTGTAAATTTTTCATTATTTATCAAGAACTCCCAGCTCTAGCACAGAAGCTTAAATCTGGTTTCTTGATAAATTATCAAGATTGAATATGCCATTGATAATTATAATTATTATAATTTTTATTAGAAAATATTTTGCTATCAATTAATTACTGCATGTGCTGTTATTCTCATTTTCGTTGTTGGTGTTTGCGACAGGGTAGGTAATGTGGAACGATTTTCCATCTTCCCTTGTCAAACTTGGTTTGAAGGCAAACCGGTTTCGGCGTTGTTCCATATTCAGTGTCATTTTTCGTTCGGAATGTGCCGTTATTTGGATCTGCGAATCACGGAATAATGGCACCGGTACACAAAAAAAAAGTTGCGGGTGCTTTTAACGGTCCATTTAACTCGTACAAAATTTCGAGTAAATTGCGAAAATTGCAAATTTTTTGCTATTTTTTCGGTTTTTCATAATTTAGTGTACGTGTCAAACGGACCTCAGATTTGGATTCAGTGGGTCGAAATACATGTCGGTAGGTGGGTCAAGTAAAAAGCACGCAAAATTTTTTTTGTGCCGGAATAATCAAAACGATTTAAAAAAATGTAAGAGTAGAATTGAAAATTTATCGCAAAAATTCGAAGTTGTTTTATAAGTGCAGCCCTTCGTGCTGCCACTGTAATTCAAATATTTCCAGTATTCGAATATGAGATGACTCTAATTTTATCGAAGTACTCGAAGGGTTTTTATAATTACGCAAATTCAAAACGTAATTCATTTCTTGCTAGTAATGCAAATAGATGTTTAGTTGCAAAAGTTACCAAAATGAAATAAAAGTTACCAAGTTACCAAACCGCTTGAAAGTTACCAATTTTGGTAAAAAGTTACCAATTGTGGCAACCATATAATAGGTTGCTTTTGCTGGTTACATGACTTGTGCGACGTTAAACTCCAGGTGTGATTTAATGCGTTTACTTTAGATCGAATTTTTATGAATTTTTTTATGTCACTTGTATTGACGCTGGTCTGCATTATTAAAGGGGTTGAGGTTGCATATTTGGCAACTGTATCGGCTAATTCATTTCCTGCTATATTTTTATGACTCGGTATCCATATTAAGACTATCTTTGGTGCCAACTTGTAAAGAACTTCCCTTACTGCGCAGGGGTAGTAGTCGCTATTACCTGAATTTTTAATTGCATCTAAAGCAGATAATGAATCAGAACATATTGCATGCTTTTGACGTGAGCTTTTAACTTTGTTTATTGCGATAAGTATTGCTGTTAATTCAGCTGTAAAAACTGAGCTGTACTCAGGAAGGATACCTGAAGCTATATAGCAGTCATTGGTCACACTATATCCAATGCGATTATTAGCTTTTGATCCATCTGCAAATATGAATTTAAAATCCCTGAATTCACTTTTAAGTTTTAAAAACTCCTGTTTTATGACTTCGGCCGAACACGATTCCTTATTGTACTTTCCTAACTTGGTAATTAATAAATATTGAGGATTAAAAAATAGTGGTACGCTATGGGCAATAGGTTTTTGAGGCAAGTGGGGGATATCCTCTTCTTTGCAAAGGTTTAGCGCTCTAATCAACGTAGAAGGAAGTTTGTTGGTTGTTTTCCTTTTGCTGTAAGTTATATACTTAATTGACGTAAAGGAGTATCGGCACCATCATCGAGATTTTTAAAAGGCATGAGGGTGAGCTGACTCCTTCTGAAAGTGATAGGTTGAATACCTGCTTCTGTAAGCATACAGTTTATTGGTGTGGTTCGGAATGCACCTAGGGACATTCTGATGGCGGAGTTAATTATGGTTGAAATTTTATTAAGAAAGTTATTTGGGCAGTAGCCATAGATATAAAGGCCATAATCGATTTTGGTTAGTATTATTGTCTTGACTATATAAATAAGCGAGTGAGTATTGCAAGAAAATTTGGTATCTTATTACATTAAACGAGCAATTCTTGTATATATATATATCCATAGGGTTCTCGGAAACGGCTCTAACGATTTTGATGAAATTCTGTACAAATTAATTGAAACATCATAATATGGGTATCCAATGGAAGGCATTTTAAATATCCATTATTCAAAAATATTTTTATAGGGTTGCCACCTATTTTGAATCGCATATTTATTAATAATTTATATTTAATAATATAATTTTTTGTTTAGCAAAAAAGGTAAAATATTACTATTCAAGGTACCAAGAGAAGGTTCTTAAACAATGATTTCCCTATATACAAAATGTTATCCCTTAGGATAATAATGTAAGGTTGCCACTTATTTCCGATTCTACACAAATTATCTAAAACATCGCAATATGGATATCAAATGAAAGGTATTTTTTAAAAATTTGATCAGAAAATGTTTCCATCAGGGTTGCCACTCTTCTTTCTACACAGTTTTATTTTGTTAATTTCAATCCGAATTTTTTTAAGTATACACAGTACGTAAACGCTCAAGATATATACCATTCATTCCAACGTACTTCGGAATAGGGCTGTCTCCTAAATTTTGGAGTAAGAAATTTACTTAATAAATATCGAAATCCAAATTTTATTTTTTTTTCCAAAGTATTTTTTTAAAGCTATCCAAATCTTGAAAACTTTAAAAAATATATGCACTCCGGGCAAAGCTCGGTCATCCTGGTACTTAGATAATGATTTGAGAATATTGAGTCTGCTGCTCAGTGCGTTGCATCTTACTAATATTATAAATGTGAAAGTTTGTATGTTTGGATGTTTGGGAAATCATCACGCGGAAACGACCGAACGGATGTCCATGAAATTTTGTACGCAGATAGCTTATCGGCCAGATTGGTTAATGGACTATTTTTTTAAGAGTTGCCACCTGTTAAAAAAGTTTAATTTATTTAATATGCGGGAACGACTGAACGGATTTGCATGAAAATTTGCACACGAATAGCTTATTACCTATGTAGATTGGAAAATAGGCTACTTTTCTTGAGAGTTGCCACCTGTTAAAAAAGCATAATTAAATAAATACGCGGAAACGACTGAAAAGATTTGCATTAAATTAATACGCGGAAATGAGTGATCTGATTTGCATGGAAGTCTTTGCACAGATAGGTTATGAGCTAGGTTGGAAAATGGGATACTTTTTTAAGAGTTGCCACCTGGTAAAAAAGTGTAATTAAATTAATACGCGGAAACGTCTGAACGAATTTGCATGAAATTTTGCAAGCAGATAGCTTATGACCTACAGTGGAAAATAGGCTAATTTTTTGGAAGAGTTGCCACCTTGTAAAAAATTAATTAAATTAATACACAGAAACGACTGAACGGATTTGCATGAAATTTGGCACAGAGATAGCTTATGACCTACGTTGGAAAATAGGCTACTATTTTAGGAGTTGCCACCTATTAGAAAAGTTGAATTAAATTAACACGCGGAAATGACTGAACTGATTTGCATTAAAGTTTGCACACAGATAGCTTATGACCTCGATTACTTTTTTAAGAATTGCCACCTGTTTGAAAATGAAATTTTGTTCACAGATGGTTTATTACCTGGATTGAAAAATAGGCTACTTCCTTATACGGTCTCCCAATCAGAACGAAATTTGGTACACTTACTACGAATTTCGCAAGGATGGCGTTAGACTGAAAGTAATTCCGATAACTCAAGGCCCCTTCCATATAAATTGGAATTTTCATATTACATACATGTCTTTGAAAGTATTTGTGGGAGAAAACTGGAACTTGGTATAGAGATATGTATGTGAAATCAATGTTGGCAATAATCGATTGATTTTTTAATCAATTGGTTAATTCGATTGAATTCAATCTGCTTACAGTTAAACATGATTAATTTTAATCTGATTAAACAGATAACAGTTAAACAGTTAATCGTAACCGCGATTAAAAAAATAAAGTTTTCATCATTAACTCTTAATTGGATCAAGTAGATTTGGTGATTAATTAATTTATGCTGGAATTTTCCTGTGTACACAAAGCAAGTTAATCCGGTGTGGCTAAGTTGGGTTTCCTCCCCAATCTGAGCAATTTGGTGTGCATTTTCATTAAGCTCTATACCAACAAACGTTTTACAAACTAGGTTTGTAAAAGTTCCCAGTTTATGTATTACTAATAACAAAAATTATAATTGTTTTTTATATTATGTGCTTTTTATAAGCGTAAAATACAACATAATTACTATAACTGGTGTTTGGTTTCAAATTCGGACAAACTAGACAACTTAATCAGATTTTATTTTTAATTGGATTGACGATTAATGATTAAAATTAATTAATCGTAATCGCAGACACCGATTAACGACTAAAAAAATTGACTCATTAATCGTACAGTTGATAACGAATAATTTATTTTAATCGTCAAACGCGATTAACATTTTAATCGTTAGTCAGATTAACATTTTGCCAACACTGTGTGAAATCATATTCATACTCACAAGAAAAATAAACGTTTTTGGAAAAGAGGCGTAGCATCTCCCATACTGACTGAAAGTTTCATATTGCATATCTCTTCAAATGTTTGGGTAAAGTACTCAAGCTTGGTATTTAACACGGTGCAGCGAACAAAGGTGGCGCCGTCAGTGGTACCGCTACTTTGGTTTTGCCGATTTTGACAGTTGTGGTAACTTGTATATAAACCTTTGTTTACAAATCAGCGAAAGAGAAATTTGAATTATAAGTGAAAAATCAGTTTAAATCGTGTTAATTTGCAATTTGTGAGTGATTTTTGAGTTGAAGACTGCGTAAAAACCAATACAATGAAGTGCTGTGTGTTAAATTGCGACAACCGTCCAGATGCAAGAAGCGTAGATGCAAGTGTAGCGCTGGGACGAATCGCTGCATTTTGTGTACATAGGGCACGGCAAAGCCGTTCCCGAAATGTTTCTCTATTATTATATTAACAGTATTTCCTCACAATGATTTTGTTTCTGCTCCACGCAGCCTCCATTAGCAAGTTAACTAATCAGTCCCGCAGAGATGCTGCTGTAGTTTTCTGCAGCAGCCTTAATTGCAAAGCAATGGAGAGCACTAAAACGTTAGCTGAAGCAGTCTCAATTGCAAAGCAATGGAGTGCACTACAATGTTCACTGTTCTTAGGTGAAAAATGCAATAATTTCGCATTTAGCAAAATTAAAACACGTTTTTCGCAGTAAAGTGAACTGCTTTGGCTGTTTCAACTCGTTCTTCTTTTCGCTCTATTCTTCTGTCAACGCCCAGGACGGCGCAATCTTGTATTCTATCATTCTTGGGTATTCAAATACATATGTATGTACGTATGTAAAACTAATACCATACTCATGGAGAAAAATGAGAGTTATTTGAAAAGGTGGTATGGCAACTCCCATGCAAATTGATTTTTCTATGCTGCATATCTCTGGAGGTGCTTATTGCAGAGGACTGGAACTTGGCACCGAGATGTGTATACAAAATTAATTCCATACTCATTGAGAAAAATTTGCGTTATTCGAAAAGGGGCCATGGTACCTCCCGTACAACTTTACTGTTTTATACTGCAGAGGTGTTCAAGGTAGATTAATGGGACTTGCTACTGGGGCATGTAAAATCAATTCTAAATTCATGGAAGAAGATTAGGGTTATAAGAAAAAGGGGCGTGGCACTTCCTGTACAAATTGACTTTTTCTTGCCACATATCCCTGGAAGTGTTTGTGGAAGAATACTGTAACTTGGTATGGAGTTGTGTATACAAAATGTATCAATTGCTCATGGAAAAAATGTGAGTTATTAAAAAAGGAGGCACGTCGCCTCCCGTACATACTAAAAATTTCTTAACACATATCTCTGGAAGGATAGAAAATCTATGGAAGTATTTTTAATTTGTTATGGAGATTTATTTTATAAGTGCCGTACTGACAGAAAAATTTTTATTTAATGGAAAAGGGAGAGCCAGGTTCGGCCTTATAATGTACAGATGTTATGATGCATACATACCTCTTAGGGATGTGAATTTTCGGGGTTTTGTCGATCCCGGGATTTCCGGGATCTGAAAATACAATCCCGGGATCCCGGGATTGTCCCGAAATTCAGGCAAAAGTGCAACACATCTGTGATCAGCCTATTATAGTATTTTAAATCAGATTGATATAACAAAAAAAGTACAATTTATTGTAATTCATTTACATATTTATTAAGGCGATAAATCCGTATTTTCAATCAACAAAAAACAAACATTGAATTTGACAAACATATACATATGTATGTATCTATGTATGTACATATCCTCATTAATTTATAACATAATTTTTGTACTACAAGTACAAATGCATATACGGTCACTCACAGAAATATTTTGCATAGATTTTTTTTTGCAATATTCAGAATATTTTTCATGGTATTTTTTTTTGTTAATTAAAAAAAATATATATGTATGTGAAATTTTGAAGTTGCTAAAACATCCCGTTAACATTTTTGCTCGAAATCCCGGGATCCCGGGATTGACATCCCTAATACCTCTTGAGGCAGTAATGAGGAGTGGTATTTTATCAAGGCCAGGTTACTAAATTTGAGTTGGAAATATTAGCTTTGCCGTGGCACCTCCAAGAAGGTTACACGTTCACGCGGCGTATCCCTGGAACCATTTTAAGATAAACTTAGAGGGATTGATATCTTTCGTATGCCTAGCGCGCAGAATTTCATAGCCAAATACCTTAACTCGCTTAAAAAATAACGAGCTATAACAAAATGGGCACAGGAATAAAATATAACATCATTAAATTATTTTCCGAATTTGTATAAAAACGTGGGGTGAAACCCGCGGGTATAAGCTAGTAGTTCATATATATGAGTTTTCCATGTGTATCGCTGGTTAATTTGCAATTTGTGTGTTTGCGAATGTTATGGTGCTCTTGCACAATTTCTTTTGAGAGGTGTGGATTTGCTTGCATTTCGCTGGCGATAGTAAAGCTCCTGAGGACTTACACCATGTATCAATATCTTGAAGAAGAGAGTCTAGATTATGTCTGGACTTTTTTCTTTCTTGTGTTTAATAAGAAGGTAAAAATCGTCTGCTTATGCGGTAAAACTTATTTCTTTGCATCGTTTGATTATTTTACATAAACTGTTCTATGCGATAAGAAATAGAACAACTGAGAGGGGGGATTCTTGTGGTATTTCCCGTTGTGCAGTGGTTGTGTACTGGAAAAGTTGTGGTTTACGTTTACTTTTATTTTACGTTTAGTCATGAAATTTTTTATAAATTCATGATTTTGGGACCTATTTTCCAATTCTTCATTTGGTCAATAACCAACCATTGCAAGTGTGACCTGTGACCTTTGTGTGATAAGGAATCAGTAATCAGGTAGTCTACGTTCAGAAGAGCTTCTGTTACTGATTTTCCTTTACTAAATTCAAATTTATAAGTACCAAGGATTTTATTTTCTAAAATAAACCACCATACTCTATTAGCGATGATTTTTTCCAATAGTTTTGCGCAGCATGGGTTCAGGGAGATATGGCGATAAGATTTTGTTAATGACTTGTCGGACTTGGGTTTCAAAATTGGGATAATCATACTTGTTTTGTACATTTGAGGGATATAGTTATTGAAAATATTGTTATACAAATTTAGAAGTCTTTTCTGAGTAGAGCTGGAAAGATTTTTCAACATCGGGTAACTAATACGGTCATAAGCTCCCTTCCCTTTTAGCTTGCTTAGAGCACCTTTAAGTTCTATTAGAGTGATTTCTGAGTCAATCGGACATGAATTCGAATTTGTGTCGATGCTTTGTGTTCGACTCAAAACTACTTGCTTACAAGTTTGAAAAGTAGTTGAAAAATTATCGTCAGAGTACTTTTTTGACCAGTCATGGCAGAACTCTTCGGCTATTAGAATGGGTTCGGTTATATTAGAACCTAATGTACTACTATTAAGGCAGTGTACACTGTTTGGTTTTGTGTTGTAACCGTATAGTCTCCAGATACTGGCTATCGACGTGTTTGGGCTGACTTCAGCAGTGAATTCGGGGAGGGATTCTCGCTTAGCTTTTTTAGTTTCTTTTCTAAGTTCTGTAGATGCTTTTTTATACTGGATGATATTATCTGAATTAATATGGCGTTTCAGTTTGTTAAAATGTGTGTTTTTTTTTAATTTTTTTAGTGTTTGGAGGTGGGAGTTTCACCATGGAACATTGTGTTTAGAAGTTAACGTTGAGAAGTTTGGAATGAAAGAATGTGCACTTTGTAATATTTTTTTGTTAAAATTTGCTAATTCTTTATTAATATTGTTTGTTTGCGGAGATTTTTCATTAAAACTTAGTGTATTGCACGTGAATTTTTCCAATTTGCTTTTTATGTTAAAAATTGGTTTTGAATATTTTTGATTGGACGTACGTGAAGGGAATAGGTTTATTATAATCGGAAAATGATCACTACCATGTAAACTGCTTTCTATTTTGCACTCGGCCTGAAGAGCTATTATGGGTGAACAGAATGATAAACCAGGATGCGTAAAAGTATTACGTGTGCTAAAATGAGTTGGTGAGCCGTCACTTAATATAATGAAGTTAGATTGGTTAATGAAATTAGCTAGAATTTTTCCTTTTTTGTCTTCAGATGGAAAACCCCAATTTCGTTGGTGGCTGTTAAAGTCACCAGTAATAAAGCTTGGCAAATTTAAATTTCCAAGGACATTACAAAGATTGTTGTTATTGAAAGATTTGTTTGGTGGAATATATGCTGATATAAGGGAAAATTTGATTTTTAATTGAACTTCTGTGTACATTGCATCGAAGGCATTAAATGTTTTGATTGAGTTGTGCTGGACAGACTTGTGAACTAAAAAAGCAACTCCGCCATATGAATTTGCTGCATTGTGGGAGAAAAATGAACAATTTATAGGGATGGGAATATATGTATGTTCATTATGTATGGTGTGGATTTCTTGAAGAGATATGATTTTTGGACTGTATTTTTTAATTAATATAAGAAGTTGATTGTAATTATTTAAATAGCCTCTCATATTCCATTGGATGATTATAGAGGTCATGCCAATGTTTATTAACGTGTATACGTATGAAAAAAATGTGAATGTATGAATAAATGTACATAAATAGGAATGTAAACGTATCGTTTAAATTTGTGTTAATATGCGTAAATATAGGTTTGTACGTATAATATTAGTTGTTAGTCTTTTCTATTCCATATACTCAAAATCAGAATTATACATATATCCGAATCCCCAATATTTTCAGAGATTAATAGTAAAAACGTACAAAAATTGCTCTGAACAATATATCCTTTGCAAGGGTGAGATGACTGAAGCAATATAACTTTTCAATACCATCTCCTAGAACTCCCGAGCATTACATCCGGTACACCCAACCCACTAATTAGGTGTCTGCCCCTATAGACACAATCCAAAAGTCCTCCACTCCAAGTCCTACTCCAAAGGACACAAACAGAATAGAGTCCTCCAATGATTCAACGAAATGCACGCGAATTCCAAACCCCACCCTATATCTACCCCATAAAT
This sequence comes from Rhagoletis pomonella, assembly GCF_013731165.1. NCBI lineage: Eukaryota > Metazoa > Arthropoda > Insecta > Diptera > Tephritidae > Rhagoletis > Rhagoletis pomonella. The sequence goes on along the minus strand of NW_023458561.1, from coordinate 1,576,765 downwards.
TATCAGACGCGGTAACTTCCGGCCCGGCGGGGGCTCAATCGCCGATGAAAACTCAGCAGAAACTATCGAAGGAAACACGAAATGAAAGTAAAAGGCTGCAAGAAAGCATTTACCCAACTTTCAAACCCGAAGATGGTGATAAATGCTTAAGGTTTGGCAAAACTCCTATAACTACAAAACAAAGGTCCCATTGCCAATATTTCGCTCTTCATCCCCCAAATCAGGTTTAGATACTACAAACTACTCTCATCGACAGAAACAAAATTCCGAAATACAGGCAGCCTTTTACAGCAGAGGAATCTGGGCATAGTTTTTGACTACAAAAAATTAATCACCGATCTCGAGGACGGTAAAAGACGAAGCGTTGATGAACCTGGCGAAATTTCTGGATTGTCACCTCTCTTAACTGAAGTAGTGCTAACCTTGCACAGTTCGGATCCTTCTAATAGCTCTCATGAATCCACTTGTGCTTCAACCCCGAAACCATCAGGCTTGCGATCCCCAGCAGTAAGCCAAGCGTCAACCTCGAAGCCACCCGACACAGAGGACACCCTGACTACCACTTCGCCTCCGTATTTTATCATTACCAGCCACATTGACAAGATAAATCTTCCCCAACTGGCTACTTGAGAACCAGTGTCACTTTATACCTCATTTATAGGCATCTCTCAGTACCTGAAGACTTATTAAATCAATTCACGCTAAATGTTCATAGTAATTCCCCACAGAGAAAGTGCAGCCGCTTTACAACACGACACAAACTTCTCCCTATCGAGACCCTCAGGGCGCAGCTAAACTCCTCAAATGGCGAGCCTACTCCTACACAAAAGGCATACCCTGCCACTTCTACTCAGTGCCTTTCGAAGACCCGAACTAAATCGGTACGGTCTCATAACATATATAGCCTTACTATAAGTAACTCGTTTCTCCTATATAATAGCACCCTTCGAAGATCCCATAAATCCTGCTCAGTTGCAGTTATTCTTCCACTAATGCAATCTTCGATTATCTTCCACAGGCTAACAAAGATGTGATGAGTTCAAAGCCGTGTAAGTCTCCCCCTCTTCTGCCATGGATCTCGCGTCAGGCCTCCTGAAGACCAGTTGTAACCGTCATCGGAATCAACGTTTGTGGGCCCAGCACGTTGAAGACATGGGTAATAATTACATCGCTTCCCGATACTTTTTCATAGATATCGCAAAATTTGCCTCCATTTATATATCGCCACTCGGGCAAATTATAACTCACCAAATTGTTTTTGTATTATGTTTTATATATCAATAAATCTGTGAATCTGCATTTGAAGTACAAACCTCTCCGGCGCACCCTGCGCTACTCCTGCTACCCCTCACACCAGAAACATGGTCCTTCATCGCTAAAACAGCAACCCGCGGCCTAGCGACACATCGACCCTCTCATTAACAAACATAGGCTGACTTCCAAAACGTCAATTGCTTTGCATACGTACAAAGTATAATGTCCCATAACGCCGAACTACAAAACGTTGACAATGTATGCTTTTCCAAAACGCATTCGAAAAGTTATCGAAATGCATCGCTAGAGCAATCAGCGCATCAGAAACAAAGTTGATGCTTCGTTTGTTTTTGGTTACCATTGGTGTTTTAAAAATGGAAAATTCAGAAAAATTGTTCATTGCTAAATTGAATATTTAAAATATGCAATGTATAAGGTTGCAATGTGTCGCAACTCTGCATGTACAAACAGTTTGAATACCGCAGTATAAAAGTTTCCAAACATTGTATTGATACGTTTTGGAAGTCAGCCTATCAGTACAAACTGAATTGAACAAACTCAGTGTTTGATCCATTTGACTCTCTCAATAATGATAGCACAGTCATCAACGTAACACAGTAAGATCGTGGATACAATGAACTTTTAATTAATTGCTCTTCGACTTCATGAACAAATTTCACAAAAAAGGACTTATATTTAAACCCATATGTAAACCACCAATTTGTTCGTAGAACTCACCTCTAAACTGGAAAAACGACGGACTTATAAATAAATGAATTGAATTAAATTGAAGAGAGCATTGCCGACAAACAGAACTACCAACTATCTGCCATATTGCGGATAAAAAAGTGTCAAAATGTGCCAAAAAGAAAAATAAAAGCGCCAAAAAAATTTGCAATTTTTCTAAATCTTCCCATTTAGCATTAAAATTAGAAACACATTCCTAAACCAAAAGCCCAATGCCAAAATAAGATAAACTAGTTGTATAAGCTATTGAAAGAAGTAAATACAAGCAAAGAATTTCACATAAATATATTGATTTTTCAAAAGTGCCATTGAAAATTAAGTGCCATTAGAAATAAAATCGGGACAAAAATGGCACGGTTTGAGCCAAGTCGGCAGCCCTGGCGACGAACGAGTTGATGTTTTGTTTATCGAGCCGTACGCGTAACGCATCCAAAGCATCTTTTCTCGGAACGTTCGAAAAATACGACGTGATATCGACAGATGCGAAGCACTCATTTGGATTCAACTTCACATTATGAATTTTAGTTATCAACTCAAATGAAAATTTGATTGAAAAGTTGTCGAAACTCTTAAGTTTACTGAAGTAATTACTCAACCAGCCTGCAATGTTTACTGTAGGTGAAGTGCATCCATCAGATCTTTCCCAATTCTGACGGAGCTGGTGGTATTGCTCAACGCCATTTTACACAGCCGTATGAGTTTTGAGGGGATGCCAAATTCAGACATAGCGGCGTATAGGCAACTCCTTTTAGTGCTGTCAAAAGCGGCTTTAAAGTTGACAAATGGGTGGTGAGTGTCGATCCTTTTCTGGCGGGTGTTTTCCAAGATTTGGCGTATTGTGAATACCTTGTCTTTGATGGATTTGCCAGGTCTAAAGCCACACTGATAAGTCCCAATCAATTCATTGACGGTGGGCTTCAGTCTTTCACACAATACGCTCGATAGGACCTTGTAACCTATGCTTAGAAGGCTGATCCCGCGGTAGTTGGCGCGAATGGCGGGGTCATCTTTCTTGTGGATTGGGCAGAGCACACTTAAATCCCAGTCGTCGGGCATGCGTTCATCTGACCATATTTTGCATAAGAGTTGGTGCATGCACCTTATCAACTCCTCGCCGCCGTACTTGAATAGCTCAGCTGGCAGGCTGTCAGCTCCAGCAGCTTTGTTGTTTTTCAGCCGCGTTATTGCTATTCGTACCTCGTCATAGTCAGGCCGTGGAACGTCGACTCCGTCATCATCGACTGCGGGCTCGGGCTCTTCTTCTCCACAACTTTCCGGGCCGCTACCATTCAGTAGGGAGGAAAAGTGTTCCCTCCGCAATTTAAGTACGCTCTGAACATCGGTTACTAGGTTGCCATTGTTGTTCTTACAGGAGCACGCCCTGGTCTTGAAACCTTCCGTAAGTCGCCTAACTCTCTGGTAAACTTTTCGGGCATTCTTCCTGTCGGCCAGCATTTCAAGCTCTTCGCACTCACGTATTTCGGCCTCTCTCTTCTTATTGCGGCAAATACGTCTCGCTTCCATCTTCAGATCCCTATAGCGGTCCCACATAGCGCACGTTGCGCCCGATCGCAGCGTGGCCCTGCAGGCGGCATCTTTTTTCTCTGCAGCTTCCTGACATCTCTCATCGTACCAGTTGTTCTTTCGGGCTCGCTGAAATCCGACTACTTCTTCTTCGGCGGCGGTACTTAATGAGCGGGTAATGTGGTTCCACTGTGTGAGAGTCGAGTAGCGAAAGCACTGGCTGTCTGTTGCGATTTCAGCTTTTCGACGGTAAGCTTTCCTTGCATATTTGGACGCACACATTTTGCTGCACAGAGGCGGGTGCGTATCTTGATACGCACAATAAGATAGTGGTCGGTGTTTTGTCCTCGGAGTGTGCGTACGTATGAAACACTGGAAGCGTGCCTTCCGTCTATCACAACATGATCGATTTGGTTTCTAGTTTTTCGATCCGGAGACAGCACGTAGCTTGATTGATCTTTTTATGACTGATTGAGCCTACTACTGCATACTACCATGTTTGCGAAGTCGATCAGCTTCAATCTATTGTCGGACGTTTCGTCGTGGAGGCTGAATTTTCCGACGGTGGTTCCAAAGATCCCTTCCTTGCCCACCTTGGCATTGAAGTCGCCAAGCACGATTTTGATATCATGGCGGGGGCAGCGCTCGTACGTGCGCTCCAAGCGCTCATAGAAGAGATCCTTGGATGCCTCATCCTTCTCTTCCGTCGGGGCATGGGCGCAGATCTAGCTTTGATGCGGATTGTGGCTAGATGTTCGTTCACCGGGGTGAACAACAGTACTCGGCGACGGAGACTCTATCCCACCACAAATCCAACTCCGAATTTGCGCTCCTTTACATGGCAGCTATAGTAGACGTCGCAAGCCCCAAACATTGCTTACCTTGCCCCTTGCACTTCTTGGATGGCGGTGATATCAGCTTTTGTCCTTACGAGGACATCAACCAGCCGGGCAGAGGCACCTTCCCCATTAAGGATCCGTATATTCCAGGTGCATGCCCTCAAATCGTAACCCTTTAAACGTTTGCCTTGGTCGTCATCATAAGGGGGAGCTTCGTCTGAGGCTTTGCCTTGCTTCTTCACTGGAAGTGGTTTTTACTTAGCGGGTCCCAAATCCAGCGCACAACCCATTGCTGGGACGGGGGTAGTCTCGCAACCAAATACACGTTTATATAGTAAGCCGCTTGCTCCAAGCCGACACCCGCACCTACTGGTGAACAGACGCTGCAGATTTCGGCGAGCCCTTAAACCGAGTAACTCGGAGTGGCCCTACCGAAGCTCCCTCTCTTTCTGCCGTGACCCAATGCTCCACTCGGATTGGTTACCGCATCTTGCACATGGGTTGCTCACGTTGCCCAGAGTTCTCGAATGAGGACGCAAGCGTCGGGATTGAGTATAGCAGTGCAACTCTAACTGCATACCCAGCACAACGACTATATCCCATTGCACTGCAATAGCCGCCACTTTTTTCCATGAATGTGAGGTAGATACCGTACTAAGTTCCAGGACTCTACCACAAATTCTTCCAGAGAAATTCGGTATGAAAAGCTCGATTTGTATGGGAGATGCCACGCTCCCTTAATACTTATAACAAAATTATTATCAGCCTATAACCAAAACAAGTCCAAAATTTAACAAAAATCGGTACAACCGTTTGCGCGATCACCTCTTATAAAAATATAGGGCTTCTCTTTATATAATTGGTATAGGTAATAAGTCCTTTCGTAGTCCATAGTTCATAGTCATAGTCTTTCTATCACGTTTGTCGTGATCATCATCAAACAAAGGGGGTATCATCCGAGGCATGTTTTTTTTCATTGTGTAGGGTTTTAACCTGCAGGGACCCAAACCCAGCGCACGCGGGCTTATACGTCTTGTCATAGTAGTTCGCTCCCAAACGGGATACGTGGATATAAATATCCGGACGAATTGAGCTACGATTTGAACCGTAAGCAAACAATTCACTTCTGGCACCTCCCAGGTGAATGGCAAAAGCTTTGCAGTACTGGGAAATTTATAGAACATAGTGGTCAAAGGCGAATATCTCAACTAAAACCTGATGTATTTTTTAAATTCATAGCTCTATGTACTAGAGGTTTACGCCGACAGCCTATTATATTTATATTTAATTAATTTATTGAATTAGCTTTAAATTTAAATTACGTTACTTCCTACTTAAAATGTTGAGTGTCTGGGTCTTGGATGGGCGGAGAGAAGAAGGTCTGAGGTATATTCATTCATACGCACATGGCTCTCTATATTATCTACAGATCCGTATGTACTATTTAAATTTAAAGAAATGAAAAAATTTAAAACTTTAAGGTACCAATAATTTTTTTCAATAATCTTATCAACCGTTATGTTAAATTACGGAGTTCTTACGATTTTTTGCAGATTACATATGGGCATTCCCATAGTGGCGCACGTGACAGTCGTACGATTTCAATGTGATACATAAAAGGAGTACCATTTGTTTTCTTTAACTTTTTTGGGCCATTTTATAGCACATAATTAGCTCTATATTTAACCGAAAAATTAAATCAATCGAACTGCTTGGTCCTGAAATATAAGCATTTAAAGAGAGTGTCGTTACGTGACAAAAAATGGAAGTTGATTTTTTCTTTTCTTACAAAATCGCAAAACTCTGCGAATTGTGGATGACTATTTTCATGCAACTTATTTTAATATGATTTGGAGCAATTCTAGTTGTTTTTAGAGTTTTTTGAATTAATGCAAATTGTTTCAATTCTCTTTTACAACCCCAAGTGTGAAACGTGACGTGACGTGGCGTTACGTGACATAAATTTCCATCGTTATATTTTTGTTAATATTGCTTTTAAATGAATTTTCAACGCAAATAAAACATGTATTTTATGTAGAATATTCTTTATATTTTGACTACAGCGCCAATTGAGGGTCAATTTATTAGAAATCTATGATTTATTATGTTTCAACCACATACGCCAAATTCGAACCAAATCGGACCATAAATACGGTTTTTCGAAATATCTCGACCTTGGCACCACCTAGGAAGACCATTTTATGCAAACATGATTCTACTTACATAGCCAGTATATATTTAAAAAGCAGACAAATCGGCCCGTAAATACGTTAGATATAAAACTTTTATTTTTTTTGTCGTGGTGGACCTTCCGCTGGAAACACCCATATTGAAAACAAGGTTGGTCTACTTTTTTCCAAAAGTTTAACCTATCAACTCGAACCAGAACGGGCCTTTTTGACCCACTGTTTAAAAAAATGAATTGTAGATGGTTAAAATTCCCAATAAAATATTAAGCGCCAAATTTTTTTAAGGAGAGCCGAATGTAATGAAAAATAATACTAACTTTTACCAAAAATGGGGATCAAAGCCTTCCTGGGGTTTGACCACCACTAAGGAATGCTAACGTAATTTTCACACAGCCACCTAGTACTTTTATTCGTATGTGGGACCCCGGAATAAAATAACTTACGAATGTAAAAATTAGCAAAAAAAAAGTGTTTGCTTTGTATTGAAAGTCTGTTTGACATATTAAAAAAAATACACAGGAAAATCAACTTGTCCTTTATTTTATCTCCAAATATTGTTGTTGTAGCATGTGTATAAAAAAGTAGTACGGAAATAATTGTCTACTGCGGAAAAAAATCGTTAGATTACCAGTATTCGACCCTAATTAAACACTTTCGATCGAAAAATATGTGACTTAGGCTTTTTCTGAGTTATGCTCTTTTTGGAAAAATAAGTCATATTCTTGTCCAGTGGCGGAAATTATGCAAAAAAAAACTCCATTAAAAATGTAATTTTCATTTCGTAAAATTGTGTTTTTATACGAGTGGTATTTAGTTCCTTCAAACGATGTACATATTTAAATGTGCATATAACATGAAAATTTCGTTCAAAATTCCTTAAGCGCCGAACGCCGCAGCCTCCACCGCGCTGATATTTTCATAACTCGGCGGCGGCGCGTGAGGAATGACAAAAAACGCCGGCGGCGGCGGCGTGGCTCGGCGGTGTTACGTCTACTACGTACCTGTATAACAAATAGCCGGACAAGACGTGTTCTAAATGAAAAATATAAAAATATTAAATTTTCCCTATACTACAGTGAGTCCCAATAAATAATAATAATAAAGACTGAATATGAAAATGAATGCTGAAAAAACACAAAAAAAGCGTACGTTACTTGTAAGTTATAAAATTAATATAAATTTTAACAATTTCAGCAACACACATAAATAGAGCTTTCGTACGAGCGTTTGTGTGTTTTTTCACTGCCAAAATTTTACTTTGCGTTTGGCACAGCAAAATTCAGTTCATTTGTACACCATAGCAAATTTGTTCACCCCGTCTCACCACGCTGAAAAAAATTACCGATTGGCATAGGCCCTTACGCTTAGATTTTCGTCACAGTATATTCAGTAATACACACAGTATATACAGTAATAAACCTTTTTGAGTACTCCTCGCGGGTAAAATCTGATCAGGGATGATAATGAGAAGGAGCATGAAATTTATTGATTCAGAGTTGTATACAAAATTACTGTGGTATGAAAGGGAGCAACAAGCGTGCTATGGCAGAGTGTTATTATTTATGTGTTATTTATGTACAAAATATAGGTGAACTGTAATATCAATGCCTAATTAAGAATAATATCAATAGTTAAGAACATAATTAACGCTTGTGTTTCTATAAACTGAAAAACTCAAATCGTAGTTATTGAACTGAATGGAGTTTTCCTAAATGTAAATTTAAAATTAAAAAAATATCCATTGTAAGATTTTGAATGTATTGTTATTTTGAGAATTTATCAAGTAAAATTCTAAAATTCCGAATATATTTAAGTTTTTATAAAACAAAACGAGTTTTGTACAGTTATAGAAACTCCAATTCCAGGTAGCACATCTGCCAGGGCAGCTCTTTAAGCACACCCAAGTTTGATTGATCATCGATTGATATTGATTGATTGATACCGATTGATCAAATTATAGAATGTCACAAATATGAATCATACACACATACAATAGTAATGGCTATGAATTGCTACCGTATAAATTCAGGACATGCGTTTGCTTGGAGACTCCGTTGGTTATGGTGGTCATAACTTTAGCCACATTCACTGGTCCATTACCCGGAGCTGCTCCAACATCATGAGTAGATTTAAGTGAGTCTTACATGCCACTGCCTCTGGCTACAAGCTGTATTCTGTATGAAATCCACTAAGAGAAAACAGCTTTTCCTGTAAATCCTGTAAAACCTGCAAATCGTGAAGCAACTGGAACGCAACTTTAACGTTAATTTGGTTTAAGTACTAGCGTTGTCAGTATTTAACAGTTCATTATCATTTACGGTATAATATAACCAGTTAAACACTGAACTATGATGATCTGTATTAGTATCTATAGTAATAGAGAATAATTTGCAATTTTTTACACTTCTGTAATTATTATCGGCCATAGCGCGGTTGTTGCTCCCTTTCATACCACAGTAATTTTGTATACAACTCTGAATTAACAAATTTCATGCTCCTCATTATCAACCCTGAACAGATTTTACCCCCGAGGCGTACTCAAAAAGGTTTATTACTGTATATACTGTTATTTTCGTCACGAATAGACATATGTTTTCGATTTATCGCAAATGCTGCGAAAATGTATGTGCAGGATTGACAGGTAATTTTTTTTTAAGAAAATTTCTTGGGCATTTAACCGGGGAAGAACAAAGGTATATTTATTTTCGATAACACATATTTTTAACCAATTATGCGGGGAAATCAATTAACCGGGCTCAATTATGCGGGGAAATTTATTTGTATTTTGTATGCAATATTTTTTTGACCGTGCAGGTGGTTCAAATAAGTGGGGAAATCAATTAACCGGGGGGTAATTAAGCGGGGAATACTGTAGTGTCTTACAAAATTATGCTCACATAAGAACGTCAGGACCTAGAATTACACTGATATACATACATACGTATAAAGAAGAAAACATTAAATTTTAGAATTAAATATTTAAATAATGCTAAAAAACATTGGGCGAATAAAAACAAAAGCATTTTTAAAACAGTTTCATAAAAAATATCTTTCATTTTATTTACGTGGTTCCCTTTATGGGGTATTCGTTTCTGTCCATATGTATATGTGCGAATGCAATTAAAATTCTTTGAAGGTAATATTGAAGTAATTCTTAAAATGAGTATACGTACCAGGGTTGTTGCGAATATTCGCATTCGCATTCGCAACCGCGGAGTTTCCGTATTAATTTTAACATTCGCATTCGCTTTCGCATTCGTAATAATCAATGCGGAGCTTTTTCGAATGCGAATATTTTGCAAGTGGACCGATAAAACGTATATATGGCTAAAAAAATTACATATTGTAGCCAATATTTTTGCCTGTGGTCGTAGGAGTGTTTGTGTAACAAAACTGGTCAAATGTCATATTTATCAACTTTGATAAAAATGTCTTTAAAATATTATTTCTTAAGCTATATAACCGAGCTATCAATGGGCAGCCATAAAAGTTCTCACTACTACTTGACCTTTGATGTACGTCAAAGAGAACATAGTCCTTTAAATAATATTTTTTTCTGTGCTTTAAATACCTGCTTTGGTTTCTTTCTTTATTATGATTTTTTTGGACCAATCTTAAAAAAAAAACTACTAGACACAAAAGAAGAAAGTGTGCACTGTAATTCTTAACAAAATTTTCGTGATTTGCTTTTGATGTTATAGGCGGCATACGCGGTGCGTCTAACTCGTGAGTCGGTTTGGATGTGTTTGTAAAAATAAATATGTGTTAGTTACACTCTCTCTGAATGATTCAACTGTGTGTAGTCGAAGGCGAGTCAACACGTACACAAATGACTCGCGAGTCAGACGTACCGCGTATGCCACCTATTACATATGTATCTTCGTTTGAATAATTTCAAATGGGGCTCTTTGAGGAATTTATTTTTAGCAAAATTTTTAAAAACAGTAGTTTTGTTTACTTGTTGGATAGTATTTTATATTTATATATATTATATATTATATTTTATATACATTGGATCCTTGGCAAAAAACTTCTGTGGTAAAACTGTCCCTTCTTTGCTATTTAAAGTCAATGAGTAAGGTCCTTCAATAGGCATTTCCAGTAGAAATGATCAACGCCTAGCTATAAAGAGAATCGATGCTCAAATAATTAAAAAGCTATAGGTCTGACTTTAATTAGATAAGAATTACGTAACTATCTGATACTCAAATGCTTATAAAAAAAACGGGGTGCTTTAAGAAAAAAAAATAACAATATTCTGATCCGATTCGGCTGGCAGCCACGACTTTGAAAACAGAATTTTGTTCAAAAATGATAATCTATTTTCCATATCCACCTATTTAGCTCGCTATAAGCACAAATTTTTCAAGGCAGTCGCAGAAGAAAGTATTAAAAATGTATTACAAAAACTAAAATCGAAAAGTGCTGATAAAGTTACAGGTTCTCCAAAATCTGAAACAACATGACATATGTATCTGGTTTGGCTTGTAAACGCTGTTTAAACAACGATCTCGCCATTATGCTTGACATCCGAATTCGCATCCGCATTCGCGGATGTTAGCTGTTAGATATTCGCATACGCGGATTTCTAAAATTCCACATCCGCAACATACCTAATACGTACATACATATGTATGTATTTATGCTGATGTATTGCAATTGATGCTAATTTGTAGCAAACATAGCACTCGCACCTCAAAGTGCCCCCCTAAATTCCAAATTGCTATCTCGATAATTTGGGCCGCCCCCCTAACTTTCAAGTTGTTTCATATGTTTTTTATATATATAAAATCATACACTCAATGCTAACAAAATAATTTGAAAATGTTCATAAGAACAAGTAAGAAAGTCTAAGTTCGGGCCGAGCCGAACATTAAATACCCGGCGCAAGTATTAAATATATGTTTTTTCACCCTTCCGAAACCTTCCGCTAGATGGTAAGCCGAGGTGTATCAATTTTGAGTAAATTAGCGTCCTTCAATTTCGAAATATTGAAGTTTCAAGCATTTCTTAAATTTACCGTTATATGAGAATCGGCCGTTATTTTAGTCCGATTTCAATAATTTTCAACGTTTTGCTTACACGTGGCAAGTACAATAACCATACCGAGTTTGGTACAAATTGGTAAAACGGTTACCGATATACTTATATGTGATCATAAGTGGGCGGTGCCACGGTGCCAAAATTTTACCATAATCGTATTTCTTGGTAAAGAATTGTTGCAAGCATTAATTTTGAATAAATTAGCTTCAATATTTAATGATTTATCGAAGATTTTGTATTTCTCTAAATTACCGTTATATGGGATGTGGGCGTGGTTATTGTCCGATTTTAAAAAGTTTCGGCGGTTTTTTTATGCTGTACCAAGGCCAACAACTGTGCCAAGTTTGGAAGAAATTGGTGCAGCGGTTACCAAGATATACACATGTAACCATAAGTGGGCGTGGCTACGCCCATTTTCCCAAAAAATTTATAATATATAATAATCTCCAGTAGTTACTAAAATATCGCAGTTTCCGTATTTCTGAAAATTACCGTTATATGGGAAGTAGGCGTGGTTATTGAGCGATTTTAAAAATTTTCGGCCATTTGGTATGTTATGCGAAGGCCAACAACTGTGCCAAGTTTGGAAGAAATTGGTGCAGCGGTTACCAAGATATACATATGTAACCATAAGTGGGCGTGGCTACGCCCATTTTCCAAAAATTTATAATATTCTTTTTTTTCGTCTAAAAATTATTGTAAATATCAATTTTGAGTGAATTATCTTCAGTAGTTACTAAAATATCGCAGTTTTCGTATTTCTGGAAATTACCGTTATATGGGAAGTGGGCGTGGTTAAAGTCCGATTTCGCCCATTTTCAATACCAACCTACCTTGGATTAAGAAAAACCTACATACCAAATTTCGTTGAGATATCTCAATTTTTGCTCGAGTTATCGTGTACACGGACGGACGGACAGACGGACAGACGGACAGACGGACGGACAGACAGACATGGCTTAATCGATTTCTTTTTTCATCCTGATCATTTATGTATACATTTGTCTATATCTATCTCGATTCGTTTTGGCTGTTACAAACAACCGTTATGTGAACAAAATTAATATACCCTTGCGCACAAGTGCGCTCGGGTATAAAAATGTGAATGTGTTGATTATGCGGTTCTGTTTCAAGTTATTCTCGCTAACTTCAAAGTAATTCCAAAAAATGTGAAGATTAAATCTAACGATGTAAATTTCGATCGCCGGTGAGTTCCAAACCTAAATTTGGAGTGGCAAATATAAAAACAAAATACTTTCTTGTGTTCTATTTATTAAAATAATGTGATTATACATATATGTAATACTCCTATATTGGCAGTAAGAGCTAGTACCGTCCGAAAACACTACAGTACAGATATATCAATAAACACGTACGAAAGAAAAGGAACACACACGTTTATAAATAAACATGTACACAACACATATACAAAAACGGAACTCAAGTACACAATACATTGACAAAAACGGTACTAGACTGTCTCGCTTTGATTTCGGAATGCTTACACACTGAGAAGTTAGCTTACTGCCAATATAGAAGTATTACATATATGTGATTATATACTTGCTAGTTTAAAAAAAACGGAGTTATATATTTTAAGAGCAATAAATAAACTCCTCACATTATCTGCTCACTCGTAAATTTGCATGTGATGTATTTGTCAAATAGTTTGTTTGTGTTGATGGCATCATTTTTATTTTTATTGCTCCGAGTTTTAAAGTGATGCGAAAAATATTCGTCACCCGCACTTTTAAAACACAAAACTACAAAGCTTTTTTCGCCAAACTACAAATTCAGAAACTGACAAAAAATAAAAGACCGAATCTAGACAAATCGGTGATAAACGAACAAGCTAACGAAAAGCTCAAGAAGTGTTCCACCGTCGCATCCTCTTCAAAGCCGGATGGGCAAATGGAGTTGTCATCTACGCCTATCACATTCAGGTGTTTGTGCCACGTGAAGTGATCAGTCAGCAGTCCTGTCTCCTCAGTGAGAGGAAAAAACTAGATAGACGTTCTGAGATTGAAGGCAACATGAGTTTTGCCCACCTGCATCCACTCGATGGCTCCCTGTCATTGCTGAGCGAAGTATTTACTCAGTTTCTGATGGTGGCTTCGATAGCCGAAGTTGGAAGTGCTATAACTGGTTGCGGATCGATGAATGATCCCAACAATTATAAACATTAGGGTCGGACCCCACTTCATGACAACTTCTAGGTCTACGAAATACCTAGGGGTGAAGCTTGACAGCAAACTCACATTCTGAGAATACATCCATGGAGTATGTGAAAAAGCTGCGCAGAGAACGGTGGCTCTAAGGCGGCTGATGGCGAACGTGGGCGGCCCGAAGCCATGCCGCAGGAAACTACTGATGACAGCAGTCCAGTCGGTGCTCCTGTACGGAGCACAACGCATTACTTCTGCATACCGTACAGTATCTGCGGACGAGGTTCTAGTTATTTCTGGCGTCATGCCAATTGAGCTACTTGCCTACGAGCGAAAAGAGATTTACAATCTCAGTTCCGAGATAGGTCGAGCAGCTGCCGCGGCAAGGGCGCGCGAGCAACTAATCCAGCAGTGGCAACAACTGGAACGCGAGCACAGAAGGTCGATGGACGCACACCCTGATAGCCGACCTTCAAACATGGTTGAACAGACCGTATGGGGAAGTCGATTTCTACCTGATGCAATTCCTCACCGGTCATGGTTACTTCCGAGAATATCTTCAGAGAATGGGAAAGGTGGACTCACGGTTCTGTCACTACTGTGGAAACGTCGAAGATAACGTGCACCATGCATTCTCCACTTGCGAACACTTCTTGATTTCGCGCAGAATGTTGGAAGAAAGATACGGAGATATAACTCCGAACAACGTAATTGGGGTAACGATCTCCACTGCAGACAAGTGGGAAGCAGTTGCGAGATACGTGAAATTCTTAGTCCGCTGTAAACGAGAGTCTACTGAGGACACCCGATTGAAACGCCCCTACAAAGGAGCCGCCCCGAGGCTCTAGCAGCGCGCTCCTGCATCTGAAAACATGCAGAATTGCGGTGCCATTTGCGGGATTCTTGCGCGGGCGGTTGGGGTCTGGGTTTTAGTGGGTAGCCCAACAAGCTTCGGTGGGAGTCCCACACTCGGGAATGGTAGTATAGAGACTAGCGCCCCACAATGGGGCATATGACGACATTAGCCGGAAAAAAATCAAAGCGGAATTTTGATGTTTTGATAATTCCCACTTGTTAAGAAATGTCCAATTACATAAAAAAAAATTCTCCTCTGGTGTTTTGAGGCCCACTTTAGTATTTTTTTGTAGGTCAAATTTGATGTTTTGAAACTTTGTTTTCTAAAAATTACACATATCGAATAGACATTTTTAAAATGTGGTGTGTTGTTTGTCACAGTGGTGTGCCAGAAAGCTGAAAAAATGCATTTGGCATAGAAAACGATGCTTTTTTTATGAAATAAAAACAATTAATATGTGATGAGGGACGTAGCTAGAGTAATGTGTCAAAATTAGGCGTTTTTTCGTCAAAAAATACGAACAAAGTCGAACTGTTTTGGACAATTTAAACACGGTATTTATTGTCATGAATTTTTCTTAAAACTTTTTTGTGAAGCTCTTCATTATATCTTATTTTAGATACTACTTAAGCCAGACTTTGCACGACCTTGCAACAATGTCAAATTCCATATTATATCAAGCAGAGTCTGTACGAAAAAATGGTCATAGTTACCCAAGAGTTGCGACTGATGAAGCAGATGAAAGTTCACACTCCGACAGTTACATTTCGCAGACATAGCTCAAAAAATATATACATATATATAAAAAAAAATAATTTAATATATTAAACAATTTAAATTCAAACTTGTAATATAGTCCGGTCAATTTAGACATTCGAGGTTACGAAAATTCCCTTCCAGCTGAAAATTGGTAGGATTGTTCAAAACACCATCATAAATGAAATCTAGAAAGTTCTCATCGATCCGATGCTTGGAAAAAAAGTTACTCGAGGTCAAAGGTCACAAAACCGGGTTTGTCGCGATTTTCAGCAAAACGGTAAGTTTATCATAAAATTAGTTTAGATAAAAATTGTAAATCAGAAAATTATCTATAAAAAATGTCTAAATACTTTTTTTTCCTAAGAGCCACCGTTTCCATCATAACGATTCAAAAAGTTAGAAGAGTTGTAATTGGCATAATATGTATAAGTACAACAAAGGTAGCGTGGAAACCATATATGTAATACTCCTATATTGGCAGTAAGAGCTAGTACCGTCCGAAAACACTACAGTAGAGATATACCAATAAACACGTACGAAAGAAAAGGAACACATATGTTTATAAATAAACATGTACACAACACATCCACAAAATTGGCACTCGCGTACACAATACACTCACAAAAACGGTACTAGAATGTCTCGCTTTGATTTCGGAATGCTTACACATTGAGAAGTTACGTTACTGCCAATATAGAAGTATTACATATATGGTGGAAACGTGTGTATATAATGGCATTACAACTCTTCCAACTTTTTGAATCGTTATATCTCGGCAACGGTGGCTCTTAGGACAAAAAGTATTTAAACATTTTATATACAATTTTTGTCTAATTTTATGATAAACTTACCGTTTTGCTGAAAATCGCGAAAACCCCGTTTTTGTGACCTTTGACCCCGAGTGACTTTCTGCCAGGTATCGGGTCGATGAGGACTTCCTAGATTTCATTGATGATGTTGTTTTGAACAATCCCACCAATTTTCAGCTGGGTGGGAATTTTTGTAACTTCGCTCCTATTTTGGTCTAATCTGACCGGACTAATAGTGTTTTCTATGCAGTGTAAAGCTTAAAAATTAATTTAAACTAAGTTTAAATATTGGTCTCAGAGCCTTTTGGAAGGTTAAAAACTATATTTCCAACATCTACATAAACTCCTCTTTCTCTTCATCAGAATCGGTGGAAGTTAAGAAAGTACCTCGAAGGTGTTCACACGGGTTTTTTCAGGACTGGGCCAAAAATCAATATCTTTGCATCGTGCACGTGCACGTGTGGGTACCATGTATACAAAATATGAAGCAAATGTGACCATAATTAGAATTCTTTAGGATAGCTCTCAATCCCTGAGTCCTTTCCACAAAATAACAATCATTCAAAGCGATTTTGAAATCTGGGAGAAAATTCTTCCCAATTGAATGATTCTTGCCATTTTATGATTTGTAGATGTAGGTGTATCCATAACCTTATCATAATTAGTTCTAGAGATAAGCGATATGGAAATTGCATTTTGTATGGGAGGTGCCACATCCGCATTTCCAATACAAACCACTTTTCGCCATAAGTACGTTAGAAAAAGCGGTCCATAGATAAGCGATATTTGAAATTCGGTTTGTAGAGGAGACGCCACGCCCCCTTTTCCAAAATCTACCATTTTTCGCCATAAGTACGGTATTGTTAACATATGAGAGGTTCCATGGGAAAGTGAACCTCAGTGCAAAATTTTTTTCTTTATAAAACTAACAAACGTGTGGATAAGACATTTGTAAAAATCTTGAATCAACCAAAAAATAACAAATTGAAGCTTTAAATGCATTTCAATTGCCTTTTTTACGTTTTGAAATCAAGTTCTAAGTAAATTTTTTGATTGAGTTTTAAATAGGTTGTGTTGAATGCACTGTCAAATAATTTGTGTTTCCTAATTCAAGTGTTTGGTAAGAAAAATATATAGTAGAACTCATCTGCTTTTAATAAAATTGTGTTATATATTAAATTGTGCGACTGCTTTATCTATATTATGAGTTATTATTAAGCAGTACTGGTCTTGTCCCACCCGTGACAAAAAAAGCTAAAAGTTGTTATATTTAATTACAGAAGTTGAGGTTGTGTTTCGTGTTTGTCACATAATGTTAGAAATTAATCGCAAATATTTACAACAATTGCATTGTCGCTTCCACGATGCTAGATAAGAATAAATCAACAGAGAAGCATGTCCCACTCGTGACAGCTATGTGTGGGACAGTTTTCAATAGGTTTACAGGGCTGATAAGCTTTATTTGTTTGTTGAGGTGGGCGGAGGGGCGGAGGGGGGGATGCCCAGACTCGTCCATTGTCTATATACCCTTGTGGTCAGCTGATTAAGTTAAGTTACATATTGACCAGTTTTGGTTTTTTATTTTGTTAATCTTATGTTTATAGTTTTTTTTTATAAAAGTCCAGCACATTACCTAACCAGAACCACATAAATCTACATTTCAAACTTATTACAAAAATTATAAAAATTCAACAAACTTTAACAATTACACCCAACAATTTTAAACTTTTTGTTCAGAGTTTTTAGGTATGCAGTTTTGTAGTCCATTAAATTTAAGTACGGAAAAGTGAAAATTTCAAGACGCTAGGAAATCGCGTTCATTTTTAATAATTTTTTTGCTGACGGTGCTTAGCATTTTCTTCTATATAAAAGGCACCATCTTAAGATAAAACGTGAGTAGATTGAACCCCTACTTGGCTTCTTATATTTTTAAATAACTAATCTTTATATATGTATGGACCACACTAAAAGCTCCTTTTCATATAAAAATTCGTACATGTCCTACCCGTGACAAACGTTGTCCCATCCGTGACAGAGGAATTTCGGATTTTTTGTATAATAAATCCATGATTTTTTTTTGTAGTTTTTTCTTTTTTTGTGTTCCTGGTCCTTTGTTTTATTATAAGACATCAAATTCACATTGAAAAGTGAAATAAATTCGCAGAGTTTGTATAAAATATATCTGCTCCAAAAAGCAGTTCTTTTTTTTTGTCCCACCCGTGACAGAAGAAATAAATCAGATTTTTTCCATATAGAAGTAAGCTGCAATTTTTTTTTTGTATTTTGTAATAACTCATACAGTAATCAATTAGGTGTAGCTTTATCAAAATGTAGAATTGTTGAGTACTTTATACTTAAATTTAAACAAGAAAGAACATTTTTTCTGTACAAATGTACAACCCGTGACGGTGTAATCGCCCATATGTAGCTGTTTCAAAATTCAGGATGTTAGCATAAGCGTTTCCAAAGATAAGGGATATGAGAATTTCAGTTTGTATTGGAAGTGCCACGCCCCCTTTTCCAATACCTATCATTTTTCGCTGTAAGTAGGGTATTTACGATTTATGCATCCGTGCCAAGTTTCAGTTCCCCAGCGTTTAGAAATACATCAGTTTTCACATTTTAGTCTGTATGTCAGATGCCACGCCCCTGTATAATGGAGTTAACATTTCTGGATTAGAGGAAGTTATATCCTTTCAAGAGAACGGTGCCGTCAATACGAGGGGTTCAAAATTTTATTGTGGCGCATTAATATATCGATGCTTTCAATATACCGTTTTTGCTACAAACCCTCATCAAAGGACCTCTGGTGTCATCTAATCGATCCTTGATCAAGGTAAGCTTTTGTATGGCCACGTTTTACAACAAATCTAAGCATCTGAAGCAATAAAATTTTTGTTTCCGGGTAACTTGTATGAGGCGTCCCACTGTGCGCCCCCGGCCAGTGCATAAAGCATTTACCTGTCCTAAGAACAAAAAAAAAATCAAAAAATAGATTGGCGCTTACACATATATTAGTGTTTGTCCGAGATTCTCCTCCGATTTATGGCGTGCGCCTTGATGTTGTCACACAAATGGGAGGGGCCTACAGTTTTTCGCCGACTCCGAACGGCGATTGTATTTTTATGAGCGGAGTGGTAGCGCGCACTGCTAACCACTTCACCAAAACAACAAACAAAAATTGTGTGTTTAGTTATATGCTTTTCTAAATTATCTCAGCAAAGCTAAACTTTGGTGTTAATGGTGCTAGCCAAAGCAGAGAAAAATACAAAGAACAATTTCCTGTAAAATTTGGTTTTTGTAACATACGATAATTTTGAGCAAAGGGGTCGATATAGAGTTCTTACATTCTCAAAAGTATAAAATATCGTCGATAGTATCGATATTCATGTACTGTCGATAGTTGCGATAGTTATTCGCCATTGATATTCGCCACAGTGTCATCGATAGTTTGCCACCAATAATTGCTTGAAAGCGGCTAGGAATGTTTATTTTATATCGATATTGACGATATTTTTTGCTTCCGATACGACGTTATCGGCGCGATATTTTTTGGATGATGATATCAGATATCGATATTTTACGCACAAATATCGCCTGGTTACCAAAAAAAATTAGGGTTGGGTAAAAATTACCAGGGACCGAAAATAAAAGCTATTTTTTTCGATGTTATAAAAGTCCGGGTCAAAATATTGTACTAGAATAAAGTTGTCAATATTCCTTTGATCCCAGGTCCTCCTGGACAATAATCCTGGATTCTTTTTATTTTTCAAACCTTTTGGGAAAAAGTCCAATAATAACTTAAAAATCCGGACTTTTATTCTTTAGGTCCAGCAATAAAAGTTAAACTTGACCAAATATTTTTTAAAACCGAAATAAAAGTCCTTTCGTAATAATAAACAAACCGCTTATCTAAATGAAACAAATTTAGTATCAAATGAAAGAGGACTGAAATAGCTTTCAAACAGAAAGACATAATATATATATTTTATATATTTTCTTATAGTTAAACACATTTGTTAGGTCAAAGTAAAAGTCCTTTCGTAATAATAAATAAACCACTTTTCCAAATTAAACAAATTTGGTACCAAATAAAAGAGGACTGAAATAGCTTTATATATATATATATATATATATATATATATACACAGGGTTTCCACCTTTTTGTCAAATTAAAGGGCTTGGCCTGTAATGTGCACTGTGGGTTTAGTTTTTTAAAAGGTTGCCATATATGAATTACTATATCTGACTCAACCAGCAAATCAAAGAAGCCGTGGCCTTGCGTTGCTAACGAATGCGCTAATTCGCCCTTCGTGTAATATTAGTTAACATTTAGCAGTTAGTTGTTGTAGTAATTGGCACTTTTGCTTATCACTTTTTTGGTGAGAAATCTTTCAGGTGCGATCGGGACCCGAACAGTTTGCTGTTATAACCCGAACAATTGGTAAGGAAAAAAGTACTTAAGCTGTGATGAAATAGAAGAAAATAAAAATTAAAAGTTGAGAAAGTGATTTTCATTAACCAAACACTACTAAATATTAAAGTGGAAAAAGTGAAAATAAAGAAAAATCAGAAGAAGAATAATTTCATACATCAGGTCCAGTGTAAGTACATACGTAGTTTGGAACTTTTAATACTACTATTAAAAAAGAACAAAGGGATCAAAATAGTTTGTCTTATGTTTTACTAAAAAGCAAGTGCACAGTGCATGTTTTAAGTTATAAAGTTGGTCAAAATACTGTATTTAAAACTGCGGCTAAAGTGTCGTAATTTTGTATATCGTTAACTTTAAACGGTTAAATATATATTACGGAGTCAAAGTACCATAATACAGTATATTTTGCTTAGCTGCACATCCTTCTTTGCACGAAAAACGTGTGCACGTAACCGAAAAAGGCACTTAAGCGAATTGTCCAAGCGAGGCCGCCGTGTTTAGCATTTAGATTTGTAAAAATTGCTTAACTTGTAAAAAAA
>NW_023458561.1:1553702-1555506 GCF_013731165.1 Rhagoletis pomonella | reverse complement strand
TACAGTTGATAACGAATAATTTATTTTAATCGTCAAACGCGATTAACATTTTAATCGTTAGTCAGATTAACATTTTGCCAACACTGTGTGAAATAATATTCATACTCACAAGAAAAATGAACGTTTTTGGAAAAGAGGCGTAGCATCTCCCATACTGACTGAAAGTTTCATATTGCATATCTCTTCAAATGTTTGGGTAAAGTACTCAAGCTTGGTATGTAAATACATATGTATGTACGTATGTGAAACTAATACCATACTCATGGAGAAAAGTGAGAATTATTGGAAAAGGTGGTGTGGCAACTCCCATGCAAATTGATTTTTCTATGCTGCATATCTATGAAGGTATTTATTGCAGAGGACTGGAACTTGACACCGAGATGTGTATACAAAATTAATTCCATACTCATGGAGAAAAATTTGCGTTATTCGAAAAGGGGGCATGGTACCTCACGTACAAATTTACTGTTTTATACTGCATATCTCTACAGGTGTTCAAGGTAGATTACTGGGATTTGCTACTGGGGCATGTAAAATCAATTCTAAATTCTTGGAAGAAGATTAGGCTTATAAAAAAAAGGGGCGTGGCACTTCCTGTACAAATTGACTTTTTCTTGCCACATATCCCTGGAAGTGTTTGTGGAAGAATACTGTAACTTGGTATGGAGTTGTGTATACAAAATGTATCAATTGCTCATGGGAAAAATGTGAGTTATTAAAAAAGGAGGCACGTCGCCTCCCGTACATACTAAAAATTGCTTAATACATATCTATAGGATAGAAAATCTCTGGAAGTATTTTAAATTTGTTATGGAGATTTATTTTATAAGTGCCGTACAGACAGAAAAAATTTCATTTAATGGAAAAGGGAGAGCCAGGTTCGGCCTTTTAATGTACAGATGTCATGATGCATACATACCTCTTGAGGCATTTGCTACAGTAATGAGGAGTGGTATTTATCAAGGCCAGGTTACTAAATTTGAGTTGGAAATATTAGCTTCGCCGTGGCAACTCCAAGAAGGTTACACGTTCACGCGGCGTATCCCTGGAACCATTTTAACGTAAACTTAGAGGGATTGATATCTTTCGTATGCCTAGCGCGCAGAATTTCATAGCCTAAATACCTTAACTCGCTTACAAAATAACGAGCTATTACAAAATGGGCACAAAAATAAAATATAAGATCATTAAATTATTTTCCGTATTTGTATAAAAACGTGTACAGGAAGTGCCACGCCCCTTTTACTTATAACCCTAATCTTCTTCCATGAATTTAGAATTGATTTTACATGCCCCAGTAGCAAGTCCCAGTAATCTACCTTGAACACCTCTAGAGATATGCAGTATAAAACAGTAAATTTGTACGGGAGCTACCATGGCCCCTTTTCGAATAACGCAAATTTTTCTCCATGAGTATGGAATTAATTTTGTATACACATCTCGGTGTCAAGTTCCAGTCCTCTGCAATAAATACCTCCAGAGATATGCAGCATAGAAAATTCAATTTGCATGGGAGTTGCCATACCACCTTTTCAAATAACTCTCATTTTTCTCCATGAGTATGGTATTAGTTTCACATACGTACATACATATGTATTTACATAGATACCAAGCTTGAGTACTTTACCCAAACATTTGAAGAGATATGCAATATGAAACTTTCAGTCAGTATGGGAGGTGCTACGCCTCTTTTCCAAAACGTAAATTTTTCTTGTGAGTATGAATATGATTTCACACAGTGTTGGCACGATTAAAATGTTAATCGCGTTTGACGATTAAAATAAATTATTCGTTATCAACTGTA
>NW_023458561.1:1550389-1553602 GCF_013731165.1 Rhagoletis pomonella | reverse complement strand
AACTTTCAGTCAGTATGGGAGGTGCTACGCCTCTTTTCCAAAACGTAAATTTTTCTTGTGAGTATGAATATGATTTCACACAGTGTTGGCACGATTAAAATGTTAATCGCGTTTGACGATTAAAATAAATTATTCGTTATCAACTGTAGGAATTAATGATTCAATTTTTTTAGTCGTTAATCGGTGTCTGCGATTACGATTAATTAATTTTAATCATTAATCGTCAATCCAATTAAAAATAAAATCTGATTAAGTTGTCTAGTTTGTCCGAATTTGAAACCAAACACCAGTTATGGTAATTATTTTGTATTTTACGCTTATAAAAAGCACATAATATAAAAAACAATTATAATTATTGTTATTAGTTATACATAAACTGGGAACTTTTACAAACCCAGTTTGTAAAACGTTTGTTGGTATAGAGCTTAATGAAAATGCACACCAAATTGCTCAGATTGGGGAGGAAACCCAACTTAGCCACACCGGATTAACTTGCTTTGTGTACACATGAAAATTCCAGCATAAATTAATTAATCACCAAATCTACTTGATCAAATTAAGAGTTAATGATAAAAACTTTATTTTTTTAATCGCGGTTACGATTAACTGTTTAACTGTTAACTGTTTAATCAGATTAAAATTAATCATGATTAACTGTAAGCAGATTGAATTCAATCGAATTAACTAATTGATTAAAAAATCAATCGATTAAAGCCAACATTGATTTCACATACATATCTCTATACCACGTTCCAGTTTTCTCCCACAAATACTTCCAAAGACATGTATGTAATATGAAAATTCCAATTTGTATGGAAGGGGCCTTGAGTTATCGGAATTACTTTCAGTCTAACGCCATCCTTGCGAAATCCGTAGTAAGTGTACCAAATTTCGTTCTGATTGGGAGACCGGTTAAGGAAGTAGCCTATTTTTCAATCCAGGTAATAAACCATCTGTGAGCAAAATTTCATTTTCAAACAGGTGGCAATTCTTAAAAAAGTAATCTAGGTCATAAGCTATCTGTGTGCAAACTTTAATGCAAATCATTTCAGTCATTTCCGCGTATTAATTTAAATCAACTTTTCTATTAGGTGGTAACTCCTAAAATAGTAGCCTGTTTCCAACGTAGGTCTTAAGCTATCTCTGTGCCAAATTTCATGCATATCCGTTCAGTCGTTTCTGCGTATTAATTTAATTAATTTCTTTACCAGGTGGCAACTCTTCCAAAAAATTAGCCTATTTTCCACTGTAGGTCATAAGCTATCTGCTTGCAAAATTTCATGCAAATCCGTTCAGACGTTTCTGCGTATTAATTTAATTAAACTTGTTTACTAGGTGGCAACTCTTAAAAAAAGTATCCCATTTTCCAACCTAGTTCATAACCTATCTGTGCGAAAACTTCCATGCAAATCAGATCTCCCATTTCCGCGTATTAATTTAATTAAACATTTCTAACAGATGGCAACTCTTAAAAAAAGTAGCCTATTTTCGTAGGTCGTAGCTATCTCTGTGCCAAATTTCATGCAAATCTGTTCAGTCGTTTCCGCGTATTTATTTAATTAAGCTTTTTTAACAGGTGGCAACTCTTAAGAAAAGTAGCCTATTTTCCAATCTACATAGGTAATAAGCTATTTGTGTGCAAATTTTCTTGCAAATCCGTTCAGTCTTTCACGCATATTAAATAAATTGAACTTTTTTAACAGTTGGCAACTCTTAAAAAGCCTACTAACCAAAAGGAAAGTCTCTCGTTACGTGCGGACGTGTTTTTAGATCGCTCTCTGTGTGCTAAAACTGTTTAGCTGTTTACTTTTATATGCCTATGGCTTTGTAAACTTTTTGACTTGAAGTTCGTGAGATAGTGACTCTTATCAAATCTCTTAGTGTTCTAATTAAAAAAATGCCGTGTCTATGTGGGCAAAAAGTCGAGCGATCGCAGCTGCATAAAATTCAATGTGTAAATTGCAATGATTTTTTTCACCTTTCTTGTGTTAATAATGTACCAGCCGACGCTGAGTTTTTGCGTAGTACAGACAAACCATTCCACTGCAAAGAATGCGCTGTTGATCGCCGCGAATCCCTTTGTACGCCGCCTCCTATCACGGTTTTAAATGATAGTGTCGCCGTTGCTTGGCCGGGCGAATCGTTTAATTCTCCCAACAATTTTGTTTCTCAGTGCAACAAAAATGCAAATGCTTGCCAAGTACAAAAATCGAATGAAAAATCTGCTCCGTTTCTTCAAATTTCGAAAGATTCCGACTCGCTCAAAGGTGCTAACTCGAAGTCAACAAATTCGCAAAAACAATCTGCCAACAATCAAAGTGAAGCTAAAAATCAGCAACAACAAATAACGTTGAGTTCTCTGTACAAGATATCGTCTCTCTTCGTTCCGACAATGTACGAATGCTGAATTCTGTCGCTGCTCAGCGTGAGGAAAATCAAAACCTAGCACTCAAAATAGGTAACATGCACTCTGATCCATGGTTGCCACAATTGGTAACATTCTACCAAAATTGGTAACTTTTAAACGATTTGGTAACTTTTATTTTATTTTGGTAACTTTTGCAACCAAACATCTATTTGCATTACTAGAAAGAAATGAATTATGTTTTGCCTGTGCGTAATTATAAAAACCCTTCGAGTTTCAGTGGCAGCACTACTGACACCTCTACAAATTTACTTCGATAAAATTAGAGTCATCTCATATTTGAATACTGGAAATATTTGAATTACAGTGACAGCACCACGGGCTGCACTTCTGAAACAACTTTTGAATGTTTGCAATATTTGAATTCTATAGTAATGATGGTATAAAAATTCGGCCATTTGGCAATTTTTGGTAAGGTCCACAAATCGTTTTGATTATTACGGCACAAAAAAAAATGTCGCGTGCTTTTTACCAGTCCCACCTACCGACATGTATTTCGACCCACAGAATCCGAATCTGAGGTCCGTTTGACACGTACAGTAAATTATAAAAAACCGAAAAAATTTTTCGAAATTTCGGTTAAAAGCACCCTCCACTTTTTTTATGCCGGTGCTATTATTCCGTGAGTCGCAGGTTCAAATATCGGCACATTCCGAACGAAAAATGACACTGAAGATGGCACAACGCCGAAACCGGTTTGTCTCCAAACCAAATTTGCCAAAATATGACGAAAAATCGTTCCACATTACATCATACTCCTACCATGTCGGAAACACCAACAACGAAAA
>NW_023458561.1:1548361-1550289 GCF_013731165.1 Rhagoletis pomonella | reverse complement strand
CACTAACAAACACACCTACAGAAGAATTAAAAAATACATTCAAAGATAGCTAAAGGTCGGTACGTTGGTAGGCCTCACACCCCCTTTTCAAATAGCCCAAATTTTCTCCATGAGTATGGGCTTGATTTCAACTACATACATATCTCCACACGAAGTTCCAGTACTGTAGCATGCATACTTTCAGAGATATTCAGTATAAAAATTCGATTTATATGGGAGGTGTCACGCCCCCCTCTCCAACAGCTGCCCTCTTTCTTCATGAGTATGCGATTGATTTCGTATATCTCCATACCAAGTTCCAGAACTCCAACATGAACACTTCCAAAGATAGGCAGTATGAAAAATTCGGTTTGTATTGAAGATGCCACGCCCCCTTTTCCAATAGTTCCAATTTTTCCTCAAGAGTTGATTGCGTATATCTCCGTACCAAGTTCCAGAACTATACCATGAACACTTCCAGAGATATGCAATATGAAAAATTTGATTTGTATGGAAGATGCCACGCCCCCTTTTCCAATAGTTCCAATTTTTCTCCAAGAGTATGCGATTTATTTCGTACATCTCCATTCAAAGTTCCAGAACTCTACCAAAAAATTTCCAGAGATATGCAATATGAAAAATTCGGTTTGTATGGGAGATGCCACACCCCTTTTTACAATAGCTTAAATTTTTCTCCAAAGGTATGCGATTGATTTCGTATATCTCCATACCAAGTTCCAGAACTCTACCACGCACACTTTCCGAGATATGTAGCATGAGAAGTGCCAGGCCCCCTTTACATATAGATTTTTTTTAGCCTAAAACCATCCTTGGGACACGTGCGGCAGGTGGCAGTTTTAAAAAAATCGGTTCAGCCGCTCTCGAGCCTTGCGAAAACTAAAAAACGGCTTTAAAAATATATATCACTTGAGATTTATTATATATTATAATTATATTTTGACAGTATCCATTGTTTCTGATTGGCGCAAAAAAATCTTCGCCCCTTGATATGGTCGTTGCTCAAAGCCTTCTTATATTCGAAATTGCTTGAAAATTGGAAAACAGGAATCTATAAGCTTATCCAGGCAAAAGGCTACCTAAGTACCGAATTTTAAGCAAATTGGACAGTAAATAAGATTTTTTCGAATAGATCGGTCCCTGGTCCACTTCTCGGAAAAATTGATCATATATGCTAATACATGCTACTTACGTACCAAAGTTTAAGCAAATCGGACCATAATATAATTTTTTCGAATAGATCGGTCCCTGGTCCAATTCTCAGAAAAAATTGATCATATATGCTAATATATGCTAAAAAGCTACTTACGTACCAAATTTTAAGCAAATCGGACCATAATTAGATTTTTTTTGAATAGACCGGTCCCTGGTCCACCTACCCGAAAAAAGTAAATTTTATTTAGCCGAAAGCTATTTATATACAAAATTTCATGAAAATCGGACCAGCCGTTCGCGAGATTACCTGTTACAAAAAAAAGGGACTTCTCTTTATATAATTAGTATAGAGTATAGATGGGTATTTTCATACGTCGCATACGTGACAGTCGTACGTTTCAATGTGATACAAACAAGGAATACCATTTGTTTTCTTTAACTTTTTTTGGCCATTGTATAGCATATAATTAGCTCTATATTTAACCGAAAAATGAAAACAATCGAACTGCTTGGTCCTGTATTATAAGCATTTAAAGAGAGCGTCGCACAATGGGCCATATGACGAGTTTAGCCGGAAAAAAATCAAAATGGAATTTTGATGTTTTGATAATTCCAACTTGTTAGGAAATGTCCAATTACATAGAAAAAAGTATCCTTTGGTGTTTGAAAGTTTGAAGTTTTGAAACTTTGTTTTTTGAAAAGTACAAAAATCAAATAGACATTTTTAAAAAGTGGTCTGTTGTTCATCACAGTGGTGTACCAAGACGCTGGAAAAA
>NW_023458561.1:1538772-1548261 GCF_013731165.1 Rhagoletis pomonella | reverse complement strand
AGGTAATCTCGCGAACGGCTGGTCCGATTTTCATGAAATTTTGTATATAAATAGCTTTCGGTAACCACCATGTTTTAGGCTAAAAAAAAATTACTTTTGTCAGGTAGGTGGACCAGGGACCGGTCTATTTGAAAAAAATCTAATTATGGTCCGATTTGCTTAAAATTTGGTACGTAAGTAGTTTTTTAGCATATATTTGCATATGTGGTCCATTTTTTCCGAGAAGTGGACCAGGGACCGACCTATTCGCAAAAATCGCATTTACGGTCCGATTTGCTTAAAATTCGGCACGTAGGTAGCTTTTTACCATATATTGGCATATATGATCAATTTTTTCTGAGAATTGGACCAGGGACCGATCTATTCGAAAAAATTATATTATGGTCCGATTTGCTTAAAATTTGGTACGTAAGTAGCATGTTTATTTATTTTATTTATTTATTTATTTAAGTCAAACATACAACCATAGGTTATTTTTACAATGATTGACCTTAAATTAAGAATTTAACAATAAAATTTGAAAGGATTTAAAAAAATAATAAAAAAGACTAAAATAAAAGTAATAAGACTGGGGCTGTAGAAGGTATTAGAGAAAAAAAAATTAGTAGGGATTAAATTGGAAATTAATTGAATGTTTGAGAAATTATTTAAGTAAATTCAGCAATATTCGGCAAAGTAACGAATTAATTCATGTCTGAAGCGCAAGTTCTCTTTTATACACTTAATTTTTGGGGGTAAATTATTCCAAAGACGGACAGAGAACACAAAGTATTGACGTTCAGTCACCAAACAACTGTATTTCATTGGGACTAAGTTCAGCGAACGGTAAGATTTGGAAAACAGAAGTCGATCTTTGAGATATCTGGGTTCCTGGGTAGTAATGATCTTCTGAAGTAACACTAAACATTTAAATTTAAGCAAATCGTCAAAAGATATCGATGCAATTTGTTTCGCAAAAACAGAAATATGGTCATAACGTTTTTTACAGTAAACGTATCTCGCGATATTATTATACAAAACATTGAGTTTACTACGGCACACACTATCACAATGAGAATATAACTCACAACCATACAGTAACGTTGGTAACAAATACGTTTTAGCTAGAAGCAGTCGAATTTTCACTGGTGTAAAGTGTTGAGTAGTCCATAAATTTCGGAGCATACCATATACTTTGCCTATGGCACAAAAAATATGGTTACTCCACGTCAAGGTTCTATTAAATGTAACGCCTAAATTTTTAACAGTATCCACGTATTTAATCACAGCATTGTTTAGTCTGACTTCTGTATAGTCGTCAGGCTTGACATATTTCCTGTATATGGCGATGCATTGAGATTTATCAGGATTAAGGATTAATCCGTTGTCAGAAGCCCACCTGCTTATAAATCTCAAGTCCGAATTCAAATTGCTGATGCAAACATTAATACAGTTAAGAGGACAGCTAACATATAATTGAACATCATCGGCATATACATGGACATCACTATATTTAATCACACTAAACAAATCGTTAATATACAATACAAACAAAAGCGGGCCAAGTATAGAACCTTGAGGTACACCTCTGGTTATAGGTAAGAAGTTGGATATAGTGTTACCGGCACATACTGCTTGTAGTCGATCACTGAGATATGTTTCCACAAGAGTTGAAGCCGACGTTGAAAAATTAAATAAGTTTTTGAGCTTCAAGATTAAAAGTTCATGATCTACAGAGTCAAATGCTTTGGAATGGTCAAGTAAAGTAAGAAAAGTCACACGCTTTTCGTCAATGTTTAGTCTTATGTCATCCGACACTTTTAGGAGTGCCGTGGTGCAGCTCCAACTGGATCTAAACCCCGATTGCAATGGGTTCACCAAGGCGTTGTTATTCAGAAAAGTGTTTATCTGGCGATGCATGATACGCTCAAGCACTTTAGATAGAAACGGCAATATTGCAATCGGTCGGTAGTCACCATTCGGTTTTTTTAAAGGTATAATCTTGGCTCTTTTCCAAGAGTTGGGAAAGATTGACGTGGTCAAGATGGTATTCAGAGCGTAAGTAACATAAGGTAAGATCCTTGGTAATAAACATTTAAGAAACTTTGGATGAATACCATCCATACCGGCCGCATTGGATTTGACACTAAGTATGGACTGAACTACTTCACAGTCGTCGACACATTCAAAACAAAAACTGGACATCACGACATTTAAATTAGAATTGTAACTCTCATAACATATATTATTTGCAGAATCGGGCAAACACACAAATTGCTCATTTAACACATTTACATTAACATTACATGATTCGGAAATAGAATGATTTTTGCTCCCAACCCCGATCTCACGAATTCTTTTCCACGTGTGCCTCGAACCAACCGCAGTGCTAAACTGATGCTCATAATATTTTAGTTTACTCAATCTAATTGATTTGTTGACGTCTCGTCTGCAAGCCTTAAAGGTGTTATAGTTCTCCGAAATTCTGAAACTCTTCCATTTGCGATACGCTTTGTTGCGTTTATATATCAAATTTTTAATATGGTTGTTGAACCATGGCCTTTTTTTATCATTGACTGATTTGTATACAACGGGCACAAACCGATCAAAGAGCGAGCTAACGTTTTCTTCAATGAAGTTAATTTGCTCATTACTAGATATTAAGTTGCGGATACATCCCCAGTCAATTTCCTCCACAGCTTCTGCAAGATGCTTATAATCTATATGTAGAAAGTCACGATAAGAATAGGATTTAGTATCGTAGGTCAGTTGAAAGTCATATGTCATAAAAATTAAATCGTGTTTAGAAAAACTTGGAACAGAAAGCTGGTCAAATAGCAGAACCTTTGTGGCGTCATTAACAAAAAATATATCTAGCAAAGAGCTACTAGTTTGCGTGAAGTGTGTAGGCTTTGAACCGTTAGCAGGGAATAAGCCCAAGTTTTGCATGGCTAGCGCGAACTTACTTTCACATAGCAGGTCGCTGTTAAAATCTCCTGCTATAACAATGTTACTATAATTAAGACACAAGTTTTCGATGAAGTCAACAAATGGTGCATAGGCAATGTGCCTGTTGGGTCTATATACGCAACCAATAAGGATTTTATCATACTTGGATGTTATTTCAATGAAAAGATATTCTATTAAGTTGCCAGTTTCTGACTTACATTTAAGGGAACAAGACAGACTACTTTTGACAAACACTGCAACGCCACCACCACGCTTGGCTCTATCTAACCGGAAAATTGTATAACCATTAACACAAAACGAATCATTATTATGCCAAGTAGAGAACCATGTTTCAGATACACACACAATATCTATATCAGAAGACTCAAAGATATATCTAAATTCGTCAATTTTAGATGGTAGACTCTGAGCATTAAGATGGCATATCTTCAATCCAGATTTTACCCTACTTAGGACGCGAATCATATTAAAAGTGGTATCTCTGCCCTTGGAAAAGTATTTATCTTTACCCATCATTGGCAAAACAAGTAAAGAAGAGAACATTACGCTTAACATTACGCTTAAAACCCTGTAAAATGCGAATATTACAAAACATGTAAGAAACTACAGTTAAAACCAGATTTAAGAGAAAGTTTAAGTAGCGGAAAAAGAGAACATGAGAGGAAGAGGGGAAAGAATAGAAGAGGATACAATTTCTTTTTAATAATCTAAACAATGAGATAAAAATAAAATACTTAAAACTAAATAGTCACTTGTTGCTTGCTAATAAAGATTCAATTGCCTCTTTGGTAAGTACCTTGACAGCTGCACTACCCGGTTGCCCACGAACATATACATCGCCCCTGAGAGAAAACGCAGCTGATAAACGCCTTTGCTTTTTCAGCAGTATCGCATACTGCATAATTTCTCGATTACCTTTCGTAAGGCATTCGTTTATATAAACATTCCCATGAGTTACGCCTCCAATATCTCGTAGCTGAAAACATCTCTTTTTAGTTTTGTAAAATTTGGCAGCAGCTTTCAGTATCAGAGACCGATCAAATGGGGAGTGCAATTTGATAATAAGAGGCGCAGGTTTAGTGTTGTCTTTCCCACTGCGCACACGAAAAGCTGCGCGAACAGGGGGAGCATTTACTTCCATCGATTTGCAAAGCTTTCCAAAAATGTCGCTCACGTTCTCGTTTTTTTCATTAGGTATTCCACTAACAATGGTGTCTGCTGAAATATTGTTTTTCATCATAACGGCGAGATTAGCTTTGAGCTCACACATCTCTTTACGTAGCTGCTCAAGCTGCGCACATTCGTTCTCAACTTTCACAAGCCTCACCGTAAAGTCTCTCATACTCCGCTTTATATTAGACAGGTCAGCTGTGATCTCGCTTATTCTGCTCAGTATTTGCTCTTCTGACACCTTTAGTCGCTCAGTTATCTGCTCCATTGCATTCTCTATTTTTGCTTCAAGCCGTGTAATCCATGAAGGTGGAGGGCAATTCTCGTTTTTACCCGCTTTAAGTTGGGGCGTGGGTGGTTTTGGTGGCGAAATGCCGACCAGGCGCGCAGATTTAGTGCGAGTCACCATGCTTGTACAGATGCAGTAAAAAATAGCAAAAATGCACCGTCACTTCGAGCCACAGCAATAAAAGCCTGAGTGCAAGAACAAAGTCAGCTAATGCAGCGAAAAGAAAACGATAGCGGTGACAGCGGCAGCGTCGGCGGTTAATAAGTCAGCGGCAAACGAGTGGGAAAAGATGCAGGAACTTTGAAGGCGGCAATGATTGTGCACAGTTTATATAAATTTAGACACCCAACAATACACGAAATAGAAGTGGTCGCAATTGGCGTGTAGACGAACCTTTTAGCACTCTGTTTAAAATTTTATGTAACAAAATTACCGATTAAATTTAATAACTTTACAGAGCGAAAGTAAAACACGTCTGCTCACGTCAGATGCTTAGTCCAATTGGAATTTCACTATTCAATATGCCCTCAAATACATCTTACCACAGCAGACCAAAATTGAAACTTAGCATATATGATCAATTTTTTCCGAGAAGTGGACCAGGGACCGATCTATTCGGAAAAATCTTATTTACTGTCCGATTTGCTTAAAATTCGGTACGTAGGTAGCTTTTTGCCTGGATAAGCTTGTTTGTCCTGTTTTCCAATTTTCATGCAATTTCGAATATAAGAAGGCTTTGAGCAACGACCATATCAAGGGGCGAAGATTTTTTTGCGTCAATCAGAAACAATGGATACTGTCAAAATATAATTATATCGGACCATAATTAGATTTTTTTCGAATAGACCGGTCCCTGGTCCACCTACCCGACAAAAGTAAACTTTTTTTAGCCTAAAACATGGTGGTTACCGAAAGCTATTTATATACAAAATTTCATGAAAATCGGACCAGCCGTTCGAGAGTACCTGTAACAAAAAAAAGGGACTTCTCTTTATATAATTAGTATAGACTATAATTATATTTTGACTGTATCCATTGTTTCTGATTGGCGCAAAAAAATCTTCGCCCCTTGATATGGTCGTTGCTCAAAGCCTTCTTATATTCGAAATTGCATGCAAATTTCAAAACAGGAATCTATAAGCTTATCCAGGCAAAAAGCTACCTACGTACCGAATTTTAAGCAAATCGGACAGTAAATACGATTTTTTCGAATAGATCGGTCCCTGGTCCACTTCTCGGAAAAAATTGATCATATATGCTAATACATGCTACTTACGTACCAAATTTTAAGCAAATCGGACCATAATATAATTTTTTCGAATAGATCGGTCCCTGGTCCACTCCTCGGAAAAAATGGATCATATATGCTAATACATGCTAAAAAGCTACTTACGTACCAAATTTTAAGCAAATCGGACCATAATTAGATTTTTTTCGAATAGACCGGTCCCTGGTCCACCTACCCGACAAAAGTAAATTTTTTTAGCCTAAAACATGGTGGTTACCGAAAGCTATTTATATACAAAATTTCATGAAAATCGGACCAGCCGTTCGCGAGATTACCTGTTACAAAAAAAAGGGACTTCTCTTAATATAATAAGTATAGATTATATTTGTCTTATTTGTTATTCGTCCAAGTTAAAAGCTTTATACTCGCTTACATACATATATTTTACCAATGATGATGGAAAATATAACTTTCAGAATTTTAGCATCCCAGAATTTGGCAAAATACGAATTCATCTACCCAAATATAGCCTTGAAATGGGAGTGGCGTTCTTGCATAGTCACGTCTTCTAAATTTATTTCTATTTGTGGTGCATGTTTATGACGCTTTAAAAGTCCAGTATAGTCTTCTGAAGTATAGTTTATTATCTCTGTATTATATTTTATCAATAGTTGTTGAATATGCATGTATTTAAATATGATACTACTAATGCTCTACCGCAATTAAATCTTTTCAGAGCAACCGTAAGAGAACTCATTGAGACAGAGGAAGAATTTGGCAGAGATTTACAAAACATAGTTGACCGTTACATCAAACCTACCGACAAATCTGCAGCCCCGCGCATTGTTCGAGACAGTAAAGACATTATCTTCACAAATTTTCAACAAATTGCCGAATTTCACAACTTGTAAGAAAATGTTAAACAAAGAAGCATAGTAAATAACATCAACTGCTTTCAGAGTATTAATAGAAGGACTTAAATATTACTCGGAGCAACCCAACATGATAGCTAAAACGTTTCTAAGACTTGAAAGGGATTTCGACAAGCATGTTAAATACTGTGAAACAGAACCTCTCGCTCAAGCATTTCTCACAGAAAACAAAGAAGCCAATGAATATTTTCAGGTAACTTCTAAATAGAAATGCATGAGATGCTTTAGGTATCCACAACTTTCAGCTTACCTGGAAATACATCGATTACAACAAAAAACACAAATAATACCCAGATTTCTGCGACGGATTATGGTAGAAGGGAACCGATCAAAATTTCCCCCTTTTTGCACATTCTTTTGGTAAATCGGCTGTTACGTAATTGGATGCCGGGGCACGGCGCGGGGTATGAAGGCATGTTGGCGACCCCAGGCTAAAAAAAATTTGCATCGATAACTTAAAGTTGTGATACACAATGGCTAGAGGCGTCGCACTATAGGCAAAACACGAGTTTTTTTCAAAATCGTAGATCTTCGCTTAGAAAAGAGATAATGGAATGAAATTTTTTTTTATCGTGAAGATAAATGATCATATAATATAGGAAAACTATAGAGAAGTTACAACAACAATAACTTAACCCTCAAAATACCGTTCAAAATGTCACTTTTTTTAATTTTGGACTTTGGCTCCCATTCCATTAGAAAACACTATATTTAATACACCATTAGCACTGTTTTTGTAAGATTTCTCTATATTTTATCTTAAGACTCGATTCTTGGGACATTGGATGCTGTACCCGAGTGGCCAGATTGGAAAAAGAAAAGCTACCTTTAAACTCTAATAACTCGTAAGCTATCAGCTTTCACAAAAAAAAATGTATATAACAAAAATGGTTATACTGGTCGATATCTTTACGAAAGTGTAGCATTTAACCCTTTAATGCAGAGTCTGTTATATATGAAACGCTTTTTAACCCTTTCAAGGCAGAGGCAAAATGGTTCTCAATATGTTTTCAACGTACTTTTTATTTATTTTTATTTTTAATTTTAATATTTTTATTTTTTTATTTTATTTTATTTTTTTTTTATTTTTCTTTATTATTATTTTACTATGGAAAAATTTTCTACGATTAATATCTACGTCAACATGAGAAAAAGCACGTTCAACAGCATATTGAGAACCTTTTTCCTCTGCCTTGAAAGGGCTAAAAAGCGTTTCATATATGACAGACTCTGCATTAAAGGGTTAAATGCTGCATTCCGTTATCTCTTTTCTAAGCGAAGATCTACGATTTTGAAAAAAAACTCGCATTTTTTCATATATGTATGTACATATGTGCCATTTCTACCGTTATATATTTTTTGTCTACTCTATATTTACTGTCTACTTTATTTAAATTTAAAAAATTAAATTACTACACCATTTTAATTAATTAGTGTGTAGTCCAGTTTTGTTTTGTAGAAGTTTCGTTAGTATACACTTCAGTTTTTACACATTGAATATATCTGCATATTTATATATTTACGCGTATCTATTTACATTTATTTATGTACAAGTCTACAAAATCTTATTACTTATAAAGCGATTTTTAATCTTCGTTTTTTAACACACATTTTTTTCAATTACTTCTTGTGTTGTAATCGGCACATCATTATGTACCGCTAACATCGTTAAACCATTCAGCCGCTCCTTAATTGTGTAAAAAGAAGGGACAAATAAGATAGCATATTCAACAATTGAGTAGTCCACTTGCAAAGTGCGCTATGTAAATTTTTTTTAGATTTTTAGTATTTGGTGGGTTTCATGTCCACTAACAGCAGAGTGAAAAATTGTTCTATATTCTGAAAAAATAGCATGAAATGTTAACTACACTTTCAAATGTCTCCTCTTCGTATGAAATTAGAAAACTGCAAGTAAACGTG
The DNA here is from genome assembly GCF_013731165.1 of Rhagoletis pomonella. Lineage (NCBI taxonomy): Eukaryota > Metazoa > Arthropoda > Insecta > Diptera > Tephritidae > Rhagoletis > Rhagoletis pomonella. The sequence continues at coordinate 1,539,773 of NW_023458561.1, read as the reverse complement.
GGAGTTTCGGTGCCTAGTGGAAGAGGTCGCAAAAAAGAAGCAAACCAATCTTCCTAGAGGAGACAGCGCGAAAAGCTAAAAAAAGCTAGCTATGTAAAAGTTACTGTTTCAAAACTTGCAATATTAAATTTTTAAATATAAAATTTGCAAATCTACCAGACTATAAACGTCAACGAAAGTACTGTATATTGGTAAATATTCAATTCAATTACGCATATATTAAAATGACTGTGTTCGTTCTGAAAAAGCATCCGTGAAGTGAATAATCAAGACAAAAACTAAAAAAAAAATATTTAACTTGCCTGTTTGCCTGCACTAGAATTCGAACCCTGCCCATCTCTGAATATCAACAAATTGTGGCATGCATCTTTGCGCACTCAGCTACACCCAGGCATATAAATTTGCTTTCAAATGTTGAATATCCATCAACACCACAGCACGCGATTTGTACAGATAAACATTTACTATGTGTGAATGTGTGTGTTGTCACTGCTCTCAGAGCGGCGCTCTGCATGCTTGGGGTGCGTATGTTCACTCATATACATATATACTCTGATGTGAACAGTCAAATACGTGCGTAATAAATTTTGTATGAAAATATTATTTTTAAATACGAACATTTTTAAACGATAATCAAATATAAAATATTCATTTTTACTATGCATTATTTCCCTCAGTGTAGGCTCTTATTTATCCAAGATTTCAGGTAATAAAAAAAGATACAGTTCGGATGTTACTTGTTGTCGTAGACGTTTTTTTTTAATTTATGGTTTACTTTTATAAAATCACATAACGCTGTTTGCAAGTAGACTACTCATATATTCATTAAAAGATAATTTGTCATCAGTCTGAAATAAAAAAAAATTTTAAATCAGAAGGATAAAATAGTATTGTGTTATTAATTCAAAAGTAAATAATTGTAGTTCAATGACGAAGGGGGGATATATCCCCCCTCCCCCCTGGCTACGCCACTGGTCTCCGCTTACAGTTTTGTAAGTCGA
>NW_023458561.1:1527864-1538672 GCF_013731165.1 Rhagoletis pomonella | reverse complement strand
TACACTACTTCATTTCATTCCTTTGATTGTACAGGTTAAATAAAAGCATGTTTTTAAAAAATATTTTTTTTAACATTATTTTATTTTATAATTTTTAGTCCATTTATAAAAGCGTTGTATATTAAAAAGTGTTATTTTATTTTATGCACAAAATTGTGCAATAGATATTAAAATAATTCCACTTGCAATGAACGAGAACAGAAGACTTGGCAAGCAAAATGTTGTTTGCTTACGTTTTGTATAAACATACATATGTACATATAGCAGCAGTTAATTTTATTTAAAGAAATGATATGATGCCTACAACGAGGTTCATATCTAGACTAGGAATAGCTTTGCTACACTACCGCCGCACAGTGTTTCGACTATGAGGAGGCAGGTAGAAAAAAGTCATGGTGACAGTTGATAAAAAATCGGTAGGGCTCAGAGATGGAAAAGTAAAGGTCATAAATAGCAAATTTTACATTATTTACTCACGCCCTTTCTTCACGAATGATACATTTCCAAAAAAAATATGGGAATGGGTGCGATACCGACTAATCAGTTTAGTTGCCTTTGGCGATTAACCCATTAAAGAAAGTGTTTCTTTTTCAACTGTAATCAATTATTTAAATGTCGTGGAATATTCAGGTGAAGGTATTTATCATTTATTTGGTACTTTCCTATTTGCTTACCAAAAAATCTACTTTGAAATGTAGATGCTAAAGATTATTAGTAAAAAAAAAGTGTGAGTACCGGTCCGTCAGGTCTTGAAATTAGACGAATGTTTTAGAGAATTTTATGTAGTTTTCGAAGATATAATTTGATCTTTGCGCGCGACTTTGCAAAATATGTAATTTTTGATTTTCTCAATTTTTGATTTTCAGCTTCTTTTTGCATAATTTCGCGAAAATAATTTTTCGAACAGTGAAAAAATCTCACCAAATATTGGGGAAAAAGCGAGTATTTACACCCTAGTCATTTTATAGTATAACCTTTGTTTTCTGAGAGTGAAAAGCAAGAAGCAAAAATTAACCAAAATTCCATCACATTTAATGACTGGGCCCACATATTTTTTGAGCTTTGGTCGTTAAAGTGATCCAATCTTCCCCGTACTTTATATTTAGGTGTTTCTAATAAAAGAGAGAGTACAAACTAAATTTCATCGAAATTGGATGAAATTTAATGTTTCCGCCCACAAGAGTAGAAGGCGTGGCAATTATTCCATCTTTACAAAATTTCATAATTCTCTATTTCTAAATAAAACTAGAGCACATGTCAAGTCAGTGAAATCGGTGCAGGTGTTGTATTATTTCCACCTGTCTGCATATAGTCGAAACACTGTGCGCCGCGGCGCGCCGGCAGCTTTAACAATTTTATAGTGGTTTTACGTTCTTTGGCAACTTAAGCTTTGTTAGCCATAAATCTTACTATTTTTTGACCGCCTTTGAATCAAGACCCCTGGACCATATGGAGAATTCATCTATATTTTAAATTGCAGTGTCATCGTGATTGGAACTATGCTGAAAATTTCAAGTCTCTAACTTGTCGGGAAGTCAGTTTAAAATCGATTGGAAATTTCCGCGATTTACGCGGGATGACCAAGTTAAATAAAAGCTTATAAAAAAGACTAGACTCAAATCATATTTGTTGTCTTTAAAGAGTTGCTAAAAATTTAATTATTTATTAATTTCTTTTGTCCATTACTTTTCTTTAAGGACAGAGTAACATTGTTTTAATTTCAGTATCAAATAAGTTAATAGTAAACATGTATTTTAAAACAAGCTTTATAAGTATGAACCAAATCGGATCATAAATACTAGTTTCCCAAATATCTACCTCCTACGCCACCTAGCGGACATTTTATTTTACTGCATTGTCATCGGGTTATGAGCTAAGTGTGAATTTTCAGGTCTCTAGCTCATCTGGAAGTTGGTGAAATATTAGGGCTGTTCAGGATCTTGTGCAAATAGTCTTGGATTTGCATTTGCAAATTTTTTGCTTGTTACTATGGCAATCGTTTGCATTTTATTACTGTAATTTTTACAAATGCACCGAATATGCAAATGCAAAAGCATAAACGCAAGATCCTGAACAGCCCCATTGATTGCGAAATTGCAGGACATACATCATATATGTAAATACAGAATTTTGGTCCAAAATAATCCAGAATTTTAAAATACAGAGTTTTTTCCCGAAATAATTTTAACTGCAAAGAATTCTTTCACATCTTTTCCAAATTTTTAGCTGAATAATTTTTGAAAAGCAGAATCTACTACCGCTCTCAAAAAATAATTGTACGCTTTAGCTTACACTATAACATATATATGTACGTACAAACATATGTATATAGGTACTCGTATTCATGCGCGTTGAAGATGTTTGTGCTCTTGCTTTGTATCGCTATTTATGCATAAGTCACTTTCTTTCTTTTTTTCCTTTCTCTATGCTATATATTCTCTAACATTTTCAGTTTTAAAAATTTCACTCTCCCTTTTTGCAATGCCGCCGCCTAAGAAGCTTAATTTCAAAAAAAATATATTAAAATTAAAAAATAATAAAATAAACAGTCTAAACTAATCAATATGTTAGTATTGTATAGTTGTGTTAAGCACTATACATTAATGCAAAATGAATAACTCTACTAACGTCCTGCTTTTCAGCTACCTTTTCACAAAAGGGGTAAAAATTATTTCCCGCTTTCATGCAAACATTTCACTCAAAACAAATATTATCACGCTAAATCGTTTATTTCTAAGTACCTAATTCACACAAGTAACCACTTACATTCTTCGAAATGCGGGATCATCTCCTTTATTGCCAAATACGGATACAGAATCGGGTGAAAAATCCAATATCTTGGTTGGAATCCATCCTTCTTTGCAATTCTCATTTGATCCGAATAATCTCACGTACCATCTGTAAATATATGTATTTTGTTCTGCAAACTATTCAAATCTTTGTTTGTATTAGAATTTGGTGAAATGGAAAAAGCGCCTATGTCTGATTTTTGTGAAAGGAAGTGAAAGCATTCTATAAAATCAAAATGAATATTTCGCCTTAAAATCTAGTAATTCGACGATGTTTTTGCAATACCGCCCATCGTCCAGTTGCAAAACTGCCTAAATCGCTGTTTTGGCAAAAAAGAGATTTGGTAACCCTGAACTCCAGGCATCGAGATTTATGCATACAAATCATAAAATCATTATTAAAACAGTAGATTTGTAAAATAATAGCTAGAGAAAATACCGCCTCTCAAAGCTATGCCTCAAAGAAAACCCATTTGGTCCCTCTCCTGTAAAATTTTAGTGCCGTAAGATACGTAGGCAGTTTTGGAATGGGCCAATGGGCGGTTTTGCAAAACCATCGACGACATAATTATGCAGCGTTTTACCACGTTTCCAAAATCGACATAAGCAGTTTTTGCTTTTCACATCAGAAGTAAAAATTATATTCATACCTCGAATTGAGCTCAGGATTTAAATCACGTAATTTTCCTCTAAAAATTATGAGTTGTTTGTTAGTTAATATTTTAATAAAACGATTTTCGTTTCTTACTTTGGAAAGGGATTGCCTTCACTTATTTTCAGAACTTCCACTAAATCTCCTCTTGATAATGTTATTGAATCAGGAGAATCTGCTAAAAATTCTTGGTTTATGACTAATATGTTATCAACCTGAAAGAAAAATAACCAAATAAATCAAAATGTTATCTTGTCACATGATACAATAATAAAAGCAAGGCGAAATCATATAAGGTGGTATCAATTATACAAAAACAAACACATGTATTTGGTTTTTGCTTTTAGTGGGCCATTGCCAAATTTCAGTTATTCTTCTCTGAAGAAAGAAGAGGGAACGAAAATACAAATACTCTCAAGTAGGGAATCCAATCCCGCAAATGCGGGGTCCCGCGCTTTATTTTTGCGGGATCAGAAATGAGGGATTAGACATGCGGGATCCGCGGGATATGCGGTACTACAGAAAAAATTAAACGGACGAATGCGAGTTGCGAATGTGCTCGCAGAAATGTTCGTCGTGCATGGCTGTATTAAATATACATCACTTTATAACCCAGTTAAAGGCCTAAAGTAAAGGCCTTCCTGAGATTCAAGAGGCCTTCCACTCTACATTCCTTTATCCTTTCTTTTTTGTATGGACTGTCATCAATTGAAAGGATTCTTTTTTCGCTACCCATAGAAGGCCTTACAGAAGGGCTTTTATTGGACGTACTTCAGAAGGCCTTTTGGAGGAGTTCATTGAGTTTCGCAATGTGTTTTCAGGTTAGAAGCAAATCCTGATGTGATAGAGCAAACCGGACTTCAGATTCGTGTTCAGCGATCCCAAAAACATTTAAAACCTGGTCTGGTTTTATTAACCTTTCATCATTTTTTTTTTTTTGTGGTCCTACGTAATTGATTAGAATTTGAAAACGTTCGCCTTGATAACTAGCTGAAAGTTTGTATACTTACCGATTTATGAAAACATTATACAACAATGTAGAACAGCCCGTTTCTATCGATAAATAATTATTTATGCCAGCAGACAAATTCATTTTTGTCTTAAACTTCCTTTCAGATGCTAAATTTAGAATACTTACAACACTGTTTTTTTTTTAAAGCACACATTCAGCTCTGGTGTAAATTTCAAGACTATTTTATATAGAATATATTACTGTAACACCATTTTCAAATATCAAACAGTATATAAGTTATGCGAGAAAACAGGAAAACTTATTAAAATTTTAATATTCCAGAATCACTGATGTTTTAGCTAGTTTTGGGATTGCAGCGAGCGGGTATTGTTTCGGATTAAACACTACCCACTCGGATAATAGGTAAGCACCTTACGAGATAATCCATGTTTTTTTTCAGTTTTTAGTACCAAAATTTTCACCATGACCAACGTCAATTACATTGAGGGAAATAATTCATAGTAAAAATTAATACTTTATATTTGATTATCGTTGAAAAAGGTTCGTATTTAAAAATAATATTTTCAACTTCATTACGCACGTACCCACCCAGCATTTTATGAAATTAGTTATCATATTCGAGTCTTTTTTGAGTCCTCTGTGCGATTAAAATAATCATAAATGCGCTCATTTTCTGATCACAAAAGACCCTTTGTTCGATAGAGAATGGTACCCTGCCCGCGACTCTTCTTGGCGAGTCTTTTACTACCAACGTCTCTGATCACTTTTAAGACTTTTTCGAGTCGTATTTACAATCACTTCTGAGTCTCGTGCGAATAACTTTTCAGAACTTTTGAGTCTTCCTCGAGTCATTAATAAGTACTATTTCTAATCGTTTTCGAGTCTTTTGCTAGTAATTTTTCGGTTGCATTTCTAATTACTTGAGAGTAATTTTTTAGTCGTATTTGTAAACTTTTGTGGGCTTTTTTCCGAGTCATTTTTCAGTTGTAATTCAAATCCCTCGCGAGTCTTTCCCCAGTCATTTTTCAGTCGTATTTCTAAAAATTTTCAAGTCTTCCCAAGTCCTTTTCAGTCCATTTTCAAATCGTGTGCGCTGCAAAAAATTAAATATTAAATTAATTTATAATTAGCAAATCAGCATACATATTGAGCTCAAAAAGGCGTTAATGAAATAACAAAATTGTTTTTTAAGAAATCCATATTAGAGTTGAAAATATTGTGAAATTGCAAAAGTATTGGCACAGAGAACTTTTCACAGTGTATGCAACACAAGCCTAGACTGTTGTGTGATTGCACGTCGAGCAATTTCTATTTTCTAATTTGACAAATGTGCTTCCATTTCATATCAGTGTTAGGAAATGAAGTTGTTCCTTCAATACGAAACCTATTCAAAAACTTTACTGTTTGATTGTTTTACACTTTTACAAATTCAATAACACAAATTTGTATGCTCATATTTTCAGGAACACTTCTTAACAAAAAGCACGGTGGGGGCCCCCCCGTTCCCCTGCTACCAACCGCAGGTTCCGAGTTGAACACTTTCAGATCTGGAGCGTCGGTGTCCATTCGAACGACATGATCCAGCCAGCGGAGCCGCTGTATTTTAATTCGCTGCATTATGTCCATGTCGTTGTAAAGCACATACAGCCCATCGTTCCATTGACTGCGGTACTACCCGTTACCAACGCGTAAAGGCCCGTAAATCTTCCGCAAAATCTTTCTCTCGAATACTCCAAGAGCCGCCTCTTCGCATCTTGTCATTGTCCATGCTTCTGCGCCATGTACCAGCACGGGCATGATGAGTGACTTATAGAGTGTGGCTTTCGTACGTCGAGAGAGGACTTTACTCCTGAATTGCCTACTCAGTCAAGCGACTGGACAATTCTCCTCCCTTCCACTGATTTCAAATTAATTAGTTTACACCTAGCACTAGACGATGGAAGAGGTTCCGAGAAGTTAAGCGGTTGAAGTGCAAAGCGAATAAATTTTCGTTGAACACGTTCAATTCTACAAGCATGAGAACTGTAAATTGGGTTCCAAATTACTGAAGCAAACTCTAATTTCGAACGAACAAGTGCATTAAAAAGAGATTTTCTGCTATACGGATCTTTAAAATCTTTACCGTATCTACGTAAAAATTCTAAATTGCTATACGCCTTTGGAAGTAAATAGCACACAGGGTTCACGGAAGAAAAAGCCGAGTCAAAAGCAATCTCTAAATCCATGAAATTATTAACTTTGGTAAGCTGGTCATTTGAGATGACCCAAATTTGAAAGAACCGTATTTTGAGTTTTTGAAAACGTATGTGGAAGCATTTTTATACCTTTCATGAGCATGAAATGGTATTATAACTTTGGTCCGATGTTTGTAAGTACCAGAACAAAAAGAGATAGACCCATTAAAATGTATACTTATATGATCAGAACGTCGAGCTGAGTTGATTTAGCCATGTCCGTCTGTCCGTCTGTCTGTCTGTCCGTCTGTTTGTATGCAATCTAGTCTCTCAGTTTTCGCGATATCCGTATCAAATTTGGTAGGTAAGTGTATTTTTATAATGTATTAATCATTTGTCGGAACCGGAAGAATCGGACCACTATAACATATAGCTCCCATACAACTGATTGTTCAGATATGAGATTTTTCGTTATAACTTCTCCATTTATGCAGCTACGAACATGAAATTTTGCAGTACTTGCACCCATTATCAACAGAATACTTACAGTGAACATTACAAAGATCGGGTCACTATAACCTATAGCTCCCATACAACTGATTGTTCAGATATAAAATTTTTCGTTATAACTCCTCCATTTATATAGCTAGGAACATGAAATTCCGCACTGTTTTCAATAATTATCAACAGAAAACTTACAGTGAAAATTAAAAAGATCGGGTAACTATAACCTATAGCTCCCATACAACTGATTCTTCAGATATGAGATTTTTCGTTATAATTCATCCATTTATGTAGCTAGGACCATGAAATTTCGCGCTGTTTTCACTCATTATCAACAGAAGACTTACAGTGAAAATAACAAAGATCGGATCTCTATAACCTGCAGACCCCATACAACTGATTGTTCAGATATGAGGTCTTTTATCATAACTTCTCCATTTATGCAGCTAGGAACATGAAATTTCGCACTATTTTCACTCATTATTAACAGAATACTTACAGTGAAAATAACAAGGATCGGATGACTACAACATATATCTTCCATACATCTGATTGTTCAGATATGGGATTTTACTGTAAAACTTCTTTATTTGAACAGCTAAAACCGATAAATTTCGTAAGATATTTTATAAATAATAATACAAAGTCTACTGAGAAAATCATCAAAATCTAGGCTGTATAAGCTTTATCTCCTATAGCACTGATTGTTCAGATACCAGTTTTTGCCATATATCTCCTTTATGTAGGAAACTAAACCCAATAAATTGTGTTACCGGTTTACATACCGATCACATAGCAGTGAAAATCACTTAGATTGGTGCCATATAAAGTATATCTTCCATATATAAGTATGTAACTCCTCTATCGATGTATGCAGATGTATTCAAAAGCAGTAATCTGTCAAAGTAAAATTTGCAGATGTTCATGAAAGGTATGAAGCCTTCGGCATAGCCGAAGACAGCGCTGCTCTTACTTGTTTTAAATTCAGTTTGTGCCAATACAAGTCAGGATTTAGTCAGAACTTACAGGAAGTCGTTCCTATTGACATAAAGTCGGAACACTTTTGAGAGAGCAACTGAGCAACTGTTCCTAGTCAGAAGTTACAGGATTTAGTCCGGAGTTTTTTCGCCTGTAAGTTCATAAAAAGTGTCAAACAATCAGCTGCATGTGCAATAAAAACAGAAAGCGGTGAAAGTAAAGAACCTTATATTTGTAAAAAGAATGGAAGTAAACAACGAAATATTTGAATATGTGTAGATTTTAATAATCATTTAGTGATATTTCAGCCAAATCGGTGTTGTACTAATGACTTATAAACAAACCGACTGACGTTTTTTTTGCGTTCCTGTGCACTTCTACATCTGTTGTACTTTTACTCTTACTTGAGAGAGTAAAATTGTAGTTTGACAATTCCACAGGTTTTAGTCCGAAATTCAAAGGAACACACTAATTAAGTTCCAACCTGTTGCGACAACTCCAGTCAACAAGATTGTTCAAATCAAGTTGCAAATAAGTTTCAGATCATCAGCATAAAGTAAAAAACCTAGAATATTTAAAACATGAGCCAATATCAATATCAAATAGAACAAACAAAAGAGAACCAAGGATACTATCCTGCGGTACTCTCGAGGTGGCGGCAAATGACTGCGATTTGTGATACCGTTAACTAAGAAATGGATCTATAATTTGAAATATAGTTCCTGCTACCCGATTTAAAAACTGAAGTGGTGGAACGAACTTTCCACCGATGGATGAACACTCCAGAAGAAAGGGAGTGGTTATAGATTAAGCACAGAGTGACACAAACAGTGGAACTACAACATTTTAGGAAATATTCACAAAAACCACCATTATCACACTTAAAAGAGGATTTTAGGGAAGAAATACCATTAATAACATCTGTTTCAGTAATAGACAAAGACCCAAAATCTAAGAACTGGGGCAGACTAGGACAGGGGGGAGTGTTAACAGAGTTATCATCAGGAACAAAATTGGATTTAAAAATTCAGCAAACAATTCCACTGAATCGTTTAGAGAATTAGAGGACCTACCATTAAAGTACATACATGAAGGAATGCTTGAACAACCCCCTTTAGAACGAATGAATCTGTAAAACGCCTTGGGATGCTCTTTTAAGTCAAGTTCAAATCTGTGAATATATTGGTTATACAAAAACTTATCGAGAACATTAAACTGCTTCATATAATAACATATTTATTCTTAATACCAGTATCATATTCTCTAGCTTTAAATATTTTATAATATTTATTTCTTTGGTTTTTCAACTTTTTAAGAGTTTTATTGTACCAAGGTAATTTAAGAATTCGGGCAGGAAGACGAGAAAGCTTGTGTGAGAATAAAATAGTAATTTTGAGTAGAAAATCCTCAAAACACACACTAACATTGTCAGAACTCAGGATAACACTCTAATCTTCAGAAATGGCAAGATTCAAATCGAGGTAATTCGCAGACCGAAAGTTGAAAAATTATAGCCTCTTACTATCAATTACAACAGCCTCATAAAATTCTAAAGATACCATTAGAGCGAGGTGATATTTATCAGTTTTACTGACCGGAAAGTCAGATTCAAGTAAATTACATATTGAGTTCTCGTTCACAAAAACTAGATCTAGTATTTTGTGCAGCTTATTAAAAGTAAAATTAACTTGGATAAGATTCAAGCTAAATCAATTATCTAGAATATTAGTAGGAGTTAAAACGCCGTTTCCTTGCAGATCTGACCAAATTATATCGTAAAGATTAAAGTCGACAAGAATGCAGAAATTACAATCATTATTTTTATCACATAAATCAACAATATTATTAACATGTGAGCAATATAAGTCTTCAGCACTATGAGGCGGAATATATGAGGCACAAATAAATAATTTTTTAAAAGAGCTAAAGAGACAAACACACAGCTGATCGAAGAAGGTCTTATTAAGCTGATGCCAGGAAATTAATATATTCTTAATTTTTTTGTTGTTTTAATTAATACTGCAGTTAGTGCTATGAAACTTCAGTTTTATTGTTTTGCAATTATCATTAATTTCATTGCAATTTTACATAACTTACAGTAACTAATGGTGATTTCGTTTCTTCCAAAAACTATTGCCCTTCCCCGGTGCAAAATGTGGCCATACTTTTCCAAAACGCATTTGAAAAGTTATCGAAACGCATCGCTAGAGCAATCAGCGCATCAGAAACAAAGTTGATGCTTCGTTTGTTATTGGCTACCATTAGTGTTTTAAAAATGGGAAATTCAGAAAAATTGTTCATTGCTATATTGAATATGTATTTAAAATATGCGATGTATGTATGTATATGGTTGCAATGTGTCGCAACTCCGCATAAACAAACAGTTTGAATACCGCAGTATAACAGTATCCAAACATTCTATCAATACGTTTTAGAAGTCAGCCTATTTTATTACAACGCTTTTATCAACTTGCAATGTTGTGTTCCAGAAACTTTCAACGTTGTGTGTCCGACACCATAAAGCATAGCTTTGAAAAGCTCCTATAAAAAAGCATAGTGAATAGGGCGAGGTAGATGACATCTAGATGTCGCCCTATGTACTACGTTTGCTACACCGGAAATAGACGACACGCCATTTCTTTAAATAAAATTAATTGGTGCTCGTTTGTATGCACATACATATGTAAATGCGTGCACCTTTCTATTAATATCGTTGAATTATTTTAATATCTATTGCA
>NW_023458561.1:1522752-1527764 GCF_013731165.1 Rhagoletis pomonella | reverse complement strand
ATTTATAAAAGCGTTGTATATTAAAAAGTTTTTTTTATATTATTTTTGATGTTACACTCAACCCTGTAAACCCTGTTTTTGCCTCTTGTCCTGGTCTAGATCACGCTTTTCATAACATTGTCATGTTAAACAACCATCTGATTTTCAGGGCAACCATCTCCCTTGACTACGCTTCACAGGGCAGAGAATGTGCCTTTTTTACTTGGCTTTTATAAGCTTGGGATGTAACTATGTAAATTGATGCGCCTAAAAGAAGCAGCGATTTCCATTCTCAACTTACATACCTGATACTAGTGCGAATTAGAATTGATTTAAATTTCCATTCTTACAGGCCTATTCTGCTTCTTACCGAACATTTTGACACCGGAAAATTTTGTTACAAAAAAATAACACCACTTCTTGTAACCTATTCAGCAATTCAGCTATGAAATTTTGTATAAATTCTGTCACCTGCTTATGGACTGTAACAAAATTTACCAGTGCGCAGAATGCGAGAAGGGTTTAAAAATTAACAGAAACTTTATTTACCGGTAACAAGTTTTTGTTACCAACGCAGAATAGCCCTGTTAAAGTAAACTGATGACAGCACGAATGGAATTTATGGATCGCGAGTTTTTAGTTTTTTATACCATAATTTTTACCTTACAAGAGTGTGACATTTTAGGAAACGAACACAAAATTTTCTCACTCTTTGCATTTAATTTAGAACCGAGCACGAAATGAGAAAGGAGCAATCAAAAGGCGATATTTTTTGGTAGAAACGAAATTACCATAAGATTCGTTGTAGACTGGAGCTGTCCCATACAAACGGGCAATTTAATTTGGAGTTTTCGGGTACACGGGAATATTTCGGAAAAAAGTTTTCCATTTTTGGTTAGTATTTTATCATTCAAACGTAATGTACTTGATACTTTGTTTTACAAATTTTTACTTTGCCTTTAATTAAAAACGTAAGCTGAAAAAATGCGTACGATTTGTCCCATACCAACGTTCGAATGCTCCAAAATTATTTAAGTCGCGAAATTTTGTTACCAAGAATGATCAAATCATCGAAAAATAGGCTAAACCGACTTTTTAAAAATTCGCATTATCAGACCCACTGAGAATTTTATTTTCCTTAAGCAATTTCATTTGAACTCGAAAGAGATAAACTTGGCGCTTTCGATTTTTGGAGTAACTTCACAAATCCATAACATCTAAATCCTTCGATACCCCATCTCGGAAAAATTTCATCGGAAAGGAAATTGTTTAGCCTTTTTATTGAATATGGTTGGCCAAAATAAATTTGGTAATATGAATCGTAATTTTTAAAATTAAAAATTACCGTCACTACATTTTGAACGAAAAATTATTAAGATGTTAACACAGGTACACAGCTTGATCCATTGCCTCATTTTTGTAGTTAGAGAAAGGAACAGTGGACTTATAAGGAATTTGGTTGACCCAACTTTACTGTTTTATCGACATTTGCCAGGCCCATAGTTTTAAAGAAATTTTATTTTTTTGTCGTAAGTGTTAGTTTTAAAATGAAATTAGGATGTGCCATCACTCAGAAAACCCCCACTTTTTGTTACATTTTATATGGAATCACCGTATACATGTGGGCAAATCTCCGGAACCGTGCGATTCAACGCTAACAAAATGTAAATAGTTATAAGTAAAAAACTATAATCTTTGGAAACTCAATGTTAGCTCTTCTTCTAGAGGGTGTGGTTTTGTTCGATGTCAAAAATTTTCAAGACAGTATTTAAGAAGTTCAAGCGCAATGTTTTATATCAAGTTTGGTACAGATTGGTGAAGTAGTTTTCGAGATACAAATATTTGACAAAAGTGGGCGGACCACGCCCAGTTTCCAAAAAAAAATTATAAAAAACTAATTTTCGTTTAAGATCCATTGAAAATATCATTTTTGAGCATATATTTAAAAATTCGTTAACCGCACTGCCCAATTATCTGAAACCCCTTTACATACACACATATATATTCATGACCGTGTTTTAAACATAAATTATTTTATGTACATATTTAGCATTTTCAACGAACTTTATGAAGAATGTTATCTAACGATCACGCTTAATGCCAACCTCTTATGTTTTAGTCTGTCAGTGTGCCATCAAAAAAAAATTTGAAATTTGATGCCATTCACGCAAAGACCTATTCAGACAATATTTGTTATATTTGAAATATTTTGAAAGGCACACGACGGTTAAGGGTCTTATTTTACGCTTTAATGTGTAATTAATATGCATATAGACAGATGAGAACAATTTAGTAATAGCTGAAAGTGCAAAATAAAAAGGAACTTAAGATATTACCCTTTTGATAATTACGAGTGACAGAATTCAAATTGTTACAGTTTATTTCCAATGAGGAGCACATATTTTTTTCAACGCCTAATCATTTTCCAATATTACGTTTACTATTTGCCATGATTTTTGAATATCTCCGTTTTGCGCTGAAAAAGTTATACTCAAAAAACTTACAAAAGTTACCCAAAGTGATTATTATTTCAGTTACTTTGATTGTTTATAAAAATTAAAAGGACATTATTAAAATAAAAAAAAAGTGAATAGGTTGCAAGAACTCGTCACATTTGTTGTCTAAATGGCCCAATTTTTTTTACAAAAAGTAAAATTACAATAATAAAATTGATATAAAGGTGAGTGACACAAAGGCACACGATTCCGGAGATTTGCCCATATGTTTGTACATATGTATATAGGTTAGTACATACATACATATGTATGTACTTAATTCAAAACCGGCTGCATGTTATGTGTATACCCTTCTGACACATGCGATGGTTTGTTTGTACATAGATGGAGCGTATCTAAATAAATATACAGAATAATTAAAAAATGTATGAGTTTAATTTGAAACGAAGAGAATATATATTCAACTGACACTCCTTAACAAAATTTGTTCCAAATTTTACTTTACATACATACCCTGCAGTGAAAAATTATCAATTGTTAAAACTAACCAACTTATAGTTAGCTTTTTGGCGAGATTTCGATTAATACCACACTTTTAATTAGCTATGACAAAACCAACTTAAAGTGAATTGTAAAGTCGTGCAGGAGTTATGCAGACGCAATCGGGAGTTGGTTTTCTTTACAAGTTTCTATTAAATATCCTCATACAAAAATTACTTTAAATACACTTTTTTTCTGAACTTAGCAGATTCTTTTTCATATTCAGGACAAATAAAAGGAAGATCGAAATTTTATACTATCATTTTGAAGTTATGTCTGACGGTGTTCGAATATGGGGCCACCCAGAGCAGAATATGTAAACAAATATGAAATGTAATAAAATAAAGTAAATAAATAAGTAAATAAAAAAGTAAAAAAACAAAAAAATATTTTGTTTTTCTTGTTGATATTTTATGTCCAAAAGTAGTTAGTTACAAGTTAGTTGACATATAATGCAGAGGTATCCAGGTCTGACTTTTTTGCGGCCATCGCCCCACAAAAGTAAGCTTTTTTCGAACAAAATACACAGTTAATAGTTAGCACTAGTGTTCGCGTAAACAGACTAAAGTTAGGTATAAGCTAACGTCACTCCCTGCAGGGTATACATACATATTTTAACGTTTAGTCAAATTTCTGTGGCAGTTGTAATATTCAAATACTCACACTTTCCATTTTCGCTTTGTTTTAATTCTTTTTGGAAAACTTCGACACCTCTAAAATCAGAAATTTGTATATGTCATCATATCATATTTTTGAAATCACAAATATAAGTGTTACTAGTCACTGCAGACTTAAGAATTGTATGCTTGTGCAAAGGGATGTTGCATAATAAAGATTTTAAAACGCAAAATCTGATCAATTTTGTTTTTCAAGAATAGAAAAACTAGAACTCAAAAAAACTTTATAAAACTTTTAGTTTCGTTCATAAATATGTTTTTGTAATGAGAACTTCAAAAACTCTTCTCTCGTATGAAAATCCACTGACCGAATTATATTTTAGTCGCGAAAGAAAAAATTCCCGCTAACACAAACGCGCACAGTGCAATGAATTTGCATATATTACAGGTCCTCCTTCTGTGTCTATTTTTAAAACATCGACAATGTTTACCAATGCCTTCGTCATTCTAAGACAATTTCAATGCATTTCGTTCGATATCGCCTCGGGAACTAATTTTTACACTAACCCATAAGGTATTTAAACAGGTGGGCACTATTCACACATATGTGCATATGTTTGTGTGTTGACTTAACGGGCCTTAGGGTTGTATTTATTTCCAGATATAAATCAGTATCTTTTAACTTCCAAAATTACGGTGATAGCCGAATACGGCGAAAAAATCTTAAAATCCTCTACATCAAACATACATTTATTAATCATAAAAAAATAACTGTATCAAATTCGACCTTTTATGGAATCGGCATAAAATTAATTAAAAATATTCATGAACTCCTAATTTTTAATCATAATCAGAAGTATACAATGTTTTCCTATTGTGCTTGCCGTTTCGAAGCAAACACATTCAAGATTAATAACAACAACAATGGTTTGTTACAATATTTATTTGTTATCACAGCGAACGACAGTGCGCAGTGACGAAAGCAGCCACAGTAGCATGCTGAAATGACTCGCTTATATATACACGAGATTTGGAAGTTTTTATCAAGGAATGAAACCGAAACCCAAACCGAAACCGTAACCGTTTAAAACCGTTTCGTTTTTCAAAACCGAAACCGAAACCGTAACCGTTATCTTGACCTGAAAAGGAACGATACCGAAACCATTTCAATCACAGGTTTCAATCGGTTTCCAGAAATTTACAAAAATAATAAATAAAAATTTCTTTGAAATAAATGATTTATTTAACCAAAATCAGCAACATTTTGCTAAAATTCTTGTTAAGTAGTAAATAAGTATGGCAAGGTAACTTTTCGCAAAAATCTGCTGATGACTTTGTTGTTGTGAATCGATAATCGATTAATTATATTTATGTAGTTTCTTTCCCGTACGCAATGCGAGATCCCGCGTGTGCCCAAAAT
>NW_023458561.1:1520753-1522742 GCF_013731165.1 Rhagoletis pomonella | reverse complement strand
ATGTATAAAATCTGATTTATAAAATTTTAATTAATTTTAACGTTTTAAGACATTTTCTGATTTCAATTTAATATAAATAAGTATGTAAATACTTATCTAGGCATTCTACATTAGTTTCTCTGTAAGGCATTCTTTGTTCGCTTCTCTGGATTCTGTTTATCCATGCGTTCTCCCTTCATTTGAAGGTAATGCTGCGTGTAAGGGCTTACCTCCAATGACATGCCCATGTTAAAATAAGGCCTTCTTGAAGCGAAAGGGTAAGCGATTCCCATCGCCTAGCTCGTTTCCACTTTTGTTTCTGTGGTAATCGTGTTTTTTGCTGGGAGATGAGAAATATGAAAATATGAAACTGCTTTTAGAGAAAATCAATTACAAAGATCATAACTGGATGATATTTGGAGATTTTTTTCTATTCTTCTAGCTAGCAAAGTGGATACACTAAATATCCATGTTTTCTCTGCAATTGGGACAGTAGAGCTGATGAACGACATTGGGTACAGAAGGTATGGCCCAGTAGAAATGAATTTACGCCTGGCTCCATGAACATTCTGTATAAACCATTGGTTGATCCAAAGAAGATACTGTTACCTCCGCTGCATATTAAATTAGGACTTATGAAGCAATTTGTGAAGGCACTGGAACAAACTGGTCCATGCTTCCAATATTTAGCTGAGTGATGCAAAAATAAAAGCTGGTATTTTTATAGGACCGCAAATCAAATCGCTATGCAAAGATGATGAATATAAGAAAATTATGTCTGATACAGAAAAAAATGCCTGGCTCGCGTTTGAGAAGGTGATAAGTGGATTTTTGGGTAACCAGAGAGATAAAAATTACGAAAAACTTGTAGATGATATGTTGCAAAATTTTAAACGTTTAGGATGCCGCATGAGCCAAAAACTGCACTTTTTGAACAGCCATCTAGATTTTTTTCCAAAAGGAAAATTAGGAGACGTAATTGGTGAGCAGGGTGAAAGATTCCCTCAGGACCTGAAAGAAATCGAAAGCAGATATCCAGGACGGTGGAACCAAGCAATGATTGCAGATTACTGCTGGATGCTGAAACGAGATGACCTCAAAACTGTACACAAGCGACAACCTTTTAAGCTTAGATTTTTACCCGTGTAGACATTTAGTGTTACCATTTTCGAAAGTAGATTCAAGAATAGATACTTTTTACAACTGATCTTTAAAACGAAATATATAAAAATAACAGTAATTATGAAATCTAGAAACAAATTAAAAAAAACACGAAAAAATACATAAAATTTGAAAAAAAGACGGGCCTGAGATCGATACCTCCGCGCGGTTGGTCCTGGGCAACGTGTATATAGCGGCTAAAAGCGATCAACATTATTAAGTCCGTATATTAGGAGTAACTGAATTTCAGGTTTATCAACTAAAACTTAGAGAGTTAGAATTAAAGAATTTAAATAACGTATTTTTTTTGGCTAATCACTTAAAAATGTGATATAAACTAATTTGAAATAGCTAAAAGTTGAGGGTTTGGGAGTTTGGAGTTCGGGAGTTTGGGGGTTGGGAGTTTGGGGTTTAGAAGTTTGGGGTTTGGGAGTTCGGCGTTCGGAGTAGGTGAGGTTGAAAATTTGATTTACTACACCGAGGAGGGCAACCTTACTCGAGTACTTTTACTGCAGTTTGAAATTGTAGAATCGGCTATGAGGTTCTAATTTAAAGAGTTGGCTTATACTAAGTTGTAGGTTGTAAATTAAAGATCAATCGGTTTAACCGTTCAATAGTGAAACTGAAATCTGATTG
The DNA here is from genome assembly GCF_013731165.1 of Rhagoletis pomonella. Taxonomy (NCBI): domain Eukaryota; kingdom Metazoa; phylum Arthropoda; class Insecta; order Diptera; family Tephritidae; genus Rhagoletis; species Rhagoletis pomonella. Next base: position 1,520,966 of record NW_023458561.1, on the reverse strand, counting down.
TCATGAAATCGATGAAGAAAAATGTAGTTTTCACGAAACATGCTCAGCTTGAAGTATTAATTTTCATCTTCCATCTTTAATCCGCCATTTTGGAAGTACAATTTTTATTTTTTGATTTCGTATTCGTTTTCAGTAACCCAAAATCCCCCGAGTACAAATTTTTAAGGTACATACCAAGTTCCTGTACTCTACTATGAACACTTCCAGAGATTT
>NW_023458561.1:1517526-1520653 GCF_013731165.1 Rhagoletis pomonella | reverse complement strand
GAACACTTCCAGAGATATGCAGTGTGAAAAATTCGGTTTTTATGGGAGGTGCCACGCCCCTTTTTCCAATAACCACAATTTTTCTCCATGAATATGCGACTGTTTTTATATATCTCCGTACCATGTTAGAATACTCTACCATGAACACTTTCAGAGATATGCAGTGTGAAAAATTGGGTTTATATGGGAGGTGCCGCGCCCCCTGCACCTAGCGATATGAAATCACAGCGAACGGCAGTGCGCGCGAGTAACGAAAGCAGCCACAGTAGCATGCTGAAATGACTCGCTTATATATAAACGAGATTTGGAAGTTTTTATCCAGACGTCCAATCGACATGTTTGAGATATCGTTGGAAAGGTCTTGCGGAGTGTGCGGAGGAAAATTAAAAATAAAAAGAATTATGAGAAATGATAAAAACTTATCAACTTGGTACAACTTTGGATAAAATTAACAACTGTATTCGTCTGATTGCCTCGTAGTTAAATTTTCGTTAAGATTTCTACCGGGTGTGCACGCATGTGCTTTTTTTTAAGAAGTTTTACTTCTATCGCGTGTACGATGCTATTAAACTAATGCTTTTTTCTGAAGTAGTTTTGCTCAGTGGCAATTTATACATATATATGTAAGTATTAGTGGTACATTGGGTGAACTAAATGCATTCATACATACATATTTATGTACAACTGTAGGTAACGCGTCTTACCAGGTAGGTCAAGTGCGGGTGATAAACCCATGTAGCATAGTTACATACTGTGTACATACCTGCAATTAAAATGGGGAAAAATGTTACAATTTCGGCATGTGACTGGAAAAAAACTCTAAAATACACACAAATTGTGGTTTCCAAGACATGTACGAATTGATTAGCACAGCTGCATCCTTCAACTTGTCAACTCGCGGGAAATTCCCCGATTTCCAGGGAATTTCGGTTTAAGTGGCAATCGGGGAATTAGAATTTTTTTTCGGGAAACTGGGTATGTTATTATACCCGAGCGCACTTGTGCACAAGGGTATTATAACTTTGTTCACATAACGGTTGTTTGTAACAGGCAAAACGAATCGAGATGGATATAGACAAATGTATACATAAATGATCAGAATGAAAAGAGAAATCGATTAAGCGGTGACTGACTCGAGTAAAAATTGAGATATCTTAACAAAACTTGGTACGTGTATTTCCTTCGTGCGTAGGACGGATGATATTGAAAATGGGCGAAATCGGACAATAACCACGCCCACCTCCCATATAACGGTAATTTTCAGAAATACGAATACTGCGATATTTTAGTAACTACTGAAGATAATTCACTCAAAATGGACATTTAGAATAACTTTTAGACGAAAAATAAGAATATAAAAAATTTTTGGAAAATGGGCGTAGCCACGCCCACTTATAGTTACATGTGTATATCTTGGTAAGCGCTGCACCAATTTCTTCCAAACATGGCACAGTTGTTGACCCTGGTACGGCATACCAAATGCCCGAAAATTTTTAAAATCGGACAATAACCACGCCCACATCCCATATAACGGTAATTTAGAGAAATACAAAATCTTCGATAAATCAGTAAATATTAAAGCTAATTTATTCAAACTTGATGCTTGCAACAATTCTTTCCAAGAAATACGTTTGTGATAAAATTTGGAAAATGGGCGTGGCACCGCCCACTTATGATTACATATAGGTATCCTGTAACCGTTCTACCAATTTGTACCAAATGCGGTATAGTTATTTATATATATATTTTCATATAACGGTAAATTTCAGAATGCTTGAAACCTCAAAATTTCGAAATTTAAGGACTCTAATTTACTTAAAATTTATACACCCTCTTATCATGTAGCGGTAGCTTTCGGAAAGGTGGAAAACATATATTTAATACTTGCGCCGGGTATTTAATGTTCGGCTCCGCCCGAACTTAGACTTTCTTACTTGTTTTTATATTTTAAAGTAACCAAATTGGAGCGACATTTTTTTAATTTGAATCGCAATATCGCCACAACAAGAGTTTTCCCAGATATAAGCTGTATGCCAGATGAAAGCTAAGATTTTGGGCTAGCTTTGTGGAAACTTAGAATAAAATCGACTGACCAGTTTTTGAGAAAATACCCGAAATGTATATTTTCAGCAGCCCGATTTTTAGTGTCAGGCGGTAAAGTTATGACATATTTATATTTTATAAACGCAAAAGATAGCGTTAGATAGCTTGTTTGAAGACCCTTCTTCTGATATCCACATGAATTACATGGACTGACTAGTGCGGCCCCAGTTGTAGTTTAAAAAATTGCATTTTTTCGAATTTCAGGCAGCAGCCACGCCCACAAAGGCGTACGAATCAAAACATCCTGGAACAAAACCTTCTTAGTTTTTTTTTGTACTTTAATTCCTGAAAGTTTGAAAAAAATTAAATGATGGTACGTACAGACGCCACATACATACATACCAAAGCATCTCGTAGTGGAGACACGAACTAAAACACATATACCTCTATATCTTTCCAACTAGTGGCCGGAACTTAATATTTAAGGTATCGTTTGAAAGGTATTGGCCTATAGAATAACACTAAATATGTTGGTTGTGCCCACATGCCCCCTCAAACCAGCAAAATCAAAAAACGTTTTTTGTTTCGCAACACTTTAGCCTAATTTTTAAAAATCCGGTTAATCGGTTAATTAATGAAGCTTGAATACATTTTCTGGACACACTCTGCAAGACCTTTCCAACGATATCTCAAACATGTCGATTGGACGTCTGGATAAAAACTTCCAAATCTCGTTTATATATAAGCGAGTCATTTCAGCATGCTACTGTGGCTGCTTTCGTCACTCGCGCGCACTGCCGTTCGCTGTGATTTCATTCCGCTAGGTGCATGGGGCGCGGCACCTCCCATACAAACCCAATTTTTCACACTGCATATCTCTGAAAGTGTTCATGGTAGAGTATTCTAACATGGTACGGAGATACATAAAAACAGTCGCATATTCATGGAGAAAAATTGTGGTTATTGGAAAAAGGGGCGTGGCACCTCCCATAATTTTTCACACTGCATATCTCTGGAAGTGTTCATGGCAGAGAACTGGAACTTGGTATGTACAAGATATATACAATTAATCGCATAGTCATGA
>NW_023458561.1:1515485-1517426 GCF_013731165.1 Rhagoletis pomonella | reverse complement strand
TGAGCCACCACACGCTTCTGCATCGACACCAGCCTCAGAGTTTGGAGATCACACAGCCTTCATCATCAACTGCGTTAAAGGCCAATATAGCCAGCGGTGACGTCATCCTTGCGACTGCCCTGGTTCAACTGTATACTAATCGTGGTATAAAACTAACCGTACGTGCACTGCTTGATTCAGCATCCCAGCTGAATTTCGTAACGGAGCGTGTAGCTCAAATGCTCCAATTAGCACGCAGCAAAATCAATACCGAAATAAGCGGTATTGGGGCCTTAACAACTAAATCATACCAAGGTGGTTTTGTTGGTCTCCAATCATTGCACAATGGATTTTCTTCGATGCTAGAGATAGTCATATTACCAGCGATTTCCTCGCATCAACCCCATAAATTTATAGATGTAACAAATTGGGGAATATCAAAAAACATTAGTCTAGCTGATCGCACGTTTAACTGCCCTGGACCAATTGATCTGCTTATCGGGGCTGGGCTTTTCTTCGATATACTCTGTGGGTCAGATTAAGTTAGACAAACATCTTCCATCAGTACAAAAAACGCAGCTGGGCTGGATCATAGCTGGCACTATTCATTCACGACCCTTGGTATCATCGTCGACTCTGCTTAGTTCATCGCCACCCCTCATCCCTTCCAGCATACTTACCACAACAGCGCAGCCATCGTTAGATACTCTGTTAGAGAAATTCTGGAAAATAGAAGATAGCTACCACTCTCGAAAGGTTGAGCGTAGGTTGGAAGAGGCCGAGTGTGAGACTTATTTCCAAAAAACAACATCGCGTTGCCCTGTAACAAATAAATTTATTGTTCGCTTACCCTTCTCGACTAGTCCAGGTAAGCTTGGTCATTCATACGAAATTACTCGTCGTAGATTTTGGTCAGTGCAGAAGAGATTACTCACAGACCAAGCGATAAAAAACGAATATAACAGCTATATGCAAGAATATATTGAATTGAATCACATGGCCTTAGTACAACCATGTGAATTATCTTCGAAGGCTGGTACGTATATCCCTCATCATTGTGTGGTAAAACTGGATAGTTCAACGAAAAGACTGCGGGTGGTATTTGACGCCTCCTGTCGCACGTCAAATGGGGTTTCGCTTAATGACATTCTTCGAAGTGGGCCTACATTGCAAGATGACATATTCACTATTCTTCTTCGCTTCTGCACACATCGTTTTGTATTAATGGCCGACATAACCAAAATGTATCGGCAAATCATTGTGGATGATAGAGATGCGAAATATCAATGCATTTTATGGAGAAACTCACCAGATGAGCAACTCGGCACTTACCAGTTGCGGACTGTCACTTACGGAACCAGTTGTGCCCCTTTTTTGGCAAGAAGATGCCTTCAGCAGTTAGCATACGACAATGTTTCGACCCACCCGCTTGGGGCTGCAGTCACTTTACGCGACTATTATGTTGACAACTTAATGACTATCGAAGAAATAATGGCCATCAAAACGGAAATTATCGACTTACTAGCTAGCGGAGGATTTCCTCCTCGGAAGTTTGCGTCAAATAACGACAACATCATAGCTGACATATCTGAATCGGATAAGGAAGTAAATGTTAATATTGGTGACTTTTCATACATCAAGGCGCTAGGACTCAAGTGGTCACCTCAAGACGATGTTTTCATGTTTTCGTATACGCCTTATGATCCACCTTCGTCGAAGGTAAGCAAACGCGTAATTCTTTCGAAAATTGCGAATTTCTTCGATCCGCTCGGATTATTAAATCCAATTATAGTTACTTGCAAACTGTTGATGCAAGAGCTTTGGAAGCTCAAGCTACCGTGGGATGAAAGTGTTCCAATGTCCATCCACACCCAATGGACGGACATTTGTCATCAGATTACATCGGTTAACAAATTACGAGTGCCAAGGTTCGTACATTTCAACGTTGAAGCCCAACTACAC
>NW_023458561.1:1511595-1515385 GCF_013731165.1 Rhagoletis pomonella | reverse complement strand
AAATCTCTGGAAGTGTTCATAGTAGAGTACAGGAACTTGGTATGTACAAGATATATAAAATCAATCACGTAGTCGTCAAGAAAAATTGCGGCTATTGCAAAAGGGGCGTGGCACCTCCAGTACAACCGAATTTTTCACACTGCGTATCTCTGGAAGTGTTCATGATGGCGTACTGGAATGTGGTATGGAGATATATAAAATCAATCGCATAGTCATGAAGAAAAATTGGGGCTATTGGAATAAGGGCGTGCACCTATCATACAAACCGGATTTTCACAAGCTTTTTTTTAACTTGGTCATCCCGCGGAAATTTCCAATCGATTTTAAACTAACTTCCCGACAAGGTAGAGACTTGAAATTTTCAGCATAGTTCCAATAACGATGCCAATGCAATTTAAAATATAAATGAATTTCCTATACGGTCCAGGGGTCTTGATACAAAGGCGGTCAAAACATACTCAAATTTATGGCTAACAGAGCGTAATTTGCCAAAGAAGGTAAAACCACTATAAAATTGTTAAAGCTGCCGGCGGTAGTAAATAAGAAGTATAGTTGCAGGCGCTAGTAAGAGAAATACCGGAAATCAACTTCAACAGTGTTTAAATTGCCAAACTGTTAAGTTTTAAGCACTTCTGTTAAGAATTAAATTATTTGATTTTCTCACACAGGGAGTTATGGAAATACAGAGATACAGTAAAAGCCACGCATTATTTAAATGAATGCATCTTAAAAGTGTACATACATAGGCACTTTCACTATCGCGCAGGGGAAACTATACTTAGCTATGAAGTGCCATATTGAGGATAAATGTGCCAAATAGAAAAATGGAAGTGCCAAAAAAGCGGTAATTCTTTTTAGTTCTTCTCATTTAGCATTAAAATTAAAAACACATTCCTAAAACAAAAGTCCAATGCAAAGTAAGATAAACCAGTTGTATACACTATAGAAATTAGAAAATTTTAGTTGACAAAAAGAAGTACACGCAAAGGATTTAACAAAAGTGTATTGAAATATTACTATTTTTCGAAAGTGCCAATTTGGCAGTTTGTGCCCGTTGTTCAATGTCTGATTAACAAAAATGGGAGGTGGAAGCTCCGATGTTCCCACAACAAACATCGATGTTAAAAAACATCGGTTATAAAAACGATACTACACGAAATAAAATGTAGCTGAAATATTTTTTAAACTCGAAAGAGCTAGATTAACATATCCGCTACAAACCATAACTTTATACAAAACTTTGAAAAATTCAACACATTTTTATGTTAATTTTGAAGTTTTTGATGTGTATACATTTTTGGTTTCGGTAGGGGTAAAATTTGCGAAGCTGTAACGCATATCCCAGCACAAAATTTCGAAGGGCTTAGCATGTGTACTTCAGCATAAAATTTTTATTTTCATTAGAAGCACCCTGTGTTTGCTTGCTATTGTAAATGGTTGCATATATTTAGGCAAATGCATAGTAAGAGGAAATGCGCTACAATTGATTGTTACTTCCGATTATTTAAACTCTGCAAATGCATACGGCTTTGTACCTATGTATGTACATAAATATATATGGACTAATTTGTTGCAATTGGGCATGAATCACGTAGCTTTGAAACGATAGTCGTTCAAACGATGTTGTCGAAACACTGATTTATGCATTTGTGTTGGTGTTACGGGTTACTGTTACTGTTACGTGAAGCAAAACTGGAATCGAGTTGACGATATCGCACAAACGATCATACCTACCGATTCTCATACCTACCATTTATGAAAAAAAATTTATGAAGATCGGTCGAGCCGTTTTGGAAGAGTTCGACCACAAACACCGTGACACGAGATTTTTTTATATATTAGATTAATGAACATTAAACCAGCAAAAGGAAATTAGGCAAATGTCGCACTCCTATTATTTTGACCATAGGTATACTTGTGCATATAAAGTTAAGGCCTAGTTTAAGATCCAACCTACTGAAAATGTCTTGTCCAAACCTTAAAAGACTTTATGAACAATTTCTCCTTGATTGCGTTGATTTTAAATATTTTTTTTTGTTTAGGGTATTACGCATGAAACTTGGAGTTATATTGTTAAAAAGAAAAATAAACATGAAATAAACTAAAGAAAAATAGCCACAACTTGCTAAAATGTCGCGCCCCTATTTACTTTTCCACCACTAACACGTAGATATTTGAATTTGATCTCGGTAACAAAGCCTTTTATTTACATGTTATAGATGTGTAATATTTTTTGCAAGATTTGTATCCTTTAGCATAAAAAATTTAACCATTTGAACCGAACCGAACCGCAGTTCATGGATACTCATGAACCGGTTCTTGTACCGGCACAAGTTTTTTCTAAGTAGAAGGAAGCACTGAACCGAACCGCATCGATTTTTGGAGCGGTTTTCAGCCCTGCTTATAATGCTTCTATTATTATCACCAGGGCGAATTTAACCGTAGCTCATATGGGGTGGTTCGAAAAGGGTTGCTTCTTTTGTTTTTTTGGTCAACTTTACATGTAGAATATGCATGCATAAATATACACATGTTCCAGCATATAACCACATATATGTATGTACAGGGTGTCCCAGAAGTATCCTGCCAAACTTTAGGGGAAGGTATGTGGGGGGTGAGCTCTCTGATAAACAAAGAATTTTCAGGTAAAAGTGTCACCGTCTTTGAAATATTAACATTTTTTTTGAATAAAAAAAAGTCGTGCCTTTTCATGTATTTTCTTTAACTGCATCTACAAACCAGGCTATATTTAGTAAATTTTTTATGTAAAATACTTCCAGATAGTTGCTTCTCCATACTCAAATGCATTGTAGTTAAAATATATTAAGGAACCATCATAAAATTAGGACTATTTTGGGATTTTTAACTTTTTGATATTTTCTTCCCCAACTTTGACTATCTCTGGTGAAAAAAAATGTACTGAGCTATAACTTTACATTACATAAAAAAATTGCCCATTTAATAAAGATTTCATAAAGGTGGCACTCTTACTATTTTGAGTAGAAAAAAAAGTTATAGCCGCTTTTGTGGGCAAAGGACTGAGACACGCTAGAATATATTTAATAGATTTAGATTTAAGTTGCTCTTGTTACCGACCAATGACATCCTAAATAGTACAAAGGCATATTATTATGTTACTTACCGGAATTATTGGAAGTGGATTTTGTGAAATTGGACCCTTCGAACATTGTGTTATTAATACTATGACAGAGAAAACGCAGTATACGTCGCATGAATATGCGGATATTCGCCTAATTTACGGTGAAGCTTGGTGTGATGCCAGAGCTGCTCAAAGACTCTATGCAGAGTGATACCCCAATCGTCGGCATTCGGGTCGTGAAGTATTCGCCCGGACCCATAGAGAAATATGTGAAGGTAAGTGATTTTTACACCTTTCTTGTTTGCTTGCTTGTTAACTATCATTTTTCACTTTTTTAAGGTCACATACCTGGAAGCCGTGGCGGCGAAATAGGACGTCCTGCAACGGTAGATATTGAAGTTGTGTTAGAGGAAGTGGAATTAGGTCCATCGACTTCAGTGAGAATGATGGAAAGACGGACGGGAACACCAAAAACTACAGTTCACAAAGCTTTAAAAGACTATCGATTTCATCCCTACCACATTCAACGTGTTCAGGCTCTACAAGAAAGAGATTACCTGTCGTGGGTTAGATTTTGCCGTAAAATGTTTCGAATGCATGAATCAAACCCCAACATTTTTAATAAATAATTTGGAGCGATGAATCATCATGCAAACGTGATGGTTATTTTAATTTACATAACCTTCACAG
>NW_023458561.1:1497182-1511585 GCF_013731165.1 Rhagoletis pomonella | reverse complement strand
TAGAGTTCCTTCAGGAACGGCTGCCAACTCTTTTAGAAGATGTACCCGTACCCGTACCCGTGGTTGCAAAATGACGGGAGCCCTGCTCACTACGGGCGTGAAGTAAGAGCTCATTTAGACGAAACTTATCCTCGCCGATGGATTGGACGATACCGGCCAATCACGTGGCCCGCTCGATCGCCAGACCTGAATCCATTAGATTTTTTCGACTGGGGCTGTCTTAAGGACAAAATTTTTCAAAAACAATTCAAAACGAAGAGCATTTTCGGGAACAAATATTGAGTTTAAGAGTCTAAAAGGGTCTTTCCTTAAAAGGTGCCGAGCTTGTATTAGAGTAGAAGGTCGCCTATTTGAGCATATTTTATCAATACATGAATAAATTTTTCTTCAAACAACTCATGTATATTTTATTTCACGTAAACCCATCCTTCACAAAAAATATTGATAAATATAGCCCTTGTTATAGACTCTAGTCCGAATTCCGGTAAGTAACATAAAATAATGTCAGGAGCAGGTAATAATGTACCTTTGTACTATTTATCATGTCATTGGTCGGTAACAAGAGCAACTTAAATTTAAATCTATTAAATACATTCTAGCGTGTCTCAGTCCTTTGCCCACAAAAGCGGCTATAACTTTTTTTTTTCTATTCGAAACAGTACAAGGTGCCACTCCCTTTCTGAAATCTTTACTAAATGTACAATTTTTTATGTAATGTAAAGCTATAGCTCAGTACATTTTTTTTTTCACCAGAGATGGTCAAAGTTGGGGAAGAAAATATCAAAAAGTTTAAAATCGCAAAATAGTCATAATTTTATGATGGTTCCTTTATAATTTTAACTACATTGCATTCGAGTATGGAGGGGCAACTATCTGGAAGTATTTTACATAAAAAATTTACTACGTATAGCCTGGTTTGTAAATGCAGTTAAAGAAAATACATGAAAAGGCACGATTTTTTTAAATTAAAAAAATGTAAATATTTCAAAAACGGTAACACTTTTACCTGAAAATTTTTGGTTTATCAGAGAGCTACTGCTACACTAGCAATCCCTACATTCAGTTGAAGCTACGCAACCCATACTCGGATCTCAGGTTTTCTACTTCTGAGTGGTGATGTCTTGTCCTGTTTTGTAACTAACCACAAGCAATCCTCCCTTCAGTCGCAGTCGTTCAGCCGCGACCACAGCTCCGTGCTGACTGACTGTTGAGCGGCTGTGTTGTATCTTTAATATGCTGTCTGCTTGATGTTACGTGGTCGCGCAGCTATATGTTGCTGTGTGATGTTGCGTTGGCATGGCAACGACAAGGCTGTAGGGTGTTGCTATGACTTGTGTTGCTAAACACAGTTGGGTGTCTGGCTGCTTTGGCTTGTGTTGCTGTGCTTTTATTGCATCGCTGGTTGCTTTGATGGCGGGTATTTGTGTGGGCCAGATTCTCCAGGGATATTTGGTCCTCACACTCCCCGCCTACCTCGGTGGTCTAATGCTCCCCTACTTGGTAGTCTGGAGCTTCCCTAGTCCTTGGATGAATGTATACGCCGAAGTGGTGTATAGTTAGTCTTTGGTGCTGAACCTCAGCCGGGGCTGATGATCAGGTGTACGTTGCTAGCTTGCCGGGCTGATGTGTGTAGTAGCCATAGGCGCCGTGAGGGCGCGCGTAGTGCTGATGATGGAGTGTGCGGCGGCAACTGATGTGGTAGCGGTAGGCGCATGCGGTGACTTCCGTATAGCCTACGGATGCTTGTTGCCCTGCTTACGCGTTAGTAGCGTAGGTGTAGACGGTGTGTAACGTGGCAGTGCGTATCGCGTCGACAGCTGTGCGTACTTCGACTACGCGTATGGTTACGGCGCGCCGTGCAGTGGCGTTGCGCGTCATTTCCGCGTGTCTCGCGGCGGCGGCTGCTGCGTCGGGGCGTGCAGTCGCGATGTTTCGTACGCCAGCGATGTAAACCGGCATTAAGACTTGGGCACGGGGGCGTTTTGCCTTCTCCTCCTCCATGTGTTCGCCTACCCGCTTCACGCTGCTCGCCGATCTGTCGCTGCGGTCCATTTTTTTGGCAGGAGTCGCATTGGCGTACATATCGCGAAATATACCTGGTCAATGGTATCGGTTGGCGACCAGCGCCACTCTCCGGCGGATGCCCATGTGTCCGGCGCATCACACACATCACGCACATCATGGTTCTCCTGCAGTATACTCTGGCGAAGCGGGGTTGGCACACACAACTTCCGGGGCACTGCTTCCTCGTTCTTGGTTCGGCACAGGATATGGCGATAGAGTTTTCCGTCCTGCACCATATAGTCCGCATACTTCTCCGGGTTGGTGCGCACTTCTTCCAGTGCTTACTTCACCACTTGCATCGTGGTTCCTTTGTTATCGCTACGCCTTTGCAGTTACTTTGGGATATCTCCACGGAGGTGTGCTCGTCGACACTTCCACTGGGGTCTTCATGGTCGGCCCTGTACATCCTCTCGCTCCTGTCTAGATAAGATCGTCTAGTGCGCCTGACATGATGTACAACACTGTGTGGTGCGCCGATTGTCCGAGGCAATCCTCGGTCCTCATGGCCTCGAAAATCTTGCTGCTGGTGCCCTCGGCCATGTGTATCTCGAAGGCTACCGTTATCCTTTCTCCGCTCCCTGCGGCCGCCATGTACTCCGATAAGCTGATTGTAATGAAATTTTTCAAGGCGCCGGTATCGATGACGGCTTTGGCTGGCTCTCCACCCAAGTGGACTAGGGCGTACAACCGACAGCGTTCCTGATGCATGATTATTTGCGTTTTTGCACAGAGCTCGGTTTGCTTACCGCGCCTTGTTCCTGGTGCAGCCCCGTCGCGGTTCCCTAACGCCGGCTGCAGCATCCAATTGTACGGACATTTGCTCGACCGCACTCCCAACAGAATAACTTCAGTGCGTTGCGGCATCGCCTGGCATAATGTCCTTCCTAACCGCATCTTCTACATACATTGTTAGAATCGTCTGGTTCGTGGATGGGACACGACGCTGTGTTTTCATCGCTGAGTGGTGTGGTGGAACTGGAGGGTGTTGTGTCGTCCACACTGGTGGGGTTCGATGAGATGATTGACCCGATTGTGTGGTGGTCCTCATCGGATTGTCGCCGATAACATGCCTCGCAACCTCTCGTCGCGATGTTTTCGTCGTCCGCCTGTGACCTTTGTAGATATCCTCATATTCTTCCGTGATGGCGAGTAGTTCCGCTGTCGTGGTGAAGTCCGGATATATAATAAGTACTCCGGGTGGCTGTTTTGGAAAATTCTTTCCAAATGCTGCTCGCTGCTGTAGCCGGCGTGCCGCATCAGATTTTGTATAGCGATCACGTACTCTTTATACTTCTCTCGTGGGTGCTACCATCGAGGCGTTCGAAACACCGGGCTGGCAGAAAAAAACGTAAGAAGTAGCGCTTAAAGGTCGTCCAGTTTCTCCAGTGTGGGTCTTTAGGATTTGTTGTACCTGCATTCGGCCCGACGTTTGTTGGCGGCGGGTGCTGGTGTGTTGGTGGCTGGTGTAGTGGTTGCGGCAACTGGTTCTGTGTAGTTTTCCATAAATGTAGTCGTACTCCCCTCACGTTCATCCGATGGTACTGGTATCTTCTACTCATCCTCGTCTTACGAGGTAGCCTCACTGTCTTTAATCGTGATTTCTATCGACAGGAACTTAGCGTGGATCTCCGGGTCGTTGTATGACTTGGCCGTCAGAGCCGTTATACTCTTACGTATTTCTCGAGCCCGCATGCTCGATCCCCAATTCCTGTCCAATAGACACTAGTTGCTCCTTTGATGTATTGTCCAGCCACGTTGTTCTGACTAGCGCCGCCATTTTCTCGCGTTGATTGTTCAAAATAAATTTTCCTTTCCCTGCTCGGGCGCCGATTGTAATGAAGCATTTTTGCTACCCCGATGCTTCTTTTATAACGCTGGGTATACTCGCCGTGTCCAGGGTCCGTTACAATAAATTTGTAGTTTTCGGGGCTTTGGAAAATCGTACTTTATTCACTAACTTTCTTACTTTCTATAAACATATAACAAAAATATCACGATGGAAAATTTCAGTAATGTCGCTTCCGGTGGCTGTGTAAGGGCTCAGGGTTCCGTTGCTGGCCCGCTATGCCGTAGTGGCGTGGCTTTAGTACTGGTTGGCAGCTCTCTGCTGACGCCGATGAATGGCGCGCTGCTAACGTCGGTAAGTGGTTCTCTGGTGGCGTCGGTATGTATCGCTCTCGGAAATGTCGGCGAGTCGCGCTGGTCTCGCCGGTGGGTGGCGCTCTGGTGACTCCGGAATGTGGCTCTCTTGTAATGTAGGTGAGTCGCGCTCTGGTCGTGCCAGAGCATGTCGATCTAACAACGTCAGTGAGTAGCGCTCTGGTGACGCCGGAGAGTAGCGCTTCTATTGGCGTTGTTGGCGGCGCTCTGCTGACGGCGGCCGATTGCGTGTCGTCCGTACGCGGCTTCACATTAGGTTGTGGCGAGCGGAGATCGAAGCCGACTCACTCACTACTTGTGAGTGGTGATGTCTCGTTCTCTTTTGTAACTAAATACTAGCAATCCCTCCATTCCGTTGTAGCTACGCAACCCTCACTGGGATCTCAGTTTTTTAGTTCTGAGTGGTGATGTATTGTCCTCTTTTGTAACTAATCTCAAGCAATCCTCCCTCCAGTCGTAGTCGTTCAGCCGCGACCTCAGCTACGTGCTGACTCACTGTTGCTTGGTGCTGCGTGGTCGCGCAGCTACATGTTGCGTTGTCATGGCAACTAAACACAGTTGGGTGGCTGGCTGCTTTGGTTTGTGTTGCTGTGCTTTTATTGCATCGCTGGTTGCTTTGATGGAGGGTATTTGTGTGCGCCAAATTCTTCAGGGATATTTGGTCCCCACATGTGTTCTCCATCGAGCTCAGGTTTTTGTCGAGAATGGCCCCTAAGAATTTTGCTTTATTCGTAAAGCTGGTTTAGTTCAGGCGGATCCAGCTGCAGTGTTTTGTATCTTCTCGTAAAGAGAACAAGCTCCATTTTCTCCGAATTGACGCAGAGGCTAGGAGTAGATAAAATTTCGATCGTTCAATTAAATTGAGAAACTAACAAAAACTTGCCAACACATATTGGGTTCGAAAAGTATCTTCTGTTTATATCCAATATGAATGTCGTGTACATAAATATAGCGCTCATTTACTTCAATACTGTCATAGCTCAAAAAACCCAATACTCAAGAAAAAAGATTTAAAGTTTTGAATACTGCCATATTAAAAATTAATATACATATCTGTGTTCGTAAGGAATAGTAGCTTATGTGGTGTTCATGAATATAGTGCTCATTTACTTCAATACGGTCATAACTCAAAAAACCCAATACTCAAGGAAAACAGATTTAAAGTTGTGTATACTGCCATAATAAAAATTAATATACATATCTGTGTTCGTATGGAATAGTAGCTTATGTATAATGCGGCATTCCCTTTATTTTTTAAACGACTAGGAATTTATTGATGAGACTTAGTAAGAATATTGACTTGCTAGTATTAGAACTATTTCTTGCACGTTTATTTGGCAATACCGCAACGGCTCGGCGCCAGTGAGTCATTCGCAATCGTATGCTGTGACTGCCGCATTATACTAAAGCCAGCCTTTTGACATAAGCTACTATTCCATATGAACACAGATATATTTTGTTCTAGTGAGCTACTGATAATTGGTACAGCTATGAAATTTTTATACAATCACAGCGAACGGCAGTGCGCGCGAGTGACGAAAGCAGTCACAGTAGCATGCTGAAATGACTCGCTTATATATACACGAGATTTGGAAGTTTTTGTCCAGACGTCCAATCGACATGTTTGAGATATCGTTGGAAAGGTCTTGCACTGTGTGTCTAGAAAATGTATTCAAGCTTCATAAGCGATTAACCGGATTCTTAAAAATTAGGTTAAAGTGTAGCGAAACAAAAAACGTTTTTTTGCTTTTGCCGGTTTAAGGGGGCATGTGGGCACACCCAACATATTTAGTGTTATTCTATAGGCCAATACCTTTCAAACGATACCTTACATATTAAGTTCCGGCCACTAGTTGGAAAGATATAGAAGTATATGTGTTTTGGTTCGTGTCTCCACTACGAGATGCTTTGGTATGTATGTGGCGTCTGTACGTACCATCATTTAATTTTTTTCAAACTTTCAGGAATTAAAGTACAAAAAAAACTAAGAAGGTTTTGTTCCAGGATGTTTTGATTCGTACGCCTTCGTGGGCGTGGCTACTGCCTGAAATTCGAAAAACTGCAATTTTTAAACTACAACTGAGGCCGCACTACTCAGTCCATGTAATTCATGTGGATATCAGTAGAAGGGTCTTCAAGCAGCTATCTAACGCTATCTTTTGTGTTTATGAAATAAAAATATGTCATAACGTTATCGCTTGAAAACTAAAAATCGGGCTGCTGAAAATATAGATTTCAAGAATTTTCTCAAAAACTGGTCAGTTGATTTTATTCTTAGTTTCCACAAATATAGCCCGAAACCTTAGCTTTCATCTGGTATATAGCTTATATCTGGGAAAACTCTTATTGTGGAGACATTACGATTCAAATTGAAAAAATGTCGCTCCAAAAAGGGTCAAATGGTTAAAAATTAACATGTCCGTCTAATTTGGTTACTTTGAGATAAGAAAATAACATACCCAGTTCCCCGAAAAAATACCCATTCTCCGATTACCACTTAAACCGAAATTTCCTGCAAATCGGGGAATTTCCCGCGAGTTGACAAGTTGAAGAATGCAGCTGTGCTAAGCACTTCGCACATGTCTTGGAAACCACAATTTGTGTGTATCTTAGATTTTTTTTTCAGTCATATGCCAAAATTGTAACATTTTCAACGTTTTAATTGTTATGTACACAGTATTTAACTATGCTACATGTGTTCATCACCCGCACTTAACCTACCTGGGAAGACGCGTACAATAGCCGCCATCGATTCGCCACATCTCGCTCGCTATGTTTGAGTTTCGGTCGCTTAAAGAAGAATTTTGCATGTGAAAGCAACAACAAAGTTAGCTAGTACGGTCAGACGATAGTGAGTTTGGTTGCACCTCATTGAGTTCGTTCGTTTCGTCACTCGCCAACTGTTGGCGAATCGATGACGGCTAATATTAGCTACAGTTGTACATAAATATATATGTATGAATGTATTTAGTTCACCCAATGTGCCGCTACTACTTACATACATATGTAAATTGCCACACGGTCAAAATTTTGGGTTTAATTTTTAAACCGCGCTGGGACTACTGCCTTTTTAAATTTTTTATAGTCTACTTTTTAAACCAGTCAATAGTTTTAAGCAATTTTTAATATGTTCTGGTTTAAATTTTAGTCGAAAAAGTTCGTGGTTTAAAACTCAAACCAAAATGTTTTAATTCTAGTTTCTAGGTTTCATATATAGAAAATTTCGTTTAAAATCTAAACCGAAATAGAAAATGTTTGGACACAGCGAAATGTGGTGTTGATTAAAACTCAACATATGAAAGCACATTTACATGCGTGGCTTTAGCTGAGTGTGCAAAGATGCTTGATACAATTGGTTGCTACCAAGACTGTCCGGGTTCAATCCCCATCAGACGGAGCATGAAATTTAAGATCTTTTTTTATATTTTAAATTATGAAAATGTTTGGGTTAAAAATTTAAACCGAACTGTTTAAATTCTAAACCCAACATAGGTGCTCTCTTTTTTTAATCTTGGAAGGTTTGTATTTGAAACTGAATTTAGTTTGGTCATATATGTATGTAGTCCAAAAAGTTTAAAATTAAAACCGAAACTTTTAACCGTGCACTGAGCAAAACTACTTGAGAAAAAAGCATTAGTTTAATAGCACGAGTGCAACATCGTACACGTGATAGAAGTAAAACTTCTTTAAAAAAACCCATGTCTGCGCCACAAACCCGGTAGAAATCTTAACAAAAATATATTCAAGACAATCACACGAATACAGTTGTTTATTGTATCCAAAGTTGGTACCAAGTTGATAAGTTTTTATCATTTCTCATAATTTGCTTTTAATTTTTTTCGAATACAGAGGATATGATCATTCTTTTTTGCTTTATTCCGTATACGAAAAATTATATGTTTCAATGGACACATCGCTTTGAATACATAATTTAGATTTAGATAATATTTTTAGCAATTTAGTTGAGAAAAATAAAACATTTAGATTATTGTTTGTATTTAGGTCGATTTTAAATTTGCTACCCCAAAATAATTGATATCAAATAAAACACCTCTTTGAGGTAAAATTTTCGAGTGACGAAAGCTGAACTAGAAACACAAAATTTATGATATAAATTTCGTGACGAAAATTATACGCATTTTTTAACTGCCTTTGAAACGTACGGAAATTTTTTTTTTTATTTATTCGGAACGTTGCAAAACTGCGTCTACTGCTAGAAACAAAAATAAAAAAACAGAACATTTGCAACGATTCGTATGAATAAAAAATAAAAGATTTTCCGTACGTTTCAAAGGCAGTTAAAAATGCGTATAATTTTCGTCACGAAAGTGATATCATAAATTTTGTGTTTCTAGTTCAGCTTTCGGCACTCGAAAATTTTACCTCAAAGAGGTGTTTTATTTGATATAGAATTACATTTCATTTTGCAAGAAGTAAAAACTTATAAAATAATTGCTTTAAAAACTTTAAATATGCTTTTTGCTATAAACATACGTATATTTTATTGCAAGTTTATTTCTAAAAGTGTTTTAGAAATCCTTGCTAGATCAGATTCCAGCAGTGTCTATTGAACTTACAAATAGGAAGAGGTCATGAAAGCAAAGCAATACGATTTTTGTTTACTTCTCAAGTTTGCCTTAAAAATACTTGGAAGTACGAGTATCATCGATACTTTTTTGCAAGTATGAGTACTGGCATCGATTCTTCTTTAGAGTATTCTAAACGAGTAGTACTCGATACTTTTCGAAAAATTTCTATCACTAGCCCCCTGTTTGCGAACTCCTTGGGAAATGTGTGTCCAGGAGCGTTTCTACCGTTTCGTGGTCTGTCTACCGTCTTCCTTCTGCAGAAACCCGACCGGGTTCGAGGATATCTATAGTATTTTTGTTAATCTGGCAGTCTCGAAAGTAGTCTCAACGCGACTAAAGAAATCCCTCCAGCACGACCTCTTGGCCTCCCGCAAACCTTCTTGTGCCTACGCAAAAACTGCTTATATCTTTGCCACTCAGATTCGTGATTCAGCCTTCCTGCCTTGCTGAGATGCGTTCTACAGGCTTTTCGCAGTGAGTTCTCGGAACCAACAGGGCTTTTCTCTTGCCCCTGGGTCTAGGGTCAGGACAAGCCTTGGCCAAAGCCTCTGAGCAAACCCGAGAAAAAGAGTTAACCATATCTTCCAACTCACCAGTGGAGCTGGGCTGACTAGGTGCCGGATATGTTACAATTTGTATTTGCATTTAAAATACTTTAAGTCATGCAAAGCGCAGCATACAAATTACCGCAGTAAGCCCGGGACCTTCGCATTGCTCAATTTTGCATACATACCACATGAACGAAAGACACAAGGTCACGTAAGAAGGAAAGAAAAAGTTATTTTCTCTCTGACGAAATTTCGATGCCCATGTTTGTTTCTGACAGAGCAAGCAGTTAACAACAATCAACGATATCGTCAACTGAAATGCATAAGAAGCTGTTTTTTGCATTAAACGATGTGGGACTTGTAATTCGATGAAATGTATCATATTCAACCAAAAAGTAAATTTGTGAGTTTTTCTTGGTTGTGGCCTTTTACAGAAGTCCTGCAAACCATTCTTTCAGAGATATCTAAATAGTAAGGATACATTAAAAAAAACGTTGAGAATCATTATTTTCCTTCGCGAGTTTTATGGAATTTTTTAAAATTAAATTTACTGTGTACATTACGATTGTTTTACGAAATTTCAGTAAAAACATTGAGTTAGTGGTGCAATGTGAAGAATTTGTTCAGAATTTTCTTAAATAAACCGTACACAAAGTTCTCTACGAGTCTGTTTCGATATCGAAACACATTGCCGATACTCTTAAAGATTGCAGAAATGTTGGTTTGCAGGGAGGTGGCGATAATGTACATGTGATAACAAAAGTATTTTCAAAAGACGTATTTTGTATTTAAATATTTTTTGAAAAAATATTTTGTATTTGTATTTGAAATAATTTTTATGTAAGGTATCAGCATTCTGTATTTAAATATTATTTTACAAGTATTTTTAACATCTGTCTGCCATAGTCCACTAGTTTCTGGGGGTGAGTTTTCTGGTTCACCGGAAAAGTAATCTTAGGCAATAACGACCTCTGTCTTTTGGCCGTTTAGTTCCGCTCCCATGAGTGTAATCTAGTCCTACCGCTATCAACAGTGGTGACACCTGCCGATTTCAGACGGAGGGCGACTTGCCCAAAGCGAAACTTAACCCTTACTTTTGTCGCTTCCACACTAACAGCAGACCGTGTACCGCCAAGGCCAGCATTTCATTGGAGGCCCTCTCTCCACTCTTGAGACTACGCGAAGAACCAAAGTTGGGGCCACTGGAGAGCGTTTTATAAGGAGCGTAAACCTCCTGTGTGTTTCAGTTTATTGGATTGGATAACAGAGATATGACCGTATTGTTAAAAATTTCGGTTTTGATTTTAAACTTTTTGGACTACATATATGACCAAACTAAATTCAGTTTCAAATACAAACCTTCCACGTTTAAAAAAAAGAGAGCACATATGTTGAGTTTAGAATTTAAACAGTTCGGTTTAAATTTTAAACCCAAACATTTTTATATTTGATTAAGAATAAAAAATAAAAAATCCTAAATTTCATGTTCCGTCTGGTTGGGATTGAACCCGGACAGCCTTGGTACCAACCAATTGTATCAAGCATCTTTGCACACTCAGCTACAGCCACGCATGTAAATGTGCTTTCATATGTTGAGTTTTAATCAACACCACATTTCGCTGTGTGCAAACATTTTCTATTTCGGTTTAGATTTTAAACCCAAATTTTCTATATATAAAACCTAGAAACTAGAATTAAAACATTTTGGTTTGATTTTTAAACCACGAACTTTTCGGACTAAAACTATGCTTAAAACTATTGACTGGTTTAAAAAGTAGACTATAAAAGATTAAAAGAGGCAGTAGTCCCAGCGCCGTTTAAAAATTAAACCCAAATTTTTAACCGTGTATATGTGCATTAGGGTGCTTTTTTGCAGTTATTGTGTTATTTCACTCCTACCTCGAAATTTTGAGGAAGACCTAACAAAAACTCCTCGAAAATTTGACCTCTTAATATTAACATTAAGTATTCGCCCAAGGCTTGCAAAGATTTCCCATATAAAATACACGTAAACTTTGATTGTTTTTCTTCAAAATTCTATAGCTCAGAGGCCTTTTTCGGTACAATCATGGTCAATGATAGGTTTTCTTCAGAATTGAACGTTCTACAGAAGTGTCCATTGCGGCGTAACGCAAACTCCCACCGACGAGTTAGTACGGGTCACTAAACCCAATATTTTCATAAAATTTCCGTTTTTTTGCCCCTATCTCGTAAATAACAAGAGAACACCAAATCGCTAATATCGATATTTCGTGAGATATGATGCTGGCAACAATGTTATGTTTTTTGCATTAATATTTAAATGTTTAATGGTGTTTTGGTTTCTTCCAAAAAATGTCCCCTTCGATGGTGTGAAATAGTTTTGATGAAATAACACAAACGGCCAGAAAGTAAAATTTGCTTTATTGCACTTTTAAATGGGAAATAATACCAAAATCTGAGTTTTGCTTTATTTCCAACAAAGGTTGGAAATAAAACAAATTTTGCCTTATTTCCCATTGCTTATTTATACTATTTGTAACAAAAACAGTTTACTGACAGAAGTAAAAAGAAAGAAGAAAAAGAAAAGGAAAGTACAATTAAACAAAAAAAGGGGTGAGTAATAGGTACTCATGAAATTTGATGTGTAAACATATGCGACCGGCAAAGCATGAAAGTACGTTTACATATAAATATAATCTCAATCAAAGCTCTTTAGCTGTCAAATTGGTTGTGCTTGTTATTCACACAACTCGAGGAAAAGTGAAACTTCTTCTCTGTACCACCGTGGTCACTTTTTTCTGCAACACATATTATGCCATATAAATATATTTTATCAATGTTATTGTGGCTTGTTAACATTTTTATACCCGAGCGCACTTGTGCACAAGGGTATTATAACTTTGTTCACATAACGGTTGTTTGTAACAGGCAAAACGAATCGAGATAGATATAGACAAATGTATACATAAATGATCAGAATGAAAAGAGAAATCGATTAAGCGGTGACTGTCTGTCCGTCCGTCCGTCCGTCCGTCTGTCCGTCTGTGCACACGATAACTCGAGTAAAAATTAAGATATCCTAACGAAACTTGGCACGTGTACTTCTTTCGGGTGTAGGACGGATGGTATTGAAAATGGGCAAAATCGGACAATAACCACGCCTACCTCCCATATAACGGTAATTTTCAGAAATACGAAAACGGCGATATTTTAGTAACTACTGAAGATTATTCACTCAAAATTGATATTTACAATAAGTCTTAGACAAAAAATAAGAATATTATAAATTTTTGGAAAATGGGCGTAGCCACGCCCACTTATGGTTACATGTGTATATCTTGGTAACCGCTTCATCAATTTCTTCCAAATTCGGCACAGTTGTTGGCCTTGATATAACATACGAAATGGCGGAATATTTTGAAAATCGGAGAATAACCACGCCCACATCCCATATAACGGTAATTTAGAGAAATACGAAATCTTCGATAAATCAGTAAATATTAAAGCTAATTTATTCAAAATTGATGCTTCCAACATTTCTTTACCAAGAAATACGGTTATGATAAAGTTTTGGAAAATGGGCGTGGCACCGCCCACTTATGATCACATATATGTATCTCGGTAACCGTTCTACCAATTTGTACCAAACTTGGTGTGGTTATTGTGCTTGCCACATAGAAGAACAACGTTGAAAATTATTGAAATCGGACTAAAATTACGACCGCTTTTCATATAACGGTAAATTTCGGAAATGCTTGAAACTTCAATATTTCGAAATTTAAGGACGCTAATTTACTCAAAATTGATACACCCCGGCTTACCATGTAGCGGTAGCTTTCGGAAAGGTGAAAAACATATATGTATTTAATACTTGCGCCGGGTATTTAATGTTCGGCTCCGCCCGAACTTAGACTTTCTTACTTGTTATTTTTAATATTTTTATTGAGCTTTGTACCACGATTGTTTATTAGGAAAAATTGAAAA
The DNA here is from genome assembly GCF_013731165.1 of Rhagoletis pomonella. NCBI lineage: Eukaryota > Metazoa > Arthropoda > Insecta > Diptera > Tephritidae > Rhagoletis > Rhagoletis pomonella. Next base: position 1,498,258 of record NW_023458561.1, on the reverse strand, counting down.
AGCAACAAAGTCTAAGCGGTAGAAATTATAGCACTATTTAGGAGATCACCACATCTCCTCATCACACTTCTTTTTTCTAGACTTCAGCAGAGATCGAACCTGCGAATTCGATGTTCAAAGTCAGAAGCGTTAACCACTGAGCTATGTACATCCCGTAAACTCTTGTTGCTAATTCATTTTAACAAGCCACAATAACATTGACAAAATACATAGTTTAGGAAGAGCCTGCCTGAAACCATACAAAAAAGCAAATAAGCAAATGGATGTATAGAATTGACAACAACAACCACGCTGTCGAGTTTAAATAGCGGCAAATCAGCTGCACTTGATAGTAGTTTGTTGAATAAGGAAAATGAATTAGCAACAAGAGTTTACGGGATGTACATAGCTCAGTGGTTAACGCTTCTGACTTTGAACATCGAATTCGCAGGTTCGATCCCTGCTGAAGTCTAGAAAAAAGAAGTCTGATGAGGAGATGTAGTGATCTCCGTAATAGTGCTATAACTTCTACCACTTAGACTTCGTTGCTTCTTCAATTTTTCCTAATAAACAATCGTGGTACAAAGCTCAATAAAAATATTAAAAAAAAATATATTTTAACCGAATATTTTGTTAAAAATACCTTTACAAACCTATTTTCCTTACTAGCGTCAATTTTTGTTTATTTAACATTTGACATTCCTCCTCTTCTTCGCAAGTATAATCGATAAAACTAGGTTGGACACCAAAAAGTTATCGGTTTAATCTCAGATATTTTTAATTATAATTTTGCTTGGCTAATCTCTTTTTCTAATAACAGATTAGGCAGTTAAGCTCGAAAACTAGGCTAATCTTTTTATATGTAAAGCTATTATTAGGCGATTCAGTTGCATACATACAAATATAGGTAAGTAGTTAAACGAGATACGAATGCCGTTTAACACAACGCAAGAATGCACCTTTCACAAAATTTAATTCCTTAAAATTATAATTCGGCACAAGGCAAAAATGCAGTATTTATGAAATTGAATTGTTTAAATTGAAAACTTTCATATTTATATTTATCTATTATTATCTTGAATTATCCAACTTGTAAA
>NW_023458561.1:1464127-1497172 GCF_013731165.1 Rhagoletis pomonella | reverse complement strand
CAGCCAGAAGTGGAGCCGATCCCCTTACTAATTAGGTTAGAAATCTAACATTAATTTCACTTAGTTTTATTCGTTTTGCTGATTTAATCTTTTTTATTCATTTTCATTTTTAATTCTTTTAATACATGAAATTATCGGTATGATTGATAAAATATGATACTTGTATATACTTGTGACTCAAGGGCGTTCAAATATCTTGGAAACACCGCATCAGTTATTGTTTTTGAGCTTATAGTTTGAGCATTTCTATTTGTATATATTCTTAAATTTAGTTTTTCTTTTGGGTATATGAGCTGTGGTTCATGTAAATGAGAGCGATTTTAATTAATTAATTAATCCCAACGGCTTTTTACCCTCCATTCCCGCCCAACCGAGACGAGGGGCGCAGTCCGCATGACGTACGGAACCTTTTTTTTAGTTTTTTGGTGCCGAGTAGTGGAAACGGGAGTTTGTTAAGTGTCGAGATCTAAAACTATTCAGCTACAGAATCAAATTCATCAGCTGATTGGATATGCTAAAGATAGTATTTCAATTATTGAGAGTGGAAATAATAGTTTTCTTTATAGTAAAAATCGAGTCCCATACGTCAAACGTGCTGGAATGACAGTTAAAATCTTGATATAAACTACGGAATGATTCGTTTAGTTCAAAATTAGTTTTGCATGTCTTTAAAAATAGAGGTCGAAAGTGTCTTGACACTCGAGAAGGAACATTAAAATTTACCTCCGCCAGGAGGGTCGGGCTATTAATCAAGCCTGTCATTAGTTTTACGATAAATATTATACCCAGCATTTCTCTACGACTTGCGAGTGTAGGCAAATTTATGAGCTTTAGACGACTTGTGTAAGGGGGGAGATTGTAATCTGAATCCCAGTTAAAATTACGCAATGCAAAAAGAAAGAATTGTTTTTGAATTGTTTCAATTCTTTCTGAATGAACTTGGTTGCGGGGATTCCAAACAATAGATCCGTATTCTAGTATAGGTCTAACTAAGCTGGTAAAAAGGGTTTTTGTAACATAAGGATCTTTGAACTCTTTTGACCATCGCCTTACAAATGCAAAAACGCCTTTGGCTTTATTGACTGTAACATTAATATGATGGTTGAAATTGAGTTTGGAATCCATTGTGATACCAAGATCGACAAAATTGCATACCTGCTCTAGATTTTAATTTGATATTGAATAAACAGCTGGTTGAACAGCCCTCCGAGAGAAACACATAACTTTACATTTTTGAAGGTTTAGTGGCATATAGTTTGTATTACACCAACTAACCACGTTGTTCAGATCCGCTTGTAACAAAGACCTTTCTTCGATAGAGGACAATGTTTTAAAAAGTTTCACATCATCGGCATACATTAAAATTTTTAAATGTTTTATTATAGAAGAAATATCATTAATGAATATCAGGAACAGAATCGGACCAAGGTGGCTTCCCTGAAGAACTCCTGAAGAAACTTTAATGGTGTTGGAAGAACAATTATTAACAATAACTCTTTGTGTTCTATCAGAGAGGTAAGATGAGATCCATTGAAGAAGACTGGGCTGAAAGCCGATTAGGTCGAGTTTACGGATGAGTAATGAGTGACTTTGTCAAAAGCTTTACTGAAATCAGTGTATATTACGTCGGTATGAGCATTTTCTCTAAAACCGTTTGAGACATGAGTTGTAAACTCCAATAAATTAGTCATAGTAGATTTTCCTTTAGAAAACCCGTGTTGAGATTGTGTAATTGAAGAAGATATAGAATATGTCAGCTGGTTAACAATAATTGCTTCGAATAATTTGGGGATAGCGGAGAGTTTCGCTATGCCTCGATAGTTTTCTATAGAGGACCTGCTGCCGTTTTTGTGAAGTGGTATTATGAAAGACTCCTTCAAGGCTGACGGAAAAACGCCATGTTTAAGTGACAAATTGAATAGAGTTGTTAAAGGCTCGCAGATGTTCTCAGCGCAGTTTTTAAGAAAACAGGAAAACGGAATATGATCAGGTCCAGGCCTAACTGACGCTTTTAAGGTTTTTAAATAATGTAACACTTCATCGGAAGATATTACTGGAATATAAGCAGAGTTTATTGGACAAAGCTCGTACGGATAGTCTCCACTTATAGGGAAGTCTACAGAATAATTGGACCTAAAGAACCGAGCAAACATGTTGGCAATGAGTTGGCTGTCGCTAGATAAAGTGTTGCGATAATGCATAGCGGACGGAAAACCATGTGCCTTACGCTTTTAATTTACGAAACCATAAAATGATTTAGGATTGTTAACTAAATTCTTCTTAATTTTACATAAATATGAATTATAACATTTCTTATTTAATGCAAAGTAGCTATGCCGCAAAACTGAGTACCTTAGGTAATCACTGTGTAAGCCCATTCTTTTATACAGTTTAAAAGAGTGCGACTTTTTATTTTTCAATTTTTTAAGCTCTTTAGTGAACCATAATTGTATTGGTTCATCATGAACAATATACGTTTTGGCACATACTTTCGAAACAAATTAAAAACAGTATCATTAAAGTGCTCAACGCTACGCTCCACTTCATCTCTATATATTGGCCAAGATAACTTTGAAAGTTCTTTGTTAATTTTCCTGAAATTTGCTTTCGCAAAAACATATCTAGTACTTGAACTTGACTTATTATTATGTATTTCATTTATGATTTCGTAGCTTAACTCAAGAGCAGGATGGTATGCATCTTCCGGCAAAACTAGGGGATCACACCGATTAATAGAGGCCTTCGGAACATCATCAACGTAAACGAGATCCAAGACCTTTCTAAACTTATTTGGACATATATTTATTTGTTTGAGGCAAAGTTCAGCCATTTCCTCCAGAAATACATTGTAACTATCTCTAGATGAAACTGGTACAACATCGGTGTCAATGATGTTCCATGAAATGTGTGGCAGATTTAAATGGCCCAAAACAATCATAGTATCGGATGCCGTAAGCATTGCATTTACGGCCTCAAGTAAAGAAACTAGCTGCATATATACTGATACGGTAGACTTAGGAGGGATGTAGCAAAGAGCTAAATAAATATAAGTCTTTCCAGCCTGTACAAGTATGCATTTAAATTCGGTATATTCAATGACAGGAAGACTAACTTCCTCGGATGGTATCGATGAATGCACCGCAAAAAGAAAACCACCGCCGATTCTGCCCACGCGGTCACTCCTGTATATTTGATATTCATTTGGAAGAATTTCGGAATTAAAAATGTGAGGTTTGAGCCATGTTTCGGTGAAGGAAATACTATTATAATTGCAGTCAAAACGTTTTAAATATAAGTCAGTTAATTTGGTATTCAAACCTCTAACGTTTTGAAAGTAAATACTTAAATTAGACTTGCGAGTTAGTTTTTTGGATCCGAATTAAGATTCGAAATTTTAGCTACGTTATTATTACTTGTATTAGGTTTATACTCAAACTCGCGAAAAACGCCCCTGTCGGCCAAAATGAACTATTTAGTAGTGAATCAAAATCTTCGGAAGCTACATAAATTTTAAAAGATGAAATATCGCGATCGTATTTAAAATAAAATTTACGAATAAATACATCTTTAGTTATAATTTTAGTCGATATGTATGACTTTGTATCATCCGAAAAAGTATCTTTAGCAAATCTAGAGACAAAGATTGGTCTTCTCGGAGGAATTACAACCAACTTTTTGGTAATGATGTCTGATGTGTGGGGCTCCGAATTATTCGGAGGAACTAAGTTAGACAGTGGAGCTTGAGATGTTGATGGCAACACTGTTACATCAACGGTTTGACTATTTTTAGAAGTAGACCTAGTGGATATGGCTTTAGATATCGGAAGCTCCAATGCCTGAGGGCATGGAGAAGATAGATTAATAAGTTCCAAGGACTGGGATGGAGGATTTTTTTTACTAGAATCCGTGGCTGTCTTTTTAGGTGGACTAATAACACGCCCGCCTTTATTTTCTCGGCTATCCTCAGAGTGTGGAGGGTTGTGGAGACAAGTGAAAGACCTAAACATTTTTTCGTAATGCTTAAATTTCTCAACAAGCACCGACAGATCCTTCCTGATTTCAGAAAACCCATTTCTGGACTGCCTAAAGAATTTAAATAAATCAACTTCGGTTGATCTACATTTTTGACAAGACCAACGAAGACCCTTACCCTCGTTAATAAAGTCTAATACTCTACCGCTCAAACCAGCACATTTTATATGGAGAGAGCCAGCATGACACATAGGAGTCGCTTTTAACGTGGCAATTGGTGTAAATACACGACATGTTTAAAATTATATTTATTTTTAGGTTTTAGAAGCAAAAAAGCAAAAACAGTTTTGAAAACGATTGTTGGAACACCCCAATGCAGAAAAGTTTGTCATCGCATTTTTCTTCGCTTGCCCACTGTATTGGCATGCATTATGTACTAACATAGCCGTCATCACTGCCTATACATTGCACATATTTACATATGTATGTTTATACATATGTACATATGTTCTAGTCATTAGAACTACTTGGTTTCACTTTTCGTTGTCAAATTGCTCATCGGCTGCGAGCTCACGCCACAGCTCCATCGAAAACAGGTTCCGTAAACAACAACAAAAAGGGTTCAACATCACGCCACCTAACCAGCCACAGGTCACGTAGGCAAACAACCGCAACTATTCCTCCCACATGCCGTCACATAAAATCAACAGCCTATCAGTTTACCGCTCTTCAATTGCACAGCTAAACTGCTAGTACATAATTTTGACTTAGGTATTTGCTGATTAATTTGGAGAAAACCAATCGTCTTTAGTACGTCGTTGGATACAGTCCGTTCTTTCATCGCGCATTGTAAATTAATTCATTTTCGACTCACTATCGCTGTTAAGATTTTAAGAGTAAATAAATTAAATAATTAATTAGTTTTTCCATTGCAAATTTCGTGTTTTATTTGCATCTATAGCAAGTGGAAAAGCCCATTTGCTCGACCAAGGTCCTTCGAGCCGGATTTTGGCTCCGCGTCTGATAACCCAAAAATTCACGCGTTAATTTTCGTGTCGCATAATTAAAGGCATCAAATCAAATTGTCGTCGTGGTATAAGAATTTGCCATCAATTAACATGACTGAGGAGTCAGGTGCAGTAACCCCCCCAAGAACAGACAGCAACATTCGCATTAAAATGCTACAACGGGACAAGTTAATCGGCCGAGTAGCAGATCTACGTGCAAACCTACAGCAATTTTCGAACATGTCAGCATATCAGCTCGAGACAAAACTGGCGATCATTGAACACCATTTCAAAGTCTTCGAGAAACTGCAGTCGGAATTGGAGTCCTTAGATGAATCTCAAATCGACCTGGAGCATCGCTCCGATTTTGAAGATTCTTTCTGCGATGTCAAGAGTGCTATTGTCGAGCGTATGGCTGAAATGCACAAGGTTGAGGCACTGAGCAGCACCACGATGCCTGTTATTCAATCACCATCGTCGCCTCGTCATAGTCTGCCAAAACTGCAACTGACGAAATTCAGTGGCCACCATACCGAATGGCTAGACTTCTATAATATGTTCACCGCCCTCGTCCACAATAATGCTGGTCTGAATGACGTCGAGAAATTTCAGTACCTGCGCTCATGTCTGACTCACAGCGCCTTTCGGCTCATTCAATCTTTAGAGGTTACCAGTAACAATTATAATCGCGCCATTGACTTGCTCAATAACAGATATGACAACAAAAGATACATTTTTCAGTCACACCTGCAGGCAATCTTCGACAACAAGTCCTTTAGAGCTTCAAGTGCTTTTTCGCTAAGAGAATTCATCGATTCCATAAATTCCCATCTTCGTTGCTGACGGAATTTTGCTGAATTTTGTTGTCGCTAAATTGGATCCCGAAATGCAAGTAAAATGGGAATAAAAGAATATGTCGCTACTAAGTGGGATAATTCGTCATCTTCGCTTCAGTTACCAACATGGGATGATCTAGCTACCTTTATTGAGCGCCGCTGCCAGACAGTGAATATCATTGAAGTCAGCAGAAAGGCTACAGCTAAAGTGGCATCAGCTACCAAGGCACCCCTACCATTGAAGTCTAATACAACACTGGTGTCATCAGTAACCAAGAAATGTTCATTATTCAACGAAGCTGTCCTACATTCACCATTTAAATGTGAAAAATTTAACGCCATGGACGCAATTCAGCGCTACAATATTGCAAAAAAAAATCATCTGTGCCTAAATTGTCTTGGAACGGGCCACACCTCTAGCAAGTGTCCATCCACACATCGTTGCCAACATTGCATGGTGAGCCACCACACGCTTCTGCATCGACACCAGCCTCAGAGTTTGGAGATCACACAGCCTTCATCATCAACTGCGTTAAAGGCTGAATAGCCAGCGGTGACGTCATCCTTGCGACTGCCCTGGTTCAACTGTATACTAATCGTGGTATAAAACTAACCGTACGTGCACTGCTTGATTCAGCATCCCAGCTGAATTTCGTAACGGAGCGTGTAGCTCAAATGCTCCAATTAGCACGCAGCAAAATCAGTACCGAAATAAGCGGTATTGGGGCCTTAACCACTAAATCATACCAAGGTGGTTTTGTTGGTCTCCAATCATTGCACAATGGATTTTCTTCGATGTTAGAGATAGTCATATTACCATCGATTTCCTCGCATCAACCCCATAAATTTATCGATGTAACAAATTGGGGAATACCAAAAAACATTAGTCTAGCTGATCGCACGTTTAACTGCCCTGGACCAACTGATCTGCTTATCGGGGCTGGGCTTTTCTTCGATATACTCTCGGTGGGTCAGATTAAGTTAGACAAACATCTTCCATCAGTACAAAAAACGCAGCTGGGCTGGATCATAGCTGGCACTATTCATTCACGACCCTTGGTATCATCGTCGACTCTGCTTAGTTCATCGCCACCCCTCATCCCTTCCAGCATACTTACCACAACAGCGCAGCCATCGTTAGATACTCTTTTAGAGAAATTCTGGAAAATAGAAGATAGCTACCACTCTCGAAAGGTTGAGCGTAGGTTGGAAGAGGCCGAGTGTGAGACTTATTTCCAAAAAACAACATCGCATTGCCCTGTAACAAATAAATTTATTGTTCGCTTACCCTTCTCGACAAGTCCAGGTAAGCTTGGTCATTCATACGAAATTACTCGTCGTAGATTTTGGTCATTGGAGAAGAGATTACTCACAGACCAAGCGATAAAAAACGAATATAAAAGCTTTATGGAAGAATATATTGAATTGAATCACATGGCCTTAGTACAACCATGTGAATTATCATCGAAGGCTGGTACGTATATCCCTCATCATTGTGTGTCGCACGTCAAATGGGGTTTCGCTGAATGACATTCTTCGAAGTGGGCCTACATTGCAAGATGACATATTCACTATTCTTCTTCGCTTCCGCACACATCGTTTTGTATTAATGCCCGACATAACCAAAATGTATCGGCAAATTATTGTCGATGATAGAGATGCGAAATATCAATGCATTTTGTGGAGAAACTCACTTGATGAGCAACTCGGCCCTTACCAGTTGCGGACTGTCACTTACGGAACCAGTTGTGCCCCTTTTTTGGCAGTAAGATGCCTTCAGCAGTTAGCATACGACAATGTTTCGACCCACCCGCTTGGGGCTGCAGTCACTTTACGCGACTTTTATGTTGACAACTTAATGACTGGGGCTGCAACTATCGAAGAAGTAATGGCCATCTTCGGAAGTTTGCGTCAAATAACAACATCACAGCTGACATACCTGAATCGGATAGGGAAGTAAATGTTAATATTGGTGACTTTTCATACATCAAGGCGCTAGGACTAAAGTGGTCACCTCAAGACGATGTTTTCATGTTTTCGTATACGCCTTATGATCCTCCTTCGTCGAAAGTAAGCAAACCCATAATTCTTTCGAAAATTGCGACTTTCTTCGATCCGCTCGGATTATTAAATCCAATTATAGTTACTTGCAAACTGTTGATGTAAGAGCTTTGGAAGCTCAAGCTATCGTGGGATGAAAGTGTTCCAATGTCAATCCACACCCAATGGACGGACATTTGTCATCAGATTACATCGGTTAACAAATTACGAGTGCCAAGGTTCGTACATTTCAACGTTGAAGCCCAACTACACGCTTTTGCAGACGCAAGCACACGGGCACACGGCGCATGCATTTACGCAGTATCACATTCTGGTGGGACAACGCATGCATCGCTTATATGTGCTAAATCTAGGGTGGCACCAACCAAGGAGATGACTCTCCCTAAATTGGAACTCTGCGCTGCTGTTCTTCTAGCAGAGTTGGTACAATCTGTAGCAACTGCTTTCTCTGCAGGCCCTAGCAATATACATTGTTGGTCAGACTCTACCATTGTATTGTCGTGGATACAGGGTGAACCAACACGATGGACAAAATTCGTTGCCAATAGGGTGATCAAAATCCAGCAGCTTACAGCAAACTACACTTGGCATCATGTGCCCTCAGAGGAGAATCCCGCAGACATAGTATCATGTGGAGCCAAGGTGCGTGTTCTCATCGGCAACAATCTCTGGTTCCACGGGCCAATTTTTCTGCAGCAGGCATAACCGAAAATCCAATGAATAATATGGAAACGTTGCAAGAGCGGCGCAAAAAACATCACGCTCTCCTGGCAGCGCAGTCAGAAGACATAATTGCAAGTCATAAATATGCCAACAACTACTATAAACTTCTTCGCATCGTCGCTTATGTTCAGCGCTTCATATCACGCCTTCGTCGTTCACCAACTATGCACTCGGGGTCAATTGCCGCAGAAGAGTTGGATGCCGCCTTAATGCTCGTTTGTCAGTACATACAAAGACAATCGTTTGCTGCTGAATATAAGGATTTGCAGGAAGGTCGAGTAAGTCGACAGTCCAATTTCAATCAACTTTCGCCATTTATACATAACGTGTTGATTCGCGTAGGTGGAAGAATAAACAACTCTTCGCTACCTTTCGATGCCAAGCATCCAATTTTGCTACCAAGGACACATCCCTTCGTATACACTATCGTCGATCACCTTCATCGTCGTCATTTGCACGCTGGTTGCCAAACGTTGCTAAGCATCTTGCGTGACAAATTTGGGGTGGTTAATGCTAGGATGCATTATAAGGCAAGTTGTACATAATTGCATTATGTGCTATCGCAACAAGCCTCTGCTGCATGATCAAATAATGGGCTCATTGCCACAAGAACGAGTTGAGGACGCATTCCCTTTCGCAACAACTGGGATAGATTACTGTGGACCATTTTCAATAACTTCACAATTAAGGGGTAGGGGCCTTATCAAGGTCAACTTGGCAGTGTTTATCTGCTTTAGTACGAAGGCAGTGCATTTGGAACTGGTTCCAAATGTAAGTACGATGGCGTTTATTTCTGCACTCAAGCGATTTATCGCTCGACGAGGTAAGTGCAACACAATCTTCTCGGATAATGCAACCAATTTTGTTGGGGCCAATGGAGAGCTCAAGGAAGTTTTGGCACTGTTTGCTTCACAGCAACACATCGCTTCAGTGGAAACATTCATGGCCAAGGAAGGAATAAATTGGAAATTTATTCCCCCAAGGTCACCACATTTCGGCGGGCTTTGGGAAAGTGCGGTGAAGCAGGCCAAGTATTACTTACGTCGCACCGTGGGGTCTCACATTCTTAGTTTTGATGAGCTACATACAGTATGCTGCCAAGTGGAGGCCATGATAAACAGTCGTCCTCTCACACCGATTTCAACCAATCCTGATGAGCTTCGAGTGATCACCCCGGCACATTTTTTGACCGGCCGCACACTAAACACCATTCCGGAGCCATCACTTTCTCTCATCAATATGGGTACACTTAAACGGTTTCAAATGATACAAGCCATTCAGCAACAATTTTGGAAGCGATGGCACTCAGAATATTTAAAGGAGCTGCAGCATAGAGGTAAATGGCAAACTCTTCGAGATAACTTAAGGGAAAATGACATGGTACTGATCAAGGATGAAAATACACCACCTCTAAAATGGGCACTCGGTCGAATCATTGAAACCATGGCTGGATCTGATGGCTTAGTACGAGTTGTAATGGTAAGGACAGCTGATGGCGTGGTCAAACGAGCAATAACAAAGGTTTGCAAGTTACCAATTGAATCTTCAACTCACCACTAACAACAAACAATTCATCGCTACCACTACAACAATCATTGATTCATCGTTATTATTCGATTGAAAACACTGTTTTCAAGAGGGGAGGATGTTGAACACCCCAATGCAGAAAAGTTTGTCATCGCATTTTTCTTCGCTTGCCCACTGTATTGGCATGCATTATGTGCTAACATAGCCGTCATCACTGCCTATACATTGCACATATTTACATATGTATGTTTATACATATGTACATATGTTCTCATCATTAGAACTACTTGGTTTCACTTTTCGTTGTCAAATTGCTCATCGGCTGCGAGCTCACGCCATAGCTCCATCGAAAACAGGTTCCGTAAACAACAACAAAAAGGGTTCAACATCACGCCACCTAACCAGCCACAGGTCACGTAGACAAACAACCGCAACTATTCCTCCCACATGCCGTCACATAAAATCAACAGCCTATCAGTTTACCGCTCTTCAATTCCACAGCTAAACTGCTAGTACATAATTTGGACTTAGGTATTTGCTGATTAATTTGGAGAAAACCAATCGTCTTTAGTACGTCGTTGGATACAGTCCGTTCTTTCATCGCGCATTGTAAATTAATTCATTTTCGACCCACTATCGCTGTTAAGATTTTAAGAGTAAATAAATTAAATAATTAATTAGTTTTTCCATTGCAAATTTCGTGTTTTATTTGCATCTATAGCAAGTGGAAAAGCCCATTTGCGCGACCAACGATGTATTAATCAGTGAACCAATCAGCTGGTAAATATCAGTTGGAAACCTATGTAGCGAACAGTTTTAAATGCATTGTATATTTGACACCTAATAAACAAAACGCAAACAGCTGTGACAAAGTTTAAACAGCAGAAATGACAAAAAGACAAAAAGGGCAAAATCAATGTGCACAAACAAAAACAATTGTACAACAACAATATATTATATGAAACAAAATACTCGGCACATGCTGTTTTACTTATCTTTAAATTGTGCACCAGAAGTTTAACACTTTTTTTAATTTTTTACTTTACTTTTTAATTTTTTACTTTAATAAGCGTAAACAGCTTTATAAAACACAAAATTTAAACAGATCACAGAAAAACACAGCTTCACAGCTTGACGTTTGCGTCATTTTTGGGAGAGTTGTGTAGAGATTGAAGTTGCAGGATTTTACCCGATGCTTTTTTGGTCCGTACATTTTGCTGTTACTCACTTTTTACTCTCATTTCAGAGAGTGATTTTGCTGTTTGACCTTTTTCCAGGATTTTACACGAAAAGTATTGGATCAGAGCTATTATATCATCCCTACATATGCATATTATACATACATATATTCATGTTTGTTCATCAGTTATCCCAGTTAAAATGATTTCAGTATTTTTTTAAATTTTCGCCTTGCTTTTTTATCAAAATAGACTACTAAACCTATGCCTAAAACCATCTACGAATATCAAAACCAGGGCATGAATCACGTATGACGACAATCGTCTGAACGATATCCTGTCGAGATTGTCTTGCTTCATAAAAATCAAAAATTGTTTGCTCGTTTGTGCGATATCGTCAACTCGATTCCAGTTTTGCTTCACGTAACAGTAACAGTAACACGTAACAGCAACACAAATGCATAAATCAGTGTTTCGACAACATCGTTTGAACGGCTATCGTTTCTAAGTTACGTGATTCATGCCCAGTTGCAACAAATGAGTCCATATATATTTATGTACATACATAGGTACAAAACCGTATGCATGTGCGGAGTTTAAATAATCGGAAGTAATAATCAATTGTAGCGCATTTCCTCTTACTATGCATATGCCTAAATGTATGCAACCATTTACAATAGCAAGCAAACACAAGGTGCTCCTAATGAAAATAAAAATTGTATGCTGAAATACACGTGCTAAGCCCTTCGAAATTTTTGTGCTGGGATATGCGTTACAGCCTCGCAAATTTTACCCCTACCGAAACCAAAAATGTATACACATCAAAAATGTGATATAATTCATATGAAGGAAGTAATATTCACAAAATATTTTTACTTAGTCTAAAAAAATTTAGGGAAATCGTCATCTTTAGTGACTGCTCGGCAAATCGGACATAGCGCTTTTGTATGAATTTTGTCTGGCTTTCTAATATGTTGAAAATATTGCTGGAAAATCTTAAAATGTTTGCACGGAACGCAGCATATAACACAGAGAATATTGTTTTGAGTTTTATCTTCAGGAAAAAATTCTGCATTATGATCACTTGCTTCACTATTTCCGAGCTGCGGATTCCTTTACGAAGACGTAGGGAACATGTGGTACGAAGTAGTTATGTAAAACTATGAAAAATTTTACCTACAAGCAGGTGGCGCAATTAACAGGTGAAGTAATACAACAGCTTTCTCGCTTTATTTTCTGACATTCGGCTGCCCTTTAGTCACATTTTATAGGCAAACTTTCAAATAAGGCGGGCGGGGTGCATGCAATAACACCATACGCAATAATTCCCATTACTTGGACATTAAAAAGTAGTTTCAGAAATGAACTAGTGTCATTTTATTATTATTCTTTCTTCTAAACGGTTATAATGACAGCAGTGCATAATTGCGAAAGGAGGGGAGAGGGGCGTCGCGCGAACGCGGACCGCCGCAACGCTGGGCACTTTCAAAATTGTATACTTACGAATCCGTCCATTTAACTTGTTCATTTACTACTTTTTGTCAAATGTAACTGGGTGACTACCTATGTGCACTATTTTGCGTTATTACTCAATTGTTAGGTTAAAAAGTTAGTCTTATTGCTCAACGAGAAATGAAATAAAGCAAATTTATGTTATTTCACATTCAATTGGCAAATAATACAAATTTGCGTTATTGCCGTTTGTGTTGACGTTCGCAAGCATACGCCCTAAAGGGTACATTATACGAGTGCTAAAGTCACTAAGCGACTTTAGGTGTTTTACACATACTGACACTGATATATTTATGGATTGTTTCATTGTTGAAACGGATGTTTTCTTTCCGGAGTACCGAATAATTTATAAATACTTACAGCAAGTATTTCTTCAACACTTTTTTAATACATGCGCATTAATAATATGGTCGGTCATACGACAAGTGGACATATCTTCTTACGAACAACACACAATTATACAAGGGGTTGCTGCTGAAGAAAAAGAACGTGCCTTCCCTCGCCCATAAGAAAAAATTTAAATTTTTAAGCATAAAGCTTAAAATAGAGCAATGAAAGGAACAAAAGACCCACAGAGCTTTAATTTTAAATGTATCATTGTATTATTAGTTATTTTCATCTGTGAAATTGAATCTGATGACAAAAACATTAACAAACTTCTTAATAATCAAGTAATTGTTAGTAGACAAATAATGTGTGTTTTGGAAAAAAGCCCTTGCGATCAATTGGGAAGGCAATTAAAAGGTAAGTCAAAAAAGAAATATTAAAAAGTTTTATTCTGGTTGAATGATTAAAAATTTACGTCTATAAACACAACGAATTGGCTATGACGGTTATTTAGGGTCAATTGAATTGAATCCACCTATCTGCGTTAGTATACATATCGTCGATGTTTTAGCAAATCCGCCCAACGACCAATTGTAAAACCGCCTATCTTACGGCGCTCAAATTTTACAGGAGAGCGAAAAAACGGGTTTTATCTGAAGGCACGATTTTACGATTTTTGTGCATAAATCTCGATGCCAGGAGTTCAGGGTTACATCGACGGTATGACACATTTCACGTGTCTACCTAAAAAAAAAAATGGCGAATACATCTCATATTTTTTTTGTGAATTGGTCTTTATATTAGTCATTTATCAACAAAATACTTTTGGATTTCTTGAAGAGTTGATGAAGTTGGAGGGGTAAAAAGTTTCGAATTTTTCATCAATATTTATAATCTAGTTTGTTTATTTAATGCTTTTAAATAGAACAGCAGACAAATGATTGAAGACGTGATATTTATCTTTTTCTTATGAACAATTTTTAAAGTCAAAAATATTTTTAAATTTCTGTCATTATCGGACAGATTTGTGTCCTTTTATATTTTTTAATCAATTAACAAAATTTTAAATCTTGCGCGCTACATGAACACTACTCAATGCCACGTTATAACATGCTAGGCTATTTACTGCCGACAGATGCTAACACTGAAGGCACATAATACAGGTCAAGGTACATTGAACAGGTAGTATCAGTAGAGCAGCTGATTTGATTTATTTTCAAATTATTTGGTCTCGAAAATGTCAAATATTTTTAATTTTTTCTCACGAAAATTATAAGTTGTTAAAATGCATTTGCTTGTGAAACCTTTTTCCATACAAAACAAGCGATTGAATAGCAGCTTTTGGAACGTTCGCCCAACTCGGCAGCACGACCGCTGATTACTGGGCCATGCAAAGGATGGATCAATGCTTCGAGAAGCAAACAAATTTACTAGGAAAGAAAGTTGCATCAATTTTTATTTTTTCCAATTTCAATTTTTTATTTTTTATAATTTTTTGTATTTCACATGGCACGCTTTGATTTAGAAGAAAAAATTCAGAACAGTTTTTGACACTTTCGATACCAGAAGCAACAACAAAATACACGCAAATGTTGTTTTTGCTCTACTGATAATGTGCCTTGATACAGGTAGAAGTCATTTTGACGTTGCTCTCATGAGAAACAAACCATTAAACTTCAACTCGTTTTCCTTTTATTTCCTATATTTCGTTACGCTTTGAATGTCTTGTCGTTTTTTTTTTATGTTCGTTAATAACAAATTTCAATTAACATTTGAATTTTTGTAGTGTTGTGCGGTTTATACTTAGTGTATGTGTTAAAAATGCAACACCTGAAGTGTTGTTTTTTATGTGGTGTTAAATACATTGCAGATACCACTAAGTTTTTTTTAACGTGCCTCAACGTCTTCGGGTAAGGAGCGTCGCGAAAACAGCTGTGGGTAGAGCTGCAGCGAAATCCTTTGCTGTGCGTTAAACATTTTACATCAGCAGATTTCATAAATGCACCAGTAGGTACAGGAAAGGCACGTTTGATGCCAAGTGCTGTTCCTATGACCCTTATGCCGGAAATTCCCTCCAACAACACTACAACTCATAAATTAAAAACCGAAAACAACATACAAATTAACAAATTTTAACTAAAGAAAATATATAAATAAAAATAAACTTCAAATTTACTTAAAACGTCAACCAGTGAAATGTAATTTTTCATTTTTCCTTACACACGCTCATTTTTCTTTTTACTCTCCCAAAAACTTTGACTTTTGTAGGTTTGACGTCAAATTGGCTTCTACCTATTTTTATTGTACCATGGTTGTAATTTACAAATCAAATCAAGCAGTGTATTTATAAATTTCGGCTCAGATATTATTTTTATTTACTTATGTACATATATATGTAAATATATGTTTTCTTTTCATTTAGCAAACCATGTCAATTTGAATTTAAGAATCAATCTGCAAAAATTGATGGTCCATCTCCGTATAAGGGAGTATTTTATGAATCCATAGATGAAGAAATTCATTCTCAACCTTATACAAAATGAAAAAATTTCTAACGAAACACACAGATTTATATTTTAATTTTCATACTCGAAATATAAAAAAAAAAATTAAAACTGTTGGAATCATTATTGCACAGCTGGAATCATAGTCCTGTACCTCGTTTCTGTAGCTCTTCTCTACCGATTATTTCTGTACTGGTAGAGAATATACGTCATTCCAAGGCGAATTAATATAAGGTGATAGCAGGAGTACAAAAACAAAAATTTACATGTATTTTGTTTTTGCTTTGGCGGCATAAACTGTCAAAATCTGTAAGAGTGTGTCTAGAAATTCAAACAAAATTTTTCAATTTGATATCAGAAGCCGGGCGGCGAAACACATACACAAAATCAGCTGAGCTAGTAACACCACCTTATATAAATTCGCCTTGCGTCATTCTCTACTACTCATTATCAGTAGAGAACAGGGCGGCGAATTCATATCTCAATTCGCCTTGGTAGAGAATTGTCACAGAAACAATCTACTGAATCGAAAAAAGTATCGGGAAGCACGACTAAAGTCTGTCAGAATAATTTAAGAACTGAACCGCAGCTATTATACATACATATATATTATTATAATAAAATTCCCGTTCCTGCAAGAATGATAGAATACAAGATTGCGACCATCAGAGAGAATTTTCGTGAATAATTTTTGCATGACGTCGCACTGGTGCAGCTGCGAGAGAGAAATGCCAAAATGCGAGGAAGAATGGAAGAAGAAATTTTGCAAGAGAAACGTAAACAAATTTCGCAAGTGTGACGTCATACAAACAGCGATTTTGTCAAATTCACTGAGAGCGGAATAGCGGTACCGAAATGAGCGCCACCTTTCTTCCCTACATCGTGCCGTTCTTGCAGAATGCTGAAAGAAGTTTTAAAAATTTATATGTTCTGTCGACAGTAAATAATCTTAGCATGTTTAGGGATGAAACGGTACCTTTACTTGAAAGTAGTATCGTAAGAAAGAATCGATACCCGAAAAGTATCGGTTCTAAAGTATCGATACCTACTCGTTTCGATACTTTTGGCTATAAAGGTATTTCGTATGAACTAGATTACATTTAATTTATTTTAAAGAAATAAATTAATCATCCTCGGCGAATCCTAAACTCCGAATAATAAAAATTAATAATGTACGTACGAACTGAAAATAAATAAAACCGCATAACATAGCGAAACTCTATGGTTAATGACTACTATTCGTATTTAACAGAGATAATATCTTGGAAAAGTTTACAAGGAGTTCATCTTGGTTAACCTTAGAATCTTGAATTGGGCACTCAGTGCCTATATTCATGTTTGATGTTGAATTTCGGGTGTTTGAGAAGTCCAATTTAATTTTTGACCAAATTTGGGGCTCGCTGTATAGGCGACACCCGACAGAGGAGGTCTGAATACCGGCGGCGTGTTGGGGGCAGAAACATCATCCGCTGCGGGTTGGAGGTCGTCCTCGTCGGCGTCAATCTTCAGCACCTCGCCTCCGTCGCTCGTTTGGGCTAATGGCCGGATGTTGTACAAACGAAACGGTCGTCTCTGTCTTGTCTCGGGCTCTTCCAGTACTGGCGGCACGTCTTCCTCGCCCGGGGTGCCTCGCCCAAGTGGAGGAGACTATGGTGCCGGTCTCGGCAATGCTCGCATTTCCGGGGAGATGCACAATTTTTCGCTGTGTGATTCGGTGACAGGCAGTTGGCGCAGTAGCGATGCACGAGGACAGCACGCAGTCTCTCGGCCGGTTCCATCCTGCGCATCTCGCTGCAAAAAGCCAGGCGGTGGTTGCTGCGGCGCACTGGGCAGCGGTATTGGCCCTTGTGAGTTTGGGGGTTGGTTTTGGTTGCACGTACCATTTTTCGTTATTGATTTCTGGAAAGAGAGATACGATTATTATTTTGTTTTAGCAATCTGGTAAAAGTATCAATTTTACAATTGGCCGAGTTGATTCCGCGTGCCGTTCGTATTTCTATGACTCGTACTCGGCTGTCCTGACCTGAAAAGACCCTAATTACTCTGCCAAGTAGGGATGCAAACGATGCATCGATGTTTTCAAAACATCGATTTGTCGTCCAAAAATATCGATGTTAACATCGATGTTTTGCTGGACGATATATCGTCGATACATCGACTAGAAAAGTGAAAAACATCGACATCGTCCATTCACTCCGTTCGCATTATGCCGAACGACCAGTGGCAAGCGAGCGCTTGTTCTCGGAAGCTGGTGCAACCATTCAGGATAGAAGCAGGCTTTTGAGGGCTAGATTATCAAAGCTTCTTTTCGGAACTCATTTCAAAATGTTTATTCATATTCAAATAAATAAGATTTCCATATTTAAGCTACATTATAATTATAGCAACATACTTATACTTGTATTGAAATATGCTGCTTGAAGGAAATTTCTATATGTACATACATTCACTGGCGATCAAACGTGAGTGCATGCTGATTTTGGTTAAATATTTGTCGTTTTTTAAGGTAAATTTTTTTGTTATTTTTTTATAAAAATATGATTCATTCCGTAACCGGAACTTAGAAAAATTCAACAAATTTTCATCTAAATTTTGGACTTTTTAGTCTGAATATTTAAAAAAATTCTGGGTATGTAATTCTAATAAAACATGTGCAAGTTTTAAGCGGCTAAAAATCGCTTTGATTTTTAATGATTTTTCTCTGGCGGCTTTTGGGTTTTTTTTTTTCATATAAAAGGTTCAATTTATAATAACTGGCGTTGATTTTTTTGATTTTGTTTGCAAAAGGTCTTTCGCATTTAATTCTACAAGAAATTTACTTTTATATGGTAAAAAGTGCAAAACCCCGTCAGCAAAACCAATTCGTTAAAAATCAAGGCGATCTTTTAGAGGCTTTTTCTAAAAATTCAGATCAAAAGGTTCAAAATTAAGATAAAAATGTGTCGAATTTTTCAAAGTTTTTTACAAAGTTATGGTTTGTAGCGGATATGTATTTGAATCTAGGTCTTTCAAGTTTAAAAAATATTTCAGGGTACATTTTATTTCGTGTAGTAGGGAGAAATTAAAACATCGGTAAAACATCGATGTATCGTTTTTATAACCGATGTTTTTTAACATCGATGTTTGTTGTGGGAACATCGATCTTTTAAGAGCGATGTTGCATCCCTACTGCCAAGTCGCCATTCATTTGGTTATCCTCTTTGACGACGACTAGATCGTCAACTTCCAGGTTTCGTTGGGGGAGTGCCATTTCACTCCCTTCAGGTATTCAGCTTTCCACCTCCTGCAGAATGTCTGGTGAATCGCTTTTATCTTTTGCCACCGGTTGGCAATAGAGATTGGGTTCTCCTTGATTTCGGGTTCAGCAATTGCTAGTAACGGGGTACGAATTAAGAAGTGTCCTGGGGTTAGAGGCTCCATTGATTCCGCGTCTTCAGAGATGGGGCTGATTGGCCGTCAATTAAGACAAGATTCGATTCTTGCCAGAAGCGTGGAGAGCTCCTCAATCGTAAAACGCATGTTGTTCGCTACCTTCCTGAAATGCATCTCGAAGCTTTTTACCCCCGCTTCCCAGAGCCCTCCCATGTGAGGTGCTCCTGGAGGTATAAAATGCCACTGCTGCTGCAGAGACAAAGAGTTTAAAATCCTGTTGGAATGCCTTATTCGCCCCTACAAAGTTGGTTCCAGCGGCTAACTTATGCATCGGATGAGTTTTTCTAAAAAATCTAAAAATTCTCGAAATTACTCTCATGGCTCGCGAGAAGTCTCAAAACCGCTCCAGAATGCCCATTTTCTCGGAGACGCCTGCCATGTGAACCCGTACAGATTTGTGCTCCACGTCGGTTTCTAGTGGATTTCTATTGGTTTGGTGGGGCCAGGTAGCTGAATCTTGCTCCAACCACTTAGGTCCATACCACCACAAAGTGCTGGAGAGTAGATCCTGGGGGGGGGGATACGCCTCGGCTGACAAGATCCGCTGGATTATCCGCAGAGTCCACATGATTCCACCCGGATACTCCAACCAGTTCATCAATTTTTGCAACTCTGGAAGCCACAAACGTTGTCCGTGTACATGCTGGTTTTCTCAGCCATGATAGTACGATCGTGGAGTCGGTCCATTTGTGTATTACTGGCTGCGTGACTTCAAGCTTTCTGATAACAGTAATAATTAGTTCGGCCAGTAATAATGCTCCGCAGAGCTCTAAGCTGGGGAGAGACACCGTTTTGACGGGTGCTACTTTTGTTTTGCCCACCAGCAAGTTTATGTGGGGCGCATTAGTTGAAGAGCGCTCGCGTATCCTGATTCAACGCGCCTTTGGAGGCATCGCAGAATCCATGGAACGGGGGATTTTTATCTTCTGAATATGCTCATAATTATCCAGAAAGGTTTCCCAACGTAGCAGCAAATTTCGGGGTAGATTGTCATCCCAGTATATTTTGGTTAGCCAGATCTCCTGCATGAAGATCTTTTCTACCACTACAATTGGTCCGAGCCATCCAGCTTGATGGAACAATTTTGCTACGCAGAATAAAACCTCTCGCTTGGTATACTCCTGTTTCCGGGGGATCGGCTGTACGGTTAAGTGAAACATGTCATGTAGCGCATTCCAACGGATTCCCAACATTTTTGTCTCACTCATGTTGTCAAGCTCCACGAAATTCTCCTTGTATATGAGCGCCTTGGGCAGTCCTGTAAAAGTCTTCTTACGATTCGACGTCCGCTTTCTTAGGGGGAAGCTGCCGGTGTTATGAGCTTCAATTACCTCATGTCGCATTTGTATTGCAGTTGTACAATCGTAGGCTTCAGCCAGAACGTCATCAACATACATATACTGCTTCAAAATCTTTGCTGCCAGTGGAAATCTCATTTTTACATCATCTGCGAGCTGGTGTAGCGTCCTTATTGCCAAATATGGCGTACAGTTTACTCCAAACGTCACGGTCTTAAGTTCGTAATCATTAAGTTCTTCGTCCGGGGATTCTCTGAAAAGAATTCTTTGATATGGGGTACGCTCCTGATAGAGCATAATTTGCCTATACATCTTCTCGACGTCTGCATGAAATACATATTTGAATAAGCGCCACTTTAAAAGTAAGCAAACCAAATCCGCTTGCAGAATAGGCCCGGGGTATAATATGTCATTTAAGCTGACTCCATTTGACGTGGGACAAGACGCGTTAAACACCACTCGCACCTTCGTCGTTATGCTGTCCGGTTTCACGGCGGTGTGATGTGGTACGTCATATAGCCCGTGTGGTGGTTGTTGCGTTGTTTTCCTTAGGAGGCACGGATGGTTGAGCTCGATATACTCCTTGAGAACCCGGTCGTACTCCGGCTTCCTGATATAACCGCCCTCGCTGCGCAGGAATTCCGTGCTGCTCCACTCCTTGAAAGGCCGAGGAATTCCCGACGAAGGGGTAGAACCACCACATACCGTCCTTGCTCAATCCTTGTGGTCGTCTTCGCGTACAACTCCTCACAAAACGCATCTTCGGAAATAATTTTCCTTTTGGTGGAAACTTCTTCTAACTCCCGAAACCGAGTTAGCTGGGGGTTAGAGTTTCTATGCCGTAAGACATAGAAGTAGTGAAGGTCCTTGTGGTCGTAGGTGGTACTGGTCTCTCCAAAATCCAGCCAAACACCGTTTCCTGCTCTAGAAGCGATCCCAAAACGTTCGGTTGCACCTTGTCCTTTATGACCGATGGGTAAACATCCACTCCAAGAATTAGGTCCACTTGCTGACTCCTGTAGAAGTAGACATCGACTAGCCTTAAAGGGGGCAGTGAATCAAGATGCACTTTATCCACTGTAAACTTCGGGAGCTTTCCTGTTAATTGGGGTAGAACCAGACCTCTTGCCTCTAAACTGGATAACCTATACCCAAATGCGCGACTTTCACATTTGCCGATACCGTAGCATTTATGCCCGATACCTGCGTATCAACCGCTGTTGCGAAGAGTTGGCCTTCTGTGGAGCTGAAGTTCGATGTAGTAGCGAATGATGCCTCTGGTGACAGCTCCAACAATTAAATGGACTCTTGCAATCCTTCGCGATGTGTGAATGCGCTAGGCAGTTCATACACAAGTCGTGTTTTCTGACCAAGTTGAGGCGATCCTCAACTTTCATTGCCAGAAATTTTGGGCAGCCCTTTAGTGCATGAGATTGTTCGGGGCATAATCTGCATGTGGACTGCGAAAACTGACCGTGGTGTGCCGACACCTTCCTTTCGTACGTCGTTGCGGGTTGGAGATTAGGTAAAGGCTTTACTGCTCGTGCTCTTCGGATATCGGGCACCGTTTCTAACGTCTGGAACCGACTTGTGAGAAAGCTGTCTAATTCCTCCCAATTTGGAATTTCCGCCTTTCTCACAATGCCTTTTTCCCACAACGCCAGCGTGGTATCCGGTAACCGACTCTAACACAAAGATCGCATCCCAGTTCTCAATATCAATACCGTACATTTCTAAAACGGATATACAATTATTAACTACCCGTTGTAGGTTTTTAATTTCCGTACGTTCGCTCGTTACCGATGGTAGGTTAAATTGCGTTTTTAATTGACTATTAACCATTATCCTCTTATTTTCATAGCGGTCGGATAAATTTTGCCAAGCAGTCGCGAAACCGTCGTCACCACGGGTCTTTTGATTCAAGTGGTACAATTTCTGTACCGGGTGCAGCCTGACCTGTTTCGTCGTCCGACACCTTTTTCAAGTCGTCGAACACCTTGACCCAGAGCGCCTTCAGTTTCTCCTTTTGAATCTCCAGCGAAAAATGGAATGGCTGCTACACGGCATGTTATTGAAGCCCGCTTCGAATTCCAACAACGCATCACACGCCCGCGAAAAATCATTAACATTGGCCACCTTCTGAAAATTAATTTAATTAAAACGAAAAATTTAAAAACAAACGTCAGTTGTACCACAAAACCTCGGGAGAAATTACAATTTATACGAAATATAAACAAAGACGACAAAAAGTTACTAAAATAACGTGCAATCGCAATTAAATGTCGTGGAAAAGTGTAAAGAAAATTAACTTTCTTTAATATATTTAAACCTTCAGTTAATATATACAAACTATA
The DNA here is from genome assembly GCF_013731165.1 of Rhagoletis pomonella. NCBI lineage: Eukaryota > Metazoa > Arthropoda > Insecta > Diptera > Tephritidae > Rhagoletis > Rhagoletis pomonella. Next base: position 1,474,441 of record NW_023458561.1, on the reverse strand, counting down.
TTCAATTTAAATTTTCCTTATTACGTGCAATCGCAATTAAATGTGGAAAAAGTGTATACAAAATTAACTTTCTTTAATATATTTAAACCTTCAGTTAATATATACAAACTATATTCAATTTTAATTTTCTTTATTAAGTCAAACAAAAAGCCTTATTATGGCTCGCAAAATTCCATGGGTTATTTGCACCTAAACCTAAAAGAGTTTTCTCTCAGTGTACCGCACAACCTGAGGGATTCTTAAGTGAAAACAATCTATGTAATGTGGACCGTTTACGGGCCTTCTGTCTCAACCACTTTTGCTCAATACTTTAAGAATCACGTCAAAACACTTTAAAGGTAGCGCCGTATAAAATATAAAATTAACAACCGTAAGAAAACTCAGAAAAAACTTATAAAAAGCCTTTATTTAATTTATATAAGAACAAAGAGACTGTACAAAATTTAATAATTGATATTGTCGAAACTTCGACGACTCAATTTGATTTTTCCACAAACCACAAAAATACTTTTACTCCTTTATTCTCTTTTTTTGTTCACTATTCGCTATTCCTCCACCGCTTTACCGGTCGAATTTCGCGAAAAATGGTTTACACGTACCCCGATACCGTTTAATTTTCGGAAATATACGTATTATTGAGAAAATATATATATATAAGTTAACACGCTCCAGTCGCATTTGTTGCGACGCTCGCACGGTTGGCCGTTACACGTGCCGCAGTGTCAGCATATTTTAATTTAACCATATAGTATAACGGGAGACATTGCCACCTGCATTCCATAATGCACCCGTGGGAAGTCAAGGCCAAATCCAGTCTCAGGCAATGGGTTGTAAACATGTTACGCAACCATTGCATCGCTGCCAGAGAACGAAGGTGGGAAGCAAGCAACGGCCGCAACGTGCAGTCAGTCGAGTTAGGGACGGGTTATCATACAGTACGTTTAGTGTTAGACTTAGTCGTAAGAAGTTAAGTGTTAATAAAACCTAAGTGAATTCTTAACCAGTCTGTGTTTCCTTTTGGGCGGCTGGCCCAATTAATTTTTTTGACTTATACTCTATATGTATATAGAAGGGGTGGCTATGGTACTCACGAAAATTTTGCCTACTTTAACACCCCTTCTGCAATTACCTTTCTCCAATATACGTAAACATTTGAAAGCCTTACCTTATCTAGCCGCTTACTGTGGATTGGTGGGGGTCTTGTTCCCGCTGTGGGCCACTTGGTGGGGGCCTTCTCGTGGTGTTTAGCTCCCGCGTTGGACCACTTGGTGGGGCCCTTGTTGTAAATTTTGCTCTCGGGGACCACTTGGTGGGGCCTTGTTGTAAATTTGCTCCCGCGGTGGACCACTTGGTGGGGGCCTTGTTGTAAATTTGCTCCCGCGGTGGACCACTGGTGGGGCCTTGATTTTTAATTTGCTCCCGCGTTGGGCCACTGGTGGGGGCTTTGATGAGGACTATTACTCCCACGGTGGAGCTCTGGTGGGGGCCTGGTTTCGCATTGAACGCCTGACTGATGGCACCTAGGGCCAGCGTTCAGCATTTGCGCCTTCTCAATGGCAGTACAGCCGGCGCTCTTACAAACTACGGCCTTGGTGCGGGCCGTGCAGTAAGGCGCTCGGACGCCTGACTGTGTGGCACCTAGTGCCTCGACAAACTGGCAACACAGCCGGCGCTACTTTTAACCTCACTGCACTTCACTTTCACTTTCACTACACTTACTCACTTACCGCTGGAGCCCTGGCGGTATTTTTGCTGGAGCGCTGGCAAATTTGTGGCTGCAGTTGCTGCTGCCGGAGCGCTGGCGGAATTATTTCTGGAGCGGTGGTGGTGGTACGGCTGCACTCCTGTAATTATAAGCAATTAGTACTGTTGGGGGGCTGTTGGGGTCTCCTTACCCTGCAACTCTGCTGCTCCTGCTTCACGGGGTAGAAAAAACTGCCTTACTTACCTTGGATTTAAGTTATTTTCCTCGTGGCAATATAGGTATGAGAGCAATTCGATTGCCCGACGTGTTACCCTTGTTGTTGGGTTTACGGAATTTTCAAGCACTATCGGCTTGTTTTTACCCACAAGCACACAAGAAAAATGCGTTTTAGCAATGTGTTGCTAAATTTGTGAGTTTGTATGTCTTTCGCGCGTGAAACGAAACAATCGCGCCCAAAAACGTATTACTTAAGTATTTAAAAAAAAAAAATCACAAAACATGCGTTTTCGTAGTGCTCCACGATCGCAATTTATTTCGCTTGTGGTACTCCAGTCGATGGGGCCACTCGACGTCCTTTTCTCCACTCCTGCTCCAAATGGTTGGAATGCCACTTCAACCTGATTTCTTTCACTTATCGGGGTTTCGTTTAATGTTTTTTAAGCGAAAAAAACAAAACAAAAATCTTGTGCTAGCAACGTGAGTTTGCAAATTAGTGTTTTGGTTATATTTTTATCTCTATTTATGGGCTCGTTCGGAAACGTCAAATTAATGGCGGTATTCACCAATGAAACCCTTAAGTTAGTGGGGTCTTCACCAATGAATGCAATAGAAAAATTAAATTTGTTGGCGGTATTCACCATATGATCGCAATATAAAAATTTTTAGATATGTTTAATTACACACGATTCGACGTGTACAAGAAAATAAAAACGCGTTAACGTGGGGCGCGATAAAAATGCTCGATTATTAAGGCAACTTGGCAGTTTATGAAAAATTTTTATTTCTTTGAAGTTTTTTCACTTTTCGTCCTTAGAGACGAATAAAGGCGCGCTAGTTTTACGACGGCGAAAAAAAGACACTTAAAAAAAAATTTACGAAAAAAGGCGCTTAATAAAAACTTCGGCGAATAAAGACGCGTAATCATAGATTATGGTTTTGTGATCGTTAGAAAGCATATCTTTCATTGCCATTTTAAATAACCTAACCAAAGCGCTGTGTCCGTGACGACGTACTTGCAATTTTCCAATGATCTGGCGTTTAATCGCACAGTTAGTCGCACAACACTGATCGATTTCGATATCAGAGTTGTCAGCGAAATAAATTTGTTTCAGTTGTTAAGGGGGTTGTTCCTCCTGATTTCGTCCTGCATTAACTTGGGCGCATTGCTGAGGTTTTGATTTGCACTTCTAATCGCCAATCTTCGTAACCATATTCGCAAAAGAAATGTACACTCCAGATATTCTCATTCGGCCATGTCGTCAGTTTCGCCCGAAAGAAAGTCAATAGACGGACCCGAAAAGTGAACCGGTTCGAGGGAAATGAAACTCATGATAAGACTGATTTTGTATTTTTAAACAAAATTCCATCATACATTTTTTAAATCCGGCACCTGTAAATGGAACCGGTAATAATTTGCAACGCACTCTAACCTAACCTATCCAACATGTTGTAAACACAACAAAAAGACAGCTCACATAGGACAATCTACCTTAGAGCTAAGCTCGGTATTACGTAAGCAACTTTGTTTAATACATATAGAGAGGTATAAATTTTTTAATAGTTAGCAACCCTTTCAGTTGTCTTTCATACCCTGAATGCATTGTAATATTTTAGTCGATATATATTTATCTCCCAAAAATTTTAAGCGGGTGGCAACCCTATTGAAATTTTTTTGTTTTTACCTTAAGCGGTGAAGCTGTCCTTCAAAATGGTGTTTCAATCGCTCAATTTTATGAAGTATTATGAAAGATAAGGCGCTTTATTGACCTAATACAGTGTTTTCAGCTTTTTAAAACCCCCTTTTTTTATAAATAACTAAATTTGAACAACGTGACTATTTTTCACATGTACGTGAGCTTCTCCCATTCAAAATGAGATATCGGTCATTAAATTTGTTAAAATATTAAAGGAGATGTCGTTTGGTAACAGAAAAATACCTTTTACAAATAAGTATATAGATGGGATTCATGATAAAAATGTAGTAAGGTAGAACCGCTGAGAGTCACTTTTAAAGTTCTTGACGTTTCCAAACAATTTAATTTTTAAATTTACTCACAAACTCACACACACATTTTCATTTTCAATCTCAACCAACAACAATTTCGAACAATTTCAATTTTTTATTTTCATTTTTATATGATTTTAAAATGTTGGCAAACTTAAAAAAAAAATCATGGCCGACAAATTGAGAGAACGGTTCTATCTTGCTATGTTTTTATCATGCATGGTTTGGTCTAAATAAATTTAGGAATATGGAAAGTAATTTAAAAAATACATTGATTTAAAATATTTTAAAGCGAAGCTATTTCAAAAAAAAACCATAAATATGTAGATTGATTCATTGCCTTTCTAATGACATCTAAGTTTTGTAATTAGAGCAAGAAATAGTGAACTTTTAAGGAATTTTGCTGACCCAACTTGACAGTTTTTATCAATATTTGCCTATAATTTTTAAGAAAAAAGTGAAAAAGATCAAGTCTGTATCTGTCAGTTTTAGTTTGTTATTAAGCAGTGTGCATAATTTGAGATAAATTTAAAGTACGTTTCGTCAAGAAATAAAGTTCAAAATAAAAATTTTATTTGCATTACATACATACCAACACATTTTTTATTTTACAGGAGAAGCAAAAAACATTATAACTCAGCTGATTTTGGTACTAAGTAGGGATGTTTGATTAATCGGTTAATCAATTTTTTAATTAATTATAATCCTGATTAATTAAATAATTTGATTAATCCGATTCGGATTAATCAGATCCTGAGTAATTACTGTTTACCCAAAAAAAATATATATATTTGAAATCTGAATAACTTTGTTCATTTCTTTCGAGTTATGAATTTTTTTTATATGTACGTTGTATGTTTTCTTATTAATTAAAATAAAATTTCAAACAAGTACGTACTGTGTAGTACAAACGATGTAAATATATAAATATGTATGTAGCTCCTTAAAATGAAAAATACGTATACGTATGTACGTACATACGTACATATACTTAAACTCTTTTCTATTTTTGTATACATACATATGTACATTAGACTGCATCACCAAAAACAGTTGCGGGTTTTCCGCGGGGATTACAAAATTTGTTATATTTGAAGACGTCCGCCAAAATATTTCGGAAAAAAATATTAAGATTTACGTGAGCTGGACCACCTCCAAAAATGGAGTTTTTTTATGAATAAATATAGTTTCTTAAAAAACTTTTTAAAAAAATACCCTCAGATGACGAAACAGATTAAGCTTAAAAAATGTGCATAAAAATATTTAAAAATCTTTTCAATGGAATCGTAATAATGAGATTTTTGATGCTGTTTTTTTTAACTTTTTTTCAAAAAATGATTTACGGAAAACTTGAATAACTGGGCCAAAATCAGGGTTTAAAAAACTGTCAGCACAGCAGCAACAGCACTACCACTTTTGCTTTTGCTTCGCTCTGAAATTTTTTATTTTCATTCGAACTGGTTACTATCGCTGACTTCCCAGGAGTGAGTGCGCACAAAATTTTCGATATCTGTTCCTTTGCCTAACGAATTAAACATGGCGATGTCATTGGAGCCTAACGAGCAGTGCGCGTGGCGTGGCGCGTGGCATGACCTTTCGATAGCGATTATCTGGTGCGAAATTGGCGATTACCAATTGCTAGCGAATTGGCTAACAATTGGCAATACATCGAATAGTTAGCTTATGGTCGTCTCTTGTCACCATTAAAACAGAGGGGTAGTGCATTTGTGCATGCATACATACATATTTCTGCCAATTTGATGTTTCACAGTCAAGTGATAGTCAAATTGCTGTTGCTTTGCTGCCGCGGCGCTGTCGTTGCGCTTTCACAAATTGTTTTTTTAACTGACAGCCAAAGTATTTTTTTTCTAAATTGCGGTTGCTTTGCTTTCGATATCATACATGCCGAAGTCAAAGCACAGCAAAAGCAAATTAAATGAACAAATTACAGCATTTTCAAACCCGGGCCAAAACTATTCTGATTTAGACTTATGGGATCTCAGTAGAAAGATATTTTCCCACTATTTTTATTTCTGTGCAAAAAAAAGTCATTCGTGTTCCAATTTTTTTTTTTCAAATACCAAAACATTTTAATTACACTTATAATGACGCTCGTTCGTCCTACCTTTCTCTTTCATCCTTTGAAGGAGTTTATTAGCAAAGAAATAAAAAGGGCGAGAAAATACCTCTTTCCATACTTTCCAATGATTACTCAAGGTCTAAATCGGAATAGTTTAGGTTCAGTTATTCAAGTTTTCCTTATACCAATCTTTGAAAAAAGTTAAAAAACATCATCAAAAATCTCATAATTACGATTCCATTGAAATTTTTTTTTTTTTTTTTTTTAAGCTTAAATCAATTTATCATTTGAGGGGATTTTTTTAAAGTCTATAAGAAACTATTTTATTCATAAAAAACTCCATTTTGGAGGTGTTTTGAAATTGGTCCAGCTCACGTGGTGGACGTCTTAAAATAGAATAGATTTTATTATTGCAATGGAAACACAGTTCCGATGTTTTTTTGTATGGGGAGTGATGCAGTCTAATGTACATACATACAAAATATAACAGCCATTACTCAGATTTCTGGTTAATGAGGTTATGATTAATCAGTTGATCAACCAAATTAATTAGGCTCTGATTAAACAATATGTAATTAATCGTTTTGATTAATCAAAAATAATTATTCTTTGATTAATTAATTAATCGGCTTTCTATTAATTGGCTTGTTCGATTAATAGCAGATCCCTAGTACTACCATTTTAAATTTTTGTATAGAACGTGTATATTAATACATCCTACCAAAATCTGTGAAAAACACAGTTTTGAAAAAAGTGTTTATTAGGGCCTTTGTAAAATAAGGGGGGCTACTCTATAACGCAATACGACAGAGAAATGCGATGCGATAGGCAATCACCCCTGTGTATTACTTACGATGTGTTTGCGCGAATGCGAATGTATGTGTATCTAATATAGATTTATATTGTTTTTTAGAGAGTATTTTGCTTGACACTAAAAGTTGTCTCCTTTTCTCATTACAGCCGCACTTCCAGAAGTTATTTTAAGGAATTGTCGCAATTGCTCTCCTCAACAAGCCCAAAATGCTCAAAAGTTAACCAACTTTTTACAAACAAGATATCCAGACGTTTGGGCAATGCTTCTTAAAAAATATCGAAATGTTTAAGCCTAGCCTTAACTAAATAAAAAATAAAACATAATATAAAATTTTTAAGTATTAAGCGTGCTATGTGTAATAATGTATAACTTTCAGTACTTTTGCGCTTACAAAACATCAGGCCTTTGTATTTGTTATTTACCTTTTCAAAAGTTGGCAGTTTAGACCAATTTGGCCTGAACCTGCGGCTTCGCCGGCCAAAAAGAGTCTATCACCCAAATTCATACAAAATATAGAAGACTTTTACTACGTTTATGCGGCAGAATTCATGAATTCTTCATTTAATGAATTCAAAAATGGTTCAGTTAATGCAAAATTCGCGAATTAATGAAATTAACTCTTTTAAAAAAGTGGCTACGCACTAGTGAGAAACTAAACGGTAGTGTTTTTTTTTGCCTTTTTTTAATTTGCAAAAGCCGTTGGTACCAGAAAATGGTCCATGTTATATTAAAACTTATTTAATGTGTTTGAATTTACTTTGCATATATTTCAACAAATCCAAATAAGTTTTCCAGTGTTTTAAATCATGGTTATACCACTCATACTTCTTAATCTAAAAAAAGCATAACATAGTAAACCGCTGTTTGTGAAACGTGGCGTTGGCGGGCTTGCACTTCAAGGTTTCATGAAATCATGCCGACATTCATAGTTTTCGTGTATAATTGAATTCATGAAATTGTGTTTATGCAGGCAATTTTAACCAAAATTCATGAAATGATTTCGTGAATTCGCTTACGCATAAACATAGTATTTAACTGCTTTATAAATCGAAAATTTGTATGCAAATGTCACTTTACAGAGCTCTATAAATCTATATATAATAATTTTTATGATTATTATTTTACTTCCCATGGAGAAATAAGGTCATATGGCTTTATTTCCGTGGCGAAGGTGAAATAAAGCCATAAGCATAAATTTTACATATGAGAAATAAAGCCATACGATCTTATTTCAATACAAAAAGTAAATGTACTCTCTTTAGCGGCGGTCCGCGTAAGTTAGCCAACCCGTGCCGTGCTCGTACTGCGCTCGAATAAAATTGTTGCTTTGTTCATTCTTCTTTCTTTTGATGATATACATACCTATATGAGGTTTTGCTTTAAATCAGTATGATTCATTTATATATCTATAAAAGTATATGGGTATTTTTCACCGTCACGGGTGGGAAATTTGTGCAGTAAAAGTGTCGAAATAAAGTTCACTGAAAAGGTAGTTGCATTTATTTTTTAAAGAGTTGGCCGCGGTGACATGAAATGCCTCTTATTTAAACGATGGGAAGCTTTCGTATTTTCCGTATTTTCGAAGTCAGGTTAAAAAAAAATTGGCTGTGACGGGTGGGACATCCAATAAGCATTTCTTCGAAAGCTGACAACTCAAATATCTCAACTCAATATGTTTGAAATGAAAGTTTTTGTAAATATGAAAATATTTAAAATCTCATTAGAATCAGCTTCATTTAAGTTATTGCATGTTTGCTTTAATGTAAGTGTGGAAATGTATGCTTACACAAAAATTCACACTAAATGAAACACAACGAAAGCTTAACGTCGAAAAGCTGCAATCACAACAGACAGCCAATGCATTCGCTACTCGACTCTCTCACCTGCTCTCAGAGAGCACTCTTCAACAAACCGACATATGCGAGCAGTGGAACCACATTTCCCGCTCATTAAGTACCGCCGCCGAAGAAGTAGTCAAATTTCAGCGAGCCCGAAAGAACAACTGGTACGATGAGGAGTGTCAGGAAGCTGCAGGGAAAAAAGATGCCGCCTACAGCACGGAAAGTTGTAGAGAAGAATCCGAGCCCTTAGTCGATGATGACGGAGGCGATGTTCCTCCGCCTGACCAAGGCGAGGTACGAATAATAACGCGGCTGAAAAGCAACAAAGCTGCTGGAGCTGTTAGCCTGCCAGCTGAGCTATTCAAGTACGGTGGCAAGGAGTTCACAAGGTGCATGCATCAACTCTTATGCAGAATATTGTCGGATGAACGCATGTCCGATGACTGGAATTTAAGTGTGCTCTGCCCAATCCACAAGAAATGCGACCCCGCCATTCGCGACAACTACCGCGGGATCAGCCTTCTAAGCGTAGGTACAAGGTCTTATCGAGCATATTATGTGAAAGACTGAAGCCCACAGACCTAAGGTCGCAGTGCACAGCCTCTAACATTCTATCTTCGAAGCCCACAGTCAATGAACTGATTGGGCTTTATCAGTGTGGCTTTAGGCCTGGAAAATTTACCATAGACCAGGTATTCACAATACGCCAAATCTTGGAAAAGACCCGCGAGAAAAGAATCGACGCTCACCACTTATTTGTCTACTTTAAATCCGCTTTCGACAGCACTAAACGGAGTTGCCTATACGCCGCTATGTCTGAATTTGGCACTCCCGCCAAACTGATACGGCTGTGTAAAATGACGTTGAGCAATACCGCCAGCACCGTCAAAACTGAGCATTCATGTGACTTCTTTAATCTGATGTTGGAGAAGATAATAATAGCTGCAGAACTGAACCGCTCAGGAACATTTTACTACAAGAGCATGCAATTGCTGGTTTATGCCGACGACATCGATATCATCGGTATCAAAAACCGCGAAGTCTGTTCTGCCTTTTCAATGAAGCAAAGCGAATGGGTCTGGTGGTAAACGAGGACAAGACGAAGTATCTTCTATCATCAAACAAACAGTCAGAACATTCGCGCCTTGCACCCACGTCACTGTTGGCAGTTATAATTTCGAGAAAGTAGAGAAATTCGTTTACTTGGGAACCAGAATTAACACTGATAATAATGTCTGCATGGAAATCCAACGCAGAATCACTCTTGCCAACAAGTGCTACTTTGGACTGAGTAGACAATTCAGGAGTAAAGTCCTCTCTCGACGTACGAAAACCACACTCTATCACCCCTATTGCGAATGTCAACTGACAGTAGATAAACGACTATTAAGCGATTATCGATTATCGATGCTATTATGAGTGTCGATTAGTCGCTCAGTTAGCGACTGTGAACGGTTTTCAATCGCTCATCTTTCTATTGCTATTTCTGAGTCGCTGGAGTTTTCGTCTACAACATTTTTACAAAAAAGTGGTACTATAATGGATAAAAAGTAAGTCAATTGAACAGGAAGTTGTATAAAATTGTGGAATATACATACATGTAACTTAACGAACACGCGGATGCGTGCTCGAAAAAATTAAAGTTGGGGG